>NW_028258189.1:6167898-6486232 GCF_053883595.1 Heterocephalus glaber
CCTCCTCTCACGGAGCTCCACAAAGCCCGCGGAAACCTCCACCCTACCTAATTCCTAAACACCAAAGCCCATTTTCAAAACCATAAAATGAGAAAATGTTTTGCAGGGGAAGCCAGAATCCTTCCTCTTTCTTTTTTTCGTTCAGAACTGGTGTCCACATTCTGCCTATGCCGGTGCCGGAGGAGACACTCTCTCAGGGGGTCTGGTCAGATACATGCCAGGTGCTCTCCGGGGGCCGCGCAGGCAGGCGGGAAACGTGCTTTGCTTTGTCTTCTGCAGCACATGGTTTTCTGCTGCTTCCTGTCAGCATGGCAGAGACCAGAGGGAGGCTGCAATCACTGGGCTTCACGCCCTTGCTGGGTGCATCTCCAAGACCACAAGGGTGCTGGGAAAGAAGCACTTTGCTGTCACCAAGGGTGTTTTGAAGACAGAGCACAAAACAGAAGGAAGAGTAGCAGGGGGAAGAAAAAGAAGCTGTGTATCACACGCCAATACTTATGAACACACACCGACCACACACTGATACAAACCAACTTCACACATCAACACATGCACCGACACACAAACCAGTACACACATACGGAACACGTATGCCTACCGAACACACAATACCTAGCACACACACAGAAACACTTACAGAGAAAAGGAAGCATTGCATATTGGAGATCTGTTCGTTTGCTTAACAACAATAATTATACTTCACAATGGGCAGACAGAGGATAGACAGATGGACTGCATAGATGACACACAGTAGATGATAAATAGACAGATGACATGGCTGGGCCTGTGTGCGCTTCCGGGTCAGGGCCAGCGGGGAAGGTTCCTGGTGCCCTAGGGCACTAGGTGTTCCAGGAAGGCCCTTCTGCAGCCGCCTGGGTGGGCGTGTAACATCTCAGCAGAGGCCCATTTGAGGACGAGGTGTTAGGTCATCTTCTGGACGTTTCTTGCAGGGTAAAACAGCTGCGCACACAGCAACTGCATTTCAATTCATTGCCACCAGCGCCTGGCTCCCGGTGGTGCTTGATACAAATGGGCTGTGCGAATCGCTGCAGAGGGCTGCAGGAAGTGCCCGGGAAGCGTACGGTACTGCACCTCCTGCCGCCTGCCACCCGAGGCGACACAGAAGGGAACTGGAATTTTCCACGCGCACCTGAGCTGACTCACACTCAGCCCCACCAAGGCCACAGATCTCTGCCCTGATGTGCGATCAGATCATCCACTCTCACAGATCAATGTGGTCTTTTAAAGCCAATCCTACAGCCAAGAGCGCCTCAGGCTTGGTGGTGCATGCCTGTCATCCCAGCGCTCTGGGAGGCTGAGGCAGGAGGATCAGAGGCAATTTAGCAAGACTCTGTCTCAAAATTTAAAAAAAAATTTTTAAGGGCTGGGGGTGTGGGTCATTCTGAAGCCCCTGTGTGCCATCCAAAGTACTGCAAAACAAACAAGTGACACTGACATACAAACAACTGGGGTTACAACTGGAATTTTAGTTTTAACTTACAACCAAAGTCTTGAGTTACGATCCGAATCACAGCCACTCGTGCTCCCAGATGGGCTCAGGTGCAGACTGAACCCTAAAGCGCTCTGGAAGGAACAGGACAGCGTCCTCTCCCGTGTGGGGGTCACTGAGCAGTCCTGGGCCGGGGTCTCTCAGGACCCTGAGCTCTGCCTGTGGGCAGGAGAGAGACTCTGAAGGCTGTGGAGAGTCTGAGCCTCCACTGACTGACCTGAGTTACAACCAGCCCTCGGAACGGATTGCATTCATAAGTGAAAGGTCCACTGTAATCAATTTGACTGGTAAATTCCATCAGATAAACTTCCAAGTATAAAGTCCAGCTAGACGGTTAGGGATGTAGCTCAGTGGTGAGTGTGGTTAGCGCACACGCACACACACACACTCTTCCAATGTCACGGAAGATGAGAAAGTGTTAATAGGATGATGGGAGGAGGGTGTGCACAGCTGGGGAGGATTTTGAGGGGATTCACGGCCATGTGTCTTTGACTTAAACGCATATCTTAAAATGTAAACATTCACCACGTTTTGCTTACACCTCATCCTGTGTGTGTGTGTGTGTGCGCGCGCGCGTGTGCGCTCATGCATGTGTTATTGCTGCTGTTGTTGTTGTAGTAGAAGAAGAATCAGCCCCAGGAAGAAAAAGTCCCACCCCCTACCTTGTCCTCTGCCCTGACTGGCCAGGAGCGGGTCACTGGGCCATGGAGCTGGGCGGGGCAGTAGACATCGGGAGATTGCCATTTCTGGAGCAACCGAGAGCCCACGGATTGTTCTGGGGCCGGGACAGGAGCTGGGGAGAGAGCAGCGCCAGACTTCTTGCTGAGGTTTGAGGGATGGCTGTGTAGCAGCGGCGGAGGACTCAGGCCCTCGCGGGGTCGGTGGAGATTTGCACTAATTGGTGCTTGTGACTGAGGAGAAGAACCCCAAACAAGGCACTCTCATCCTGAGAAACATCTCTCGTGTTCTGTCTGTCCACATCATGCCCTCCCTCCTGCCTGCTCTGACCGCCGAGGGCCGCCTCAGTTGTGATCGTGCGGCTTAACAGCGTAGCCTCCGCTTCTGTGAGCCGTCGACTTCTCTTCTTTATAAATGTCCCTGCCTGTAGATTCACACAGCAATGGAAGGCACTAGGACAGGCCTGCTAGGCGTGCAGCCTGGAGAATGGGCCGGGGTGCAGCTCACAGTACAGCAACTGGCCAGCACGCACAAAGCCCTGGGTTCGATTCTCCATATGGCAGCAGAACAGAAAGAAAAGAGCCTGCGGATTTTATCACACTTTTACAGTTAACGCATGCTCAGTGCCTCCACCGTAGCTGAGACAACAAAGTAGGTGAGTCCACAAATGAAGATAGCGCGTGTGGAACCATGCAGCCTTCTTTCCTTTCTCTTTCTTTCTTTCTTTCTTTCTTTCTTTCTTTCTTTCTTTCTTTCTTTCTTCTTCTTCCTTCCTTCCTTCCTCTGGTCCTAGGCATGGATGCCAGGGCTTGGCACACTTATCAAGTGCTCCATCCCTAGCCCCGTGAAGTCCTCCTTAATCTGCCTCACGTCAGTTCCCACCGGGACCCCCACAACATACATCTGACCCCCAAACCCGAGTCTCCCGTCCAGGGTCGGCTCTGTCTTGGTGCACGGTGACTTGGAGGTCCAGGGGCCTGCGAGGTGACAATACTACGCCCCCTTGCCCAGCTGGGGCCCGACAGCTCCAGGAGGATGGAAGAAGGAAAGCTCAGACTCTAGCGAAGGACAGTGGTGCCCCTTTCCCTACGTCTTCAGCACCTCTTGTCTGCAAAAATGTCCTGGTTGTGACCTCCAAATGCCAACTTCCTGTCCTCTCAGAGACATCTGATACCCCAGACCTTCATGCCTGGAGGGGGACAATGTCTCTACCCATCTCGTGAGCTGCAGCAACAGCCACTGCCTGCGAGAAAAGGCAGCGTAAAAATGCAACAGAGTAAGGATTCAGCAAGGAGGAGGCGGTGCATAGCTTTCTGCAGACAAGATGTAAAAGACCAAGAATGTGAATGACATTTGAAAAAATGCCTGGTGGTGCCAAACTGAGCTCCCACTTGGGAGACAGCGCCTACTCAGCGTCCAGGAAGCCCAGGGTCAGGAAGGACCGCAGGGGTGGATGGGCTGACGGCAGGGAAAGGGACAGAGTGAAGGGATTTGTGGGTTTGAATAGGGTTCTGGCCCTGCTCTTTCCTCAGCACCAAAAGCCTGAGAAGAAAGTCCCACTTTAGACCAAATTCAAGATGGTGCCAGGGGTGGGAATTTAATTCTCCCCTGCTGATCTCACAAGGGAATCCTGGCTTTCCTGTCCTTCTCTCCACCCACGCATCCACCCACTGGGCCAAGGACATCTCCACTGATTCACCCATCCACCCCTTTATTCAGTCATCCATTCCACCCATGTATCTATCTGTTGCTCCATTCGCCATCCATCCAACCACCCAACCCACCATGCATCCATGTACCCATCCGTCTAGCCATCCATAACCCATTCAGCCATTCATCCCTTCCTGTGTCCATGAAACCAAACACATGTCCATTGGCTCATCCACCATTCATCCGTCTTCCCTGTCCATCCACTCACCTACCCATCCAACCACCCATCCACCCATGGAACAGCCCATTCATTCAGTCACCATCTGTTATCGATCACACAACCATCCATTCATTCACTCATCCATCAAATTAAATATCTTTCCACTGATCCATCTCTCCACCCACTCATTCAGCCACCTATCCATTCATGTATACATCCATTCAGCAATACAAAGTGCATCATCCATCCATCTACACAACATTCATCCATCATCCACTTATCTATCATTCCATGTATCCATCCATCATCAGCTGTTGATCCATTTTGTGTTCATCCACCCATCCATCCACGTACCCATCTATTGGCCTATTTACCATCTATCCATCCATCCACCCAACCATTCACCCAGCCAACCATCCATGTGTTCTTCCATTCATTCATCCATCCATCCACCCATCCATCCATCCATCCAACTTCTACCCATCCATCCATACTGTGTGAACTTTCATCCTCCAGAAGTGTGAGGTCAGTAAAACTCATTACTTTATATCTCACCCAGCCTCTGCTATTTCATTACCATAATAGAAAATGGATTGGTACACATCCCAAGCTTGAAAGTGTCCCTTTTACTGTCCCCAAGGGCCATCTTGGAGTCTCAGACTCTTTATCCTCATTGCTTCCTTGGTTCAAACCCCCAGATCTGCATCTGTCTGATCCTGACTCCAACTGGCTAAGTTTCTTCTCGTGTTCCCATTGCTACCACCATTCCCTTGGTAAATAACATCAAAGTTCCTTTTCCCAGTATAAAACAGGATTGTCTGTGTTCACCATAAACTCAAGACTACAGAAGTAGATAAAAACAAATAAATAAAATGTTTTAGTTACTTTCGCAACACTGAGATAAAATATCTGACACATACAACTTAGGGGAGGAGAGGTTTAATTAGGTTCATGGTTTCAGAGGGTTCAGTCCATGGTCAGCTGCTGCAGTGGTCTCAGGGGGTTCAGTGCATGGTTGGCTGCTTCAATGGTCTCAGAGGGTTCAGTCCATGGTCAGCTGCTCCAATAGTCTCAGGGGGTTCAGTCCATGGTCGGCTGCTCCAGTGGTCTCAGGGGGTTCAGTCCACGGTCGGCTGCTCCAGTGGTCTCAGGGGATTCAGTCCATGGTCGGCTGCTCCAGTGGTCTCAGGGGGTTCAGTCCATGGTCGGCTGCTCCAGTGGTCTCAGGGGGTTCAGTCCATGGTCAGCTGCTCCAATGGT
Organism: Heterocephalus glaber; assembly: GCF_053883595.1. Taxonomy (NCBI): domain Eukaryota; kingdom Metazoa; phylum Chordata; class Mammalia; order Rodentia; family Bathyergidae; genus Heterocephalus; species Heterocephalus glaber. The sequence goes on from NW_028258189.1 coordinate 6,173,217, forward strand.
CTCAGAGGGTTCAGTCCATGGTCGGCTGCTCCAGTGGTCTCAGGGAGTTCAGTCCATGGTCAGAGAGAGGGAAGGGCTGGGGACAAGAACTCAGCCTTCCAGGTCACACCCCAGTGACCTCCTCCAGCCAGGCCCCACCTCCTACAGCTCATTCACCAGGAGCTCCTCCATGATGGATCCACTGATGAGCACAGCGCCCCATGACCCAGTCACCTTCCAAAGCCCCACCTCTGAATGCATGAGACTTTGAAGGGATATTCTAAATCTATACCATCTCAGAAAGCTTAGAATTTGCTTCTCAAAGGAAACCAGTCATATCTCCTGGCGACACCCCCCCCCCAGCCTTTTACACTTCACCATTATTGTTAGTTTCTTAGAAATGATTTTGCACAGATGCGAGTATGGCTCTCTCTTTCTACATAGATGGCGCCCTCTACTGGCTGGAGTCTGTCAGTGCTTCTGCACCAACCCACGAGCTTCAGGGGGGCACCTGGATGATCCCCGTTCCTTCTGCTCATCTCAGAAATTATCTACTACTGAGCAACTTGCTTCACACAGACGCAGCCCCTCCAGGTGGAACTCACCTGTGCCCGTCAAACTTCCAGACCCCAGCAGAGATTCAAACTCTGTGCAGCAGGCTGAACAATGACCCATAAAGACGCCACATCCCAATCCTTGTGACCTGGAAAGACGTTACACTATACGAAAAAGAGGACTTTTCAGTTGGGAGCAAGGAGAGGACATCGAGATGGAGACTTCATCTTGGATTATTGATGTGCCTACTATGCAATCACTACAATTTTTAGAATTGGGGGCTGAGGGAGCTGGAGCCACAGGGAGAGGAGACTTAAACGTGGACTCAGAGTTTGGAGTCTGGCACTTTGAAGTTATGTAGTAAGAGGCTACACGCCAAGGGCTGCTGGTGGCTTCCAGATGCTGATAAAATTGAGGAACAACCTCTCCCTGAGAGGTTTTGGGAACTCTTTGGTCCTGCCCATACCTCAACCTTCACCGAGGGAGTTTTATTTCTGGGGGTCAGAAACGGAAGATAATGAATTTGTGTTGTTTTCAACCTTAGCTATCTGTTCCAGCAGCCACAAGAAGCTGAGACACACCACACCTTCTGTCCAGTCTTCACGTGACCACCAGGAAATAAGGCCCTTTGTGTTTAAAAGTATGCTGAGCGTTCGAGGCCTGTGAGCAATAAGAACATGGGTAATGTCATGGTTTCCAGCTAAAACGTCCCCCAAAAGTCTCCGGGGTTCAAAGGTGGGGCTTTGGAAGGTGACTAGCTCATGGGGCACTGTACTCATCAAAGGATTCACCAATGGTTGAATTCCTGGCGAATGTGGTGTAGGAGGTGGGGCCTGGCTGGAGGAGGTCACTGGGGTGTGACCTGGAAGGGTGAGTTCTTGTCCCAGCTCCTCCCTTCTCTCTCTGCTTCCTGGTCACCATGATGTGAGCATCTTTCCTCCTCCACTCCTGTCCACTATGATGCTCCTGCCTTGGAGCAGCCGACCATGGACTGAACCCTCTGAGACCATTGGAGCAGACATCCACGGACTGAACCCCCTGAGACCATGACCGAAAATAAACCTTTTGTCCCAGGAATAAAAATTTGGCTAATTCAGGGACCGTGAGCCATGGGTTTGATGACAAAATTTTTTTGAATCACACTGCTAGCCAATATTTAATTGTTACTGAGCTGGCTACAATTGAATCTAAATACTGGTCTGTTTAGGGCACTGGTTATAATCACAGATTTTTTTTATTTGATTGCTAATTTTTGTAGTATAGGGAATTGAACCCGGAGCTTCACACTGAGCTACAGCCCCGGCCCTACTTATTTTTTATTTTGAGACAGGGCTCCCCCAAGTCATTTGGGTGGCCTTGAACTTGCATTCCTCCTGCCTCACCCTCCTGTGTATCTAGAACTACAGGCATGCCCTACCAAGCTGTAATCAGTTTTATTCCCAACGTTGCCTACTCCACACCAGGTCAATCGCAGACAATTGGCACCTGCGACCCAACACATCAGACTGGAAGGAAGGGAGCTGCTCATCCACACTCTGAACTTTCTCAGCGTTCCTTGGCTGATTCCAGACAACAGACAGGGCTGGAAATGACCACAGCCAAGTGCGGTGAAAATGGGCCCTATGCAGTGGCGCCGGTAGATTGGGCGCCACCCGAAGACAGTGCTGAGGGAGTCAGGATTGAACAGGATTCATGTCAGAGTTCTTCTCCCTCTTCTGGTATCAGCTCGAGTACAGGCTCATCATTCCCTTGTGCAAATCTCTTTGGACACTGCAGCGATGGGGCTGCAGCCCAGGGTCATGTGGAGCTCCAGGAGGAGGCAGAGGCAGGAGGATCTCCCTGGGAGCCAGCGGAGGGAGCACGGCCCTGGGACACCTTTGGTCCCAGCCTCCTGGGTTCTATAACCGCAAGCGATAAGTTCCTGTTGTTGAAGACACGCAGCTTGGGGACTTTGGTCTGGGTGCCGATTTCTCATCCTCACATCCTCTCCTGGAGTCCACAGCTAAGACACGACATTTGGGGATCCGTGGCGTCGCACTGACCCACGAGTCCCCGAGTGGCATCTGCACTTTGCTCTTCAAAGCCAGCTGTCTCCTGCGCTGTGAGGCGCCCCAGACTTCCTTTAATATCCTTTGCACCCCTCCGTGTCGTCCCCTGCAACCTGGGATATGTGACACCCCAAACATAGCAGTAAGACTCCATGCAACCTCCGACCCCACAGCGGCTCCCTGGCTCGGACTCCAGCATCTAGGACACGTGAAGACGTGGACACCAGGGCAGCTAACAGAACTGACTATAGCTCTCCCTGCCCTCACTCCCTCCTTCCTGCAGTGCTGGGGACTGAACCCAGGGCCTTTTGCAGGTCCGCATGTTCTGCAAATGCTCAGCCACTGAGCTGCACCTCCAGGCCGCTTGCATTTGTATTTTCAGACAGTGTCTCACCAAGGTGCCTGGCCTCACCTCTGTCTACTGATCCTCCCGTCTCGGCCTCCTCTGGAGCTGGGATCACAGCCACGCATTGCTGTACCAGGCAAGAACTGAGTGCTTTAGGGCCGGGGATGTAGCTCAGTGGTTCCGCTGTCTGCCTCACAAGCGCAAGGTCCTGAGTTCCATCTCCAGTACCAAAAAAATAACAAAAAAAGAATTGAGTGCTTTTGTAATAAACACCTGCTTTAAGTTTCCTTGCAGGAGTGGGCGCATCTTTTCAGATGTTTTCCAGGGAGCAAGTTAGAGGTTTCTGGACAAGAACGCACAGGAGCCAGGAGCGGAGAAGGAATGATGGCATTTGCATCTTAAAGGGAGCAACTGGTTTTTTTCTCTTGTAATTGAACCCAAGATTCCAGCAGAGTCATTGTTTATGGGCATGAAATCTCTGAGATTCCAGCGGCTGTCATCAAGAAACAAAGCAATGACAAATGCTGGAGAGGCTGTCGGGGAAAGGAACCCTTCTACACTGCTGGCGGGCTGTCATCTAGGGCAACCACTGTAGGAATCAGTGTGGAGATTCCTCGAAAACCAAAACTAGAGATTCCACTGGACCCAGCTGTTCCCCTTCTAGGTGTATTCCCGAAAGAGTAAGAGGCATCGTATTACAGTGCTCTATGCACACATGTGTTTGTAGCAGCACGACTCATCATAGGTAAATCTTGGAAGCAGCCTGTATGTCCACCAACAGAGGAGTGGATAAAGAAAATGTGTTTACAACAATGGAGTACTACTCTGCCACAAAGAAGGATAAACTTGAATCATGTGAAGGGAAATGGATGCACCTGGAGACTGTGATGTTAAGTGTAACACAATGGAAGCTCAAAATATAAATAGAGATCAAAATAAAAGATAATAGGAAGTAGGGAGATAGATGTTTTACAACTGGGAAGGGGGTTAACAGATGGAGGGAGAGAGATGGCAGGAAAGAGAGGGGAATGCAAAAGGAATTCAGATGTGTTCTGTACGTACAGCAACTCCCCACGAGACACAAAATCATTTTGTACTGCAAATATGCACTAGTAAAAATGTTTTTAAGTTCAAGGGTGCCCAAGGGCACATTTCTGCATAATGGTTTTGTACAAAGAACTACCAGGTAAACTGAGGCAGTGAACCCAAACTACGTAGCGACCGAGGTTATGCGTACTGACCACACATCTGTGGGCTCTGGGAATCCAGTTTTCTATCTGCCTGGGCTCTGAGATTGACGTCATGGCCACCCAACCGGTGGCCCTTCCTGGGCTTACAGGTTTCTTCTGGGTTGTCCAGTTGTACGGATGGTGACATTTCTCTAGCGTTTATGCCCCTTCTTGCATGGGACCCTTTCTGCCTTAGCGTGGCTGCCTCATGGGGTACAGGGCTGGTGCCAATGGCAAAAATATAGACTTCCATCACTGAGTCGTGTGTGTCTGTGTGCCCACGAGTGTGTGTGTGGGTATCTGTGTTCGTGCCAACTCACGTCTGTGTGTATGAGTTTTGTATGTGAGTGGATCTGTGCGTGTCCGTGTGCTTGTGCGTGTGTGTGTGTGTGTGTGTGTGCGTATTCGTGGGCGTGCTGGCATCTATATGCATGGTGTTTGGGTGCGTATGTGTGGTGTCTTTGTGTGCATCTAACAGCATAAGGCTTTTTGTGTGCAACCTTGGTACGGAACCACATGGAAATATAATCGCGCTTGCATTTGCATGGGAGAGGGGAAGCATTTGTCAGGGTTTGGACATGAAATGTTTCCCGAAAGTCGCTTATGTCCAGAGGTGGAGGTGTTGGGAGGATATTGGATCCTTGGCATCTACACTCATCAGTTTTCATCCATCTGTTGATGTATCGTTATCTATCATGGGTATGTCTGCAGTCTAGCAATCTAGCAGTCTGCTCTCTCACACCTGTTCATCTCTCTATCATCTGGTATGATCGACGACTCTATCACCGATACATCCTCTCTTATTGGTCAACTATCACCAGTTCATCACCTGCCAATCGATCCCTCTTCTATGTATGATCATCGATGCATGTCATTATCTATCTACCTGCCTGTCTTTTACATACCTGTCATGAGGATACCTGTCCATCAGTTTATCAGTCCCCCTTGCAATATGTCCTCTGTCAACAGCTGTCATGGAACACCGCCTCAAAGCACAAAAAGACCAGGCAGACTCGGTGGTAGAAGAAAGTTGCTAAGCTTGGAAGTAAGGAGCAACCGGGGCCTTGTTTGGGTGTGGATTTTGACGTCATTTCAATGAGCGTCTCTTTTTTCGTTTTTTTGAGACTGGCCTTGAACTGACTATGCAGCCCAGGCTGGCCTCAAACGCACGGTGATCCTCCCGCCTCAGCCTCTTTCGTGCTGGGATGACAGGCGTGTGCCCCCAGGCCCCGCAAAATGAGCACCTTTTTAAAGGCCAAATTCTCACCGCTTTTTCACCCTTGAAGGCTGACGGCAAAAAGCCCCGCTGGAAGGTGCCGGAGAGGAGGGCTGAGCTCTGCGTGGAAGCTGCCCGCTGGGACATCCTGGGTTTCACGACTTTCTTCTTGGGACCGAAGGCTGAGGCAGGCGAGCTCCTGGCCCATCTGAAGCCGATCCCAATAGGGATAGGACGTTACCTCCTAGTTAACACTGCGCTTTAACAATTTGGAAATCAACTCCGACCGGGGGCGGGGGAGCTCAGCCCTGCACTGTCCCTGCCCGGCATCTCTGAAAGTGTGGATTTTTAACGTAACGGAAATATCCACTGTATCTGGGGGCTAATGACAAGTCAAGAGTTTCTTTACATGTTCAATATCAAAGAGAAAATTTCCAGCTCTCCCCTGGGAAAATATGTAGGAGTAACCTCACGGAGCGGAGAACGCTCCCTCCTCTTTATTCTCCTGCTGCCACGGATTCCTCTGTTTGCTCCGGAAGCAGAGTCGTGAAATACTCAAAGCTGTCACCGAGGAGCGGAGAGGAGCGGAGCGGAGAGGAGCGGAGCGGAGAGGAGAGGAGAGGGATAATGTGAACAAGAAAGTGTCCAGCTGCAAACTGTTGTGTTCCGACTTCGTCTTTGCGATGGGTGGGCTCTAGCCACTGGGCCCCCGTGGAGCAGCCGGGCCGGATGTGTGTATTCGTCACCTGGTTGCATTTCACACAGGGGAGGCAGGAGAACCGGGTGGGGAGCTCTGCACAGACCATGGTTCCTACGCCCTCAGGATGCCAGTCTCGTGGTGTTCTTAGTGGGTGATTTCTTCTGGCTTTTGTTTTAGGCAACTAATTAGGAATCAGACGTCCTCAACTACCTGCCTTGAACCTGACTCTCGAGAAAGGATCTCACACCTGTGCCTTTCCGAGATACGCACAAGCCAGGCACAGTGGCACAGGGCTGTAATCCCGGCACCCTTGAGGCTGAGATGCGGAGATGGAAAGTTCAAGGCGAGATGGACACCTGAGTGACTTAGCAACACTCTGTCTCTAAAGAAATGTTTTAAAATGTTACAAAGAGATGAGTACATGGCTCAGGGCAAAGACCCTGGGTTCGATGCTCAGTATCAAATGTGTGCGTGTGTGCATGCCATGTGCATGTGTGTGCATGTAAATACGTATATATAAGCATGCACACCTAGAATAAATGAACCACTCGATTCTTACACTAGCATTTGTACTTTGTAAATGAAGTCACTATTCCTATTTTAAATCAGAACCCGCATTCATTATTTCATTCGACTAACTTTTCGTTTTGGTTTTTGATTTTCAGAGCAAAGGTCTCCCTATGTACTCCAGGCTGGCCTTGAACTCACGGCTATCCTTCTGCCTCAGCCTCCCCAGTGCTGGGATGACAGGTGTGCGCTACCACGCCCGGCCTCCGCTTACTAATTTCGAGCCCCTTCTCCACGCTAAGAAATGTGGATTTTGTGGGGGACAAAGGGGAGTTCTTCTTAAAACCTATATTGAAAAAACAGTCATTAAACAGATAAGCAAAGAAGAGTAGCTTCGGAAAGGGCTAGAAATAGAGAAGATGGAAACATTTATTATGTGAAATAGATTTATTTACCTGCAATTTACTGGACAGAGAATAGAAAGGCACAAAACAACCTTATATATGCACATAGGTACTTACATATTTTTATTTTCCTAATGCTTTCTCTTCTCTCCCTTTTTGTGGCAGTAGGGATTAAACCCAGGGCCTCGTGCACGCCAGGCAAGCTCTGCCACTGAACTACATCCCGAGGCCTTCACAAAACAGCTTCAAACTTAAGGTATTCAGTCATCCAGGAAATGCAAATGCAAACCACAATAACTGCATCACACACACTGAGACGAAAGACAATCAGGCACGGTGGTGCACACCTGAAATGTCAGCAGTCTGGGAGGCTGAGACAGGAAGATCTCAGGTTTTAGCTCCATGTCCCTAAATCTTTGAAGACAGGTATTCAAACAAGTGTGGGCATATGAATGTTCCTATTTACACTATTCATAATAATCAAAGTCTGCAAACCACTTGTACCCATCAAAAGATGCATAGACAAACAAAATGTGATCCAGCTGTACAATGGAATATCATGCAGTCCTGAAAAAGAATGAAATCTGATATACGGTACAATGGAAATAAACTAGAAAGATGTCACGCTGAGTGAAAGAAGCCAGGCACGACAAACACCATATATTGTCTGATGTCATTTATTTGAAATGCCCATAATAGGCAAACCCACGTGAACAAAGAGTAGATTCAGGATTACCTAGGCAGTTGGACTGGAGGGACAGGTAAAGGATGTGTTAATAAGAAATGTCCATACAGGGGTGAATGTGTATTACAATCTTATCACCAGGAAGCATGGGGACCACGCCAGTGAATCAAGAGAGATGTACTTCTCCCTCTGTGTTAACCAAGAAGTGCTCCTGCCTTCCAGTGTACAAAAAAGGAACACCACCATCCCTGAGGGCCAGAAATTGAGGCCAGGTTCCTATGAACCCAGCAAGTTCAGCAAACCTCCCATGAACCAGGAAGTTCTACCATCTCACAGCGATCCAGGAAGTCCAGTTACCATTATCTCTCTGAACTAGGATCGCTCAATCTTTCCATGACCCAGGAAGTACAACGTCCTCTCTACAAAACAAGATGTGCTCCAAGTGTCCGACGACCCAGGAAGTACAAGCACCATCTGTAGGAATTACAATGCCCTAGACTCTATAATGACCCAGGAAGTACAACTGCCATCTTTCGAGAACAGGATGTGCTAAATCTTTTATTAGTCAACTCTTTGTGGCTGTGACAAAATACCCAGCACAAAAACTTAAAGTACGAAAGGGTTATTTGGGTTCATGGTACAGAAGTGCAGTCCATGGTCAGCTGGCTCCACTGCTCTCAGCCCTGTGGTGAGGCAAAAGCATCATGGTGGAAGGATATGACAGAGGAAATTGCTCACCCACTGACAGCTAGGGAGGAAAGAGAAGAAGGAGAAGGACAGGAGGAAGTGGAGGAGGAAGAGAGAGAGAAGAAGACAAAATATACCCTTCACAGGCCTATGAACTACTTCCTTCCAGTAGGCCCTACCTCCTAGAGTTCCCTCTCCTCCCAGTAGTGCCATCAGCTGGGGCCCAAGCTTTCAACACATGAGCTTCTGGGGGAGATTTGAGCTCCAGTGCATGACACCTTCTAATGACCCAGGAAGTACAGCTACCATCTGTGCTGACCAGAGTGCTCTGCACCTTCCAGTGACCCAGGAAGTAGAACTACCATCTGTGCTAACCACCATGCTTTGCACCTTCCAATGACCCAGGAAGTCGAACTACCATCTGTACTAACCAGAGTGCTCTGCACCTTCCAATGACCCAGCGAGTACAACTATCATCTGTGCTAACCACAATGCTTTGCACCTTCCAGTGACCCAGGAAGTACAACTATCATCACTATGAATGGAAAGTTCTACAACCTTCCTTCCGGCTGGTGATGTTCAGGACACAGTAGCTCCAAAGTAGAACTATAGAAATTCAAAATATGTCAATCCCGAAACAGGCCACTTGGGGCATTTTAATGACTTTGAGATGTGACAAGATGAAAAGCAGCCGAAGCAGGAAGAGCATTTCACTGTATCCTGTCACTTTGGGGTTTTATCTCTTGTGTGAGTTTTGGGAATTTTTTTGTGCCTAACAGGAAGTCTCAGGCCTAGCTGCATGAATGAGGCCAGCTCACGAATGTCAGCAGCTCTTTGTCTCTTTTGCTTTGCCCTGATGAAGGGAAATCCACATGGATGGAAAAGTTCTTCTTTCCACGCTGTCATGACTTCGCTTCTGGCCTCCAGCCCTGGAGGGAAACCAGGGTTTATTCTTCTGTACACACACTTGACACTTGTGCAACCAGAAGTAGGAGTTTTATTCCTGCACCTGAAACTTCCTTTGATCCTATTTGGTGTCTTACATCACCCTTAAATTCTGACAGGAATCAGAGTCAGCTGCAGCTCCCCAGCTCCGGAGTCAGGCGCACCTGGGCTCACCATGGGGGGGGTCGTAGCCGGCCGGCAGCGTCCACCTGAGTTGGCTGCGAATCTGAGGTTGTGAGACTCTTCCGGGATTGCACCGTTGACTGAGGCGGCTCATGGAAGTCAGGAGAACAGCCTGCTTGCCGTGGATGATTTATGGCAAAGGACATTTGACAGGAACAAGAGGGGTACAGGGAAGGTCTGGGGAACATGTGAGCCTGTGCAGCTGCTCAGCACCAGGTCTGTTTACCCACCAGGAACCTGTGGAGATTATTTTCCCCATTAAGTTTATTGGTACATTGTAGGTAAACAGTACAGTTACATTCATCACTGGGATCTTGCACCTGTACATGATGTATCTTGGTTCTTATTTTTCCCCATTCCCTGCACTCCTTCAAGCCCTCCATCCCTCCCTATTTACAAAGACTTTGTTTCCATTTTTCCTTTTCTCATATTGATTCCATTCCCTTCTTTCCTTTCCCCTACCCCTCCCACTTCCCCTTCCCCTTTGCCCCTTTTCTTCCTATTTCACATTATCTATTATACCTTTTAGTCCTTATTTACACTTTCAGTTTCTCACACCAGAGAAACTATTTGGTATTTACACACGTGTGTCCTATTTATTTCACTTAAGAGGATGGCCTCAATGTGCATCCACTTAGCTATAAATGTCTCTAGTTTCTCTTTCTTTATGGCTGAGTAGTACTCCATTTATAAAAAACCACATCTTCTTTATCCAGTCTCCAGTTGATGGGCAGTTGGGCTGCTTCCAAGGAGCCCTGTCCAGAGACCAAAGGAAGCTGCCTTTATGCCAGAGGATGGAGACTCTTGGTGACACTCGCTCCTGTCCCTCCGGTAACCACGAAGCTCCTGACAGCTGCGCTTGCACCGGGGATGGGAGCCCTTCTGAGAAACTCGTGCCGAGGGACTCACCGTGGGCGGCTCTTGCTGTGATCCGAGACGGAGTAAACTCGGCACGCACGGGCGGAGCCGGGGGGTCTTGTCGGGCACCCTGAAGCAGAGAGCTCGGGAGAAATCAGCATCTTCAGCTGCTGCCTGTGCCGTACCCAGTGGCAGGAGGGAGAGGGAGACAGACCCTCCCTCGCCCATAGCTAGGCCCCTCGGGCCGCAGAATGACAGACGGCTGAGTTAGATACAGATACCACCGGCAGCCAGATGGGCCTGGCCTCAAGAGAGTCAGGACCTAGGTGAAGCACATCACAGCTGTGGCCAGAGACGCCTCTGTTGGAATCCAGGCTGCGAGATAGACATGAACTGACCAGGCCTGCAGTCTTCCTGTAAAGACAAACACGGGGGTTAATGAAGTCTCGATAGACAGCAGCCACCCCATGGGTGGCCAGGACCTCTGGAGCCATCATTTCCTAAAAGAAGACTTTATTCTCTCTGTGCACGCTTGTTATGTGACTTATTTCCTCATTGGATCTCCATCACCTCAGCCACTGTACTTCTCCGTTTACTCGTTAACCACACCTGTAACCCACGCTGTACCCAGTGGGTTTTGGGCTGTACCATTTCCCTGTAGAGCTGGGTCCCCGGCTACCCTCTCCTGTCCCCTCCTGCCCCTCAGGACAAAAGAAAATGGGTCAGCCGGGGATTTAGCTTGGTGGTTCTGGTGCCTGCCTTGCAAGCGCAAGGCCCTGAGTTCGATCCTCACTACCAAAAAAAAAAAGAAAATGGGTCCTGCGGGCCCATATGTTACTAAATGCTGTTGGAACTGAGATTGAACACAGGATCTTGGCACTTAGCTACATCGCTAGCCTTAATTTTGTTTCTCTTCCGTTTTGGAGACAGGTCTGGCTAAGTTGCTAAGTTGCCCAGGCTGGAGCTACACTTGAGTTCCTCCTGCCTCAGCCTTCCCAGAGTGCTGGGACTAGAGGCACGCACCACCATGACATGTGTCTTACTGAATACAATTTTGACGTAACACCAGAGAGCTCAGAAATGAAGACCTAGAGAAGCAGCGGAGTGGCAGGTCCCAGCTCCTGTCCTGCAGGGCTAGCGAGGCGCCTGACCTGCTCAGGCGACATCGAGGGTCCACCAGGCTCAGTGACTTCTCTTCCGAGAGCACAGGGCTCCCTTCCAGGCACCGGACCTGCTCCAGGGCAGTGACTGCATCTGTCCCTGATTCCTGACTTCAGGCAGAAGCATGGGGAGCAGACAAGAGTCCCATCTGCCTCTGCCAGTCTTTCAGGGGCCAATGTGCAGCCTGCAACAACTCCTGAACCCCATCAGCAGCCAGGAAGGCAGAGCAGGGACGAAAGGAGGGAAGGAGACTGAGAGGTGTCCAGTGGCCAGCGACACCCTGAGCAGCCGTTCCTCCAACCAACACTGAGAATTCCCCATCACACACACCAAGGGAACCTAACCCGCCGTCTCAGGAAATCCGCCTCCCGGTCTGGTTTACGGCTTGTCCCAGCTGACCCTGAGCACGGCCAGATTTAGGCAAAAGAGACCGTATTCTCCCTCTCTCCTCGGGCAGTGGAGGTCAGAAGCCAGGAGCTGGGCACAGGCAGGTGCGGAGTCTCCGACGGTCAGCGGCTTATAAGACAAGATGCAATCATGAAACGTGGTGAGTGCTTACAGTTTTAAGCAATGTTCCTACAGGAAAAGCTGCATGGCTGTGAACCTCCCTCAAAATCCTCCCCTGGCTGTGCACACCCTCCTCCCGCCGTCCTGGCCGCTTCCGCAGCAGCTCTGGAGTCCGCTTTCCTGAGGGTCTTTAGCTGCGCCATCCCAGCTGCCTTGATGTCCTGAGTGGACTCAAAACAGTGACCTTTCCGGGTCATCCTGACCTTGGGGAGGAGCCAGGAGTCGCACGGTGCCAGCTGCGGTGACTCGGGTGGAGGAGGACACAGCATCGTGTGTTTCCGAGCTGCCTTTCCGCTGGACGGCGCCGGGCAGAGCAGTCACCGTGTTTGCGACCACACCCGGTGAAGCCCTCGGGAAAGAGGACCCCAGAGCTGCTGCGGGACGCCGAAGGACCGTGCGAGGAGTATGTTGGGAGTGAGAAGCATTTATAGCCATGTGCCTCTTACTGTAAGTTTTAAAAATGTAAACACACCACATTTCTTTTTATTTCCCTCACCACTTCCCAAATCTTCTGAAAACCTCCCCCCAGGCCTCCCTACGCAAACTTCTTCCACTTGAATTCAGCTCCCAGGCACTGGGGCTGGTGGCTGTGTGGTTTGCACTCTGCTTCTGGCCCCGTGCACCCAAGCGACTCAGCCTAGGAGGAGAGAAGTTTTCTTAGGGCTCCTACTTTTGCAGGTTTCTTTCTTCATGGCTGATTGTCCCCACTGCCTTTCTGGCAGGAGCACGTGTTGGAGAAACATCATTCTCCTCCTGGCCAGAAGTGAGACAGAAACAGACGGGTAGGGTCAAACTGTTGTCTTCAAGGTCTCCCCGCCAACGATCCAAAGATCTTACACTGTCACATCCTCTACCACTCAGGCGGGCGTGGTGGCGCACACCTGTAATCCTAGCACTTGGGAGGCTGAGGCAGGAGGATCGCCAGGAGTTCAAGGCCAGCCTGGGCTACACAGTGAGTTCAAGACCAACCTAAACCATATAGCAAGACCCTGTGTCAAAAAAAAAGAGCGAGAAGAATTTCCTACCACTGAATCACAGTGCTAAGCTGGGGACCGATCCTCCAACATGTGGGAATTTGAGGGGCAAATGCACTACAGCAACGAATAAGAAAGTTTGCAGGAAAAAAAATCACTGCAAGTCTTCTTCTATGTAACCCACCCCACGCTGGAGAAAGTTACCCCCATCCCCCAACCTCATGTTCCAAGCAGTTCCCCGAGATCTGGCTGCTGCTGTATGGGATTTCTCCGCCTACAAAGCCTGGCCTCCGAACACAAGACTCAGCCCTGTACCTTGCAGGCACTCTGTACTTGCAGGACAACAATAGCTATAAACGCTGCTGCTGAAGAAGTCCCGGGAATCCCTCACACCCAGCTGTAAGTCACACTGGGAGCTGGGTGAGCTGCCCTACCGCAATCCCACCCGTCTTTGTTCCACCTGAACCCTACATTCTCAGGACTGGTTCTCACTCGCTGAGTCACTTCCCCCAGGGGAAAGAGAGGAGGAAGGATGGAAGCACACTTTTGCTGTGAACAGAAGCCCAGAGAATGTACCCAGCATCGTAAATTACGCACAAGGGCTGCCTGTCTCTTTCACAGACTCAGCCCTCAAGAACCCCAGCAGCGTTTAAACGATCCCAGGGCTGAGCCCTCATAAGTATTTACGTCTCTCCTGACCTGCTGGGGAATAAATAGACACGCACATCATCGTCACGAACAGAAGAGGACGGCTTTCTCTGAGTTAGATGCTCAAGGAGGACTATCATTCCTCTGAAGTCCTGCCAGAATAAAGCAAAGAAGCAAGACAGACTTAGCGGTATGGGCTGAGGTCAAAGGCGTCTGCCGTGTGTCCTGCTTGTCAGACTCATGTGAGTGACACGCCAACTGCCTCCCTTGTTGGTGTGGTGGGGAATCCTCAGGAATTCACCACCTTGGGGGAACGGAAGTATCTGGAAGGATGTGACCCAGGAGCCAGGTCGGGCCACCCTGAAATGTGACTGTGGGAGGTTACGTGGCCACCAGCAGGACCCCAAGAGCTCAGAATACGGTACTGGACGATGATTGTAGGATGGCAGAGGACACCACCCCAAATAGGACTGGAGGAGACAGAGCACCCCACACCCAATAAGACCATACAGGACCACCCTGGAAATGCACGCGAGCCACAAGAATAGGCCACCCCAGATAGTCAGGTAGGAGACAAGAACACAGCAGCCCAAACATGACTGCAGGAGACCAGAATGTGTCACCCCCAAGGTCACTTGTTTGGAATATTGGTTGTTACGTGCTGTTTATTCTGACAAACGGCAGAGACTGGATGAGCTCTTGACAGGAACTTGAAGACACCCCATCTGGAAGGGAGCTCGGTGCCCACAAAGGAAACCTCCACCCCAGGGTGTACCAGGGAGATGGCCCCAAGCTTCTCCCGTCAAAGTAGAAGTCACCAATTTGGGCCCAGCCTTTTTACCCCGAATGATCTGGTCACTGTCCTACGCTGGGCTCTGCCACACCCCCTTCTTCCTTTGCTTCCGCTAAAGAGGGGGTTGAATCAATGCCAAATTAAGAATGGACATATCTTTTAGAAAACCAGCAAGGTAGCACAACTTCCCTTTAACGCAGGAGAAATTAGACTCACGTTATTATATATTATTATGTCTTTTTTTGTTTTTTGAGACAAGGTCTCGCTGTGTAGTTCAGGCTGGCCTTGAACTCACAGTGATCCTCCTGCCTCAGCCTCCCGAGTGTTGGGATGACAGACACGGGCCATCACAAAGTTATTTTAATGGGCTGAAGTTATCTTAATGGTCACAAAGACACTGAACTAACGGCCACAAGGTCGTGTAGTAATGAACATCAGCTGTCACTCTGTATCTGAAATGCCATGGTATCATCATAATTGTAAGTACTGCCCAATTTATGATCCTTCAAATATGGCTAATGAGTTCATTCTTTCCCCATGAAAACACTTCCTGAAAAATAAATTTGTGGTTCATCAGACCAGCAAACACTATGAAAAAAAATGTACATTTTCCCCTCAGGCTAAAACCAGTTTCAAGAATCTGAAGTTGTTAATGATTTCTACCGTTTCGCTGTAAATAACACCAAGCCTCATTTGACTTGCAGACTGGCACACACCACATAGGTAATGTTGGGCGTTGGGGTGGGAGGGTTAGTCTAGAAGGCAAATGGCTTCTTGCTTCTCAATGGTCCTGGGGGGGGCACTACTGGGACCCAACCAATGCTAGAGTAGTGATGCATATTTTAGCGCTCGATCGCTGTGATTAAAATATCTGAGAATAACAACTCAGAAGACAATAGGATTATTTTGGCTCATGGTCTCAGAGGGTTCAGTCCATGGTCAGCTGCTCCAATGGTCTCAGAGGGCTCAGTCCATGGTCGGCTGCTCCAGTGGTCTCAGGGGGTTTGGTCCATGGTCGGCTGCTCCAATGGTCTCAGGGGGTTCAGTCCATGGTCGGCTGCTCCAGTGGTCTCAGGGGGTTCAGTCCATGCTCGGCTGCTCCAAGGCAGGAACATCATGGTGGACAGGAGTGGAGGAGGAAAGATGCTCACATCATGGTAACCTGGAAGCAGAGAGAGAAGTGAGGGGCTGGGACAAGAACTTCCCCTTCCAGGTCACACCCCAGTGACCTCCTCCAGCCAGGCCCCACCTCCTACAGCTCATTCACCAGGAGCTCATCCATGATTCATCCACTGATGAGCACAGCGTCCCATGAGCCAGTCACCTCCCACCCACATGAGAGTTTGAGGGTACAGCCTAGATTTAAATCTACACCAGCCCTTGCCAATATCATACCCATTTTCTGTGCCTTATGATTTACCTGTTCTGGACATTTCATAGGAAAGGGATCATGCATCATGGTCAGTAGCGGTTTCCTTGTCTCACTTGGCATCATGTTTCTTCGGTTTGTCCCATTGTACTATGTGGCAGGGCTTCCTGTCTTTTCCTGTCTGAACTCAATTCCATGACACAGTTAGACAGCATTGTCTTTATCCATATACGCGTGGATGGACACTGAACTGCTCCCACATCTTGGCCCTTGTGAATACTAGAACAATAAACATCATGCATGCAGGTACCCCTGCGGTGGGGTGGGACCCACATTTTCTTTTCTTTTGGCAGATTTATGTGGCGTGGGAAGCTGGGTCATAAACTAAACCAGGTCCCGTGGAGAAATCACCCGTCTGTTACGTACCTGTACCGTTTTAATTTCAAGCGAAGCCCATTTCCACCTGACTCCCGGGCTCTGCTGCACTGGGAAATGCAGCCTTGCCTCGTTTTGAGGCTGTCTTTCCTCCCTCGAGTCCCAGAAGAAACAGGCCACGCTCCACTTTCAGGCCATTTGAAAACAGGTCCACCATGGCACCTCAGTCACCCACCCCCACCTGACCCCTTGGGGACGCGGGGATGTGCAGCAGGGACCCTCGGCAGGTACAGGCAAGGCACGGGGCCTGCACCCCCGCTCGCAAAGGAGCGAGGACCTCTCCTGCCCTGGGAGCCCCCTCCCGGGCCGAGACGGGCAATCCCACGCTGGACAACTGTACAAGGAGGAAGGAGATTCGGCACATGTACGGCCAGTGAAATCCGTGTTTGTTGCCGTGGGTGCTGTCATATGCACTGTGGCCACAAAATACAGTGGGCACTTACATTTCAAATAAATGCTTTACAGTTACAGACCCAAGGCCGTGAATCCCCTCAAATCCTCCCCGGCTGTGCACACCCTCCTCCCGCCGTCCTGGCCGCTGTCCGCAGCAGCTCTGGAGTCCTCCTTCCTGGGGGTCTTTAGCTGCGCCATCCTGGCTGCCTCGATGTCCCGAGTGGACTCAGAACAGTGACCTTTCCCGGTCATCCTGACCTTGGGGAGGAGCCGGGAGTCTCACGGTGCCAGCTGCGGTGACTCGGGTGGAGGAGGACACAGCGTCCTGTGTTTCCGAGCTGCCTTTCCGCTGGACGACGCCCGGCAGAGCAGTCACCGTGTTGGTGACCACACCCGGTGAAGCCCTCAGGAAAGGGGACTCCAGTAATGTGAGAAGACCCTGTCTCAAAATTAAAATTTTTTTAAAGGTCTGGGGATGCAGCTCAGTGCATAAATCCTGAGTTCAATCCCCAGGATGGCAAGGATGAATGAATGAATGAGGACATCAGCGCATGACCGAATGAATGGATCACCTGCGTGAGTGCGAGGATGAATCCGTGGGACAGATCTTCCAGCTTCTGAGACCCCACTGCCCTGGGTCACCACATCCAGGCCTTCCTTTCTGCTCCGGAGCCCCGTGTCCTCCCTCGGCAGCTGCAGCTGTGCCTGTGTGGCCGGCAGGTGGCAGCAGGGGATCGGTGTAAACCGAGCCTGCTCAGCCTGCCTGAGGAGCAGGTCCTGACCCGCAGGCGGCCTGGACACCAGGGCAGCAGATGCTGGGAAGCCGGGCCACTCCATGGACACGGACTGGAGCCTCATGCAGCCAGCAGCAGGCCCTGCAGGTGGACAGGCAGGTTCACATGCTGCAAGTGGGTGTGCCTCGCTGCCCGTTTTATTCCACTATGAAAGGGGGAAAGATGAGCCTTACGTGGTGGCACACAGGTGCCATCCCAGCGCTCCGGGAGGCTGAGGCAGGAGGATGACGCATTCTGGTCCAGCCCGGGGAACTTAGTGACAAACCGCCCAGAGCGAGGACTGAGGTCAGGGAGATGTTCGTCACTCGTGTGAGCATCCTGGACTTTCTTGTTCAGGTCACAGTTTTGCTTTATTTTATTTTACTTTCTTTATTGCCGTTGGAGGGATTGGACCCAGGGCCTTGACGAGGAGCTCCGACCCCATCCCTTTATTTTACTGTATATTTTATTTTGCGGCAGAGTCTCTCGAGGTCACCAAGTTGCCCAGGCTGGGTTCCAACTGAGATCCTCCCGCCTCAGCCTCCCGGAGTGCTGGGACTGCAGGCGTGGGTCAGGACACCGGGGTTGCTTTTTTGTGGACCTGTGGTTTGGTTTGGTTTTGCTGTGCAGGATTTCAAGAGGCACCCTGAACATCGACTGCAGGAGCGAGACTCCTCCTGAATTTGGGCTTCCCCATAAAGCAGGCCTGACAGGATTCACGCACAAATCAGATATGACCCGGCGTGGGCTCTGGGAAAGCCATGGACCCCACCGCATCAGGGCACAGTGGTAACTGCAGGGGAGCCCTGTATCCTGACATTTCCTAAGTGAAGACGGCTTCTCACGGTCACGGCCGGCCTTAGTGAGGCAGGGGAAGAGAGGCGGCTGAGAAACCTGCTGGATATGGAAACCCGAGTTCCTGCTCTCTAGAACCGAAGAAGGAATTCCAGGAACCACGGAGGTGACGAGTAGGAAGAATGTATTGAGAGGAAGGCAGCTGCTGTCTAGGAAGACAGGAGGGGGACCGTGAAGCGGGTTGCTGGGGACCCCGCTTCTCAGAGGTGTTTTATGGGACGAAGCCACAGGGTGAGGCGGGTTCGAGGTGGGACAAAGCTGCCGACCACCAGTAAGGTTGCAGGTGCAGTCGCTTAGGTAATATTGATCCAATGGGAAATCACACGGTGGACAGAACTGTGAGCAACCAATAAGATCAGCACAACTGCACTCGCTTAGGTGACACTGACTGAATGGGATCCACTGGGGAAGCGAGTCAGGCAGCAAGCGCCCTGTAAGGAAGGAGCAAGGTGGAAAGGGGCGGTCAGGGGTCTTTCTTGGGAGACCTCTGTCCCCCACCCGGGGATGGATCCCCATTTAGAACATCAGGCCCTGCCGCTCGTGCTGTGCGCGTGTGGGAGTTTCTCTCCTTGTGCAACGCTGGCCTTCAGCGACTGGGTCTCGTTTGTCCTCCCTGTAGGCGCCTCGAGGGCCGGCCCTGTGCAGCTGCCTACAGGACCCCGAATTCACTCTTTTCGATCTTAGCAAGATGGGGCTAGCCGGGCTGGGTCCCTCACTCTGTGTGCAAGGTAGCGTCAGTCGCAGACAAAAACCACCAGCATCTAAAATAGCACCTGACGAGGGCCGGGGGCTGGCCCTGCAGTGCACCATGGGTCACCCCCGCGGCTACTTGCAGTTCCAGGGAAAGCAGAGCCACCCCCAGATGAGGACACCCAGAGCCCTGAGCCCAGAATGGGGACAAAGGCTACCTCAAGCCAGGAGCCGAGCTTTCCCTCTGCCCACTGGGCTTCCCCCAGGACCTGCACAACCAGTCCTCAGATATGCATCCGCCTCCCGCAGCCTGACCCCGATGGCTATGTTGCTAACTGTGCAAATTCCCAGGGGCGCAAACAGGGCCCTGGCCCTTTGCCTCCTTTTCTATAAAACCCCACAGATGACAGAGCTTGAATCTCTCTCTCTCTCTCCTCTCCCTCTCTCTCTCTCTGTCCTTCCCAGCATAGCTGTGATGATTTCATTCTGTTTTTGAGGCAGCGTGTTGCTATGAAGCCCAGGCTGGCCTCGAACTCACAGCGATCCTCCTGCCTCAGCCTCCCGAGTGCATGGATGACAGGCGTGCACCACCACGCCTGGCCTCCTGTCATTTTTGAAATAAATTGCACAAATAATAAAAAGTGCAAGTATTTTTAATTTCCAGGGACCGAGTAAGGAAATCCACGCAAACACGGCAACCTTTCCCTGGTAGAAAGCTTTTCGACCTCCAAAGAAACTGCTGCTGCCCAAGCACGTTTCAGGCCCTCACAAAACACTCTTCCCACCCCGAGCTCAGAGGCACCGGGGACAAAGAGACAGCTGCCCTGAGGTTTCCCACTGGTAAAAATCTGGGCCAGGAGCCGGGCGAGGGGGCGCATGCCTGTCATCCATGCACTCGGGAGGCTGAGGCAAGAGGATCGCTGTGAGTTCGAGGCCAGCCTGAGCACTGCAGATGTGGAAGATAAAACAACACGGTGAGCACTTCCCCCATTTGGGCGGTGTTCACAGGTCCAAAGCTGTGGCCATTTGGCTTCCAGTGCGGTGTCTTAAAAATAAAACCTTCCTCTTCCAACAGTTCCTGGAGGTCTGTATCGGAGCCACATTAGCTGGAAGGCGATCCGGACGCCAACGCAGCCTGCGCTGTGGCTTCCCCAGCTCTGCCGATGGGTTGACGAGCGACTCACAGGTGCACTTGGTTCAGGGTGCTCTTGCCGCGGGCCCCAGGGACCTGAGCAACGTTGACAGAAACCCCTGCCTCTCAGGGGCGGGGCCCGGTCTGCTCCTCTGCTAAGCTCAGCTTCCCTTGCCTAGGTGGAAACGTGATGCATGGAAAATGCTGGTTTCTATTTATTCTCCGCGTCTGCATGAACTGCCAGCCGTTTCATGCCACAAGGCCGCGTGCCATCTCTTGAAATAAGTTGCACAAATAACAATCATAATAAAAAAGACAGCAAAGCTGACCCACTGAACAAAATCAGAAACTATGGGCCCACTCAGTTGGAGCGCTGCTTGAATCTGCATTCGGCTGCCTGACGCTGTGGAAATGTGGAATTTGTTTTTTGAGACAGGGTCACGCCATGCAGTCCAGGCTGGCCTTGAAATTGCAGCGATCCTCCTGCCTCAGCCTCCTGCATACTGCGACCACAGGGCGCGCGCCACCATGCCTGGCTTTAAATGTGGATTTTATTTCATTGGCTTCTCAGCATTTGCCGTGCTGTTGGCACAATCCAGCAAATATGCAATTGTGCTTTTTAGCTAAGTTGATTGGAGATTTAGCCAAGAACAGTAATAAATTAGCAAAAACAAGGAGATAACTCAATGTGGCCCCCTCACAGGGACCCCTAGACACTTCGGCCCCGAACACCAGTGTGGGAGGGCTGATGTCTAAAGCAAGGTTTATTCCTGAAGCACCTAACTCCGTTGGCGTGACTTGGAGCGGAGGGATGCAGCGTTTGCTTCTGCAGCAGACCTGCGTCCCTCTTCCAAGAATCCGGCATCCTGCAGGCTGTGGCCACATTTCCTACGACAGAAGCAACCTATGCAGTGTGCATGTCGGCGAAACCGGAAGGGAAGCAATTGTTACTGGATTACGTTCGGCAACTGAGTCAAGCCCGCAACACACACGGTCCAGAAACCCGGGGAAGCTGCTCTTCTGCCCTACGCAGCGCTGGACGATGCCCCAGGTCGCCCAGGGCTGCTCCAACCGTGCCGCACCTGCAGGAGCCGGCCCCCATTTTCGCAATAAGCACACCCAGAAACTGCTACCGGCCGGGGGCCACAGCAGACACACACCACCTGGCTGGCGGCTGACAGAGGCTCAGAGAGAGGCTGAGGTGGACCCCCCCCCCGGCAAAGGAGGGGCTTCTCTCCGCAGGGCTACCACGGCAAGTGCTCACCTGCCTCCCCACGGCCCCCAGATCCACTTGCTTGCCTTTCAATCCCCCCCAAAGCTTCCATGGGATAAAACAAATGATCCACTGGGGGTGTAGCTAGCTGTTTCTTTTGTGAGCCTAGAAGTTGAGAAAATCCTCCTGCCTCAGCCTCCCAAAGAGCTGGGATTACAGGCATGCGCCTCCAGGCCCAGTTTAAATAATCTTTCTTAAGAATAACACATGAATTTTCTCTCTGTGTGTCTCTCCGTGTCTCTCTGTCTCTCTGTGTCTCTCTTTCTCTGTCTCTCTGTCTCTGTCTCTCTGCCTCTGTCTCTCTCTGTCTCTGTGTCTCTCTGTCTCTCTCTGTCTCTCTGTCTCTCTCTGTCTCTCTCTGTCTCTGTCTCTCTGTGTCTCTCTCCCAGTGCTTGAACCGCAGGCGTCAGGCATGCCAAGCAACAGCTCTGCCACTGAGCCACACACCCAGCTACCAAAGCTGCCCTTCTCCATCTTTATTTCTGCCCCCTTGAAGGTCAGCTTCATAGCAGAGCCTTCCTCCAAGATTCTGACATGTCCCTTACATCTGGAGTGAACTTTTATATCGTTTTGCATTCACACACGCACGCAACAAACAGATTTCTCAAACAATACTTAGATTTATTGCTGGCAAAGCCTTCTGGTATTTTAAAATCGATTTTTTTTTCTTTCAAGCTCAGTGCATTCCCCGAGCGGACTTTCCTCTAATCGGCCGCGAGGGTGGTCTGAAACCGCTACCAGAGCAGCACCTGCCCATGGGTTCACCTGAAGCCCGGTTGCCCTGCAGGCCAGGCCTGGGTTTGGGGGCTGCTCTCCATGAGCAGGAGGAAAAGGAGGCTTTGGTGACAGCCGTGCAGGTTGAGAGGTGGAAAGAAAAGGTAACATTTCACGTCAGTCAGTGGATTCTGTCCTCCCCGCCCCAGCCTGCCAGCTTGGGGACCAACGAGTGCTAGACTGACATAGAAGAACAACACCCAGGAGCGCCGGGTTCGCGGGAAGGTGGAACCCTTCACCCTGGTGCAGGCAGAGCCGCTAGAACAGCACACCCGGTGTGAGGCCGGGGCCCCTCAGCAAAGTGGCTGAACCTCACTGCACGGTGCAGCCGCCGCCAACATAAAGCAACCCTGGCGGCTGGCCAGAGCCTCTGGGTTGGACAGGACTTGGAGAGAGTGCTACAGCGGGACCGAGTTAATGTATACTCCTTCACGACCCTGAGCGTTCAACCCGGGGCTCTTGGGCTGAGCTCCACCCTCTGCCTATTCGTTCATTCATTAGTGAGTTAGTTTTGAGACAGGGTCTTGCTGAGTTGCCCAGACTGGGCTTGAATTTGAGACCCTCCTGCGTCAGCCTCCCAGGGCGCTGGCGTAGCAGCTGTGCACTAGCGCAGGGTGCCTTCTTCAGGGAGGGTTCTAACTGCTACCCATGGACCCTTTGGCCTTCCGAGGCTTGTCCGGGAATTGAATTAGGGCCGCGCCCTGTCCTGTGATGCTGAGGGCCCGTCAGACCTTACGCCGGCGAAACGACGTGAAATGGTCCATGCGCGCCGTCCACCTCCTCCCGTCCAACCCCAGTCGCACCTGGGGCGAGCAAGCCAAGGAGATTTACTTTCCAGGGCCGTCCGCCTGCCTCTTCCCGCCCACCCCTTCTAGCTTGCTCCTCTGTGGGCGCCCGGTAGATTCGGCAGACGAAACGAAGCCTTGTGAAAACTGTCACCCGTGTGGGCCTGGGGCGCTGAAAAACTCTTCTTTTTCTTCTTTCTGCTGCACACTGGAGGTGGGGGGTTCTTCGGGGCCCCAGGAGCTGTAGGCCCTAGGAAAGGCCGGGCACCACCGCCCAGAAGCTGCTCTTCTGTGGATGTCACCAGCAGGTCCCTGAGCCCATGCGTGCAGGGGCTTTGTCCTTAGGTGACCAGGCGGCCCCTGGTCAGTCCAGCTGCCGATCGATCCCCCTCCCATCCCTGCTCTGCCTGCTGTAGCTCATTGTCAACGCCGTGGCCCGGTTCCTTGAGGATGTCAGGCCCTGTGCTGTGTGTCCGGGCTCAGGGCAGCCCCCGCTAGGAACGCAGGAGTCCTATCCTGTCCTCTCCCCGTCTGTTCTCCCTCCTCGGGCACGCACCCTCCAGGTGGCACTGCCTGCTTTGTCCCTGACTCTGAAGGTCAGAGTCCAACCCTGGTGCTGGCCGGGGGACACACACACTTCAAGGCCTCGGGCTCCCGGGGCTGCAGGGGTCCTGAGCCCAAGTCTGCAGCCCGAGGAAGCTGGGGGCTTCTCATCCTCCCATAGCAGCCAGACCCACAGCTCCTAGCTCCCTGAGGGCAGCCTAGAAGCAGGATCAGGTCTTGCTCACGGCCTTCCCTTTCCGATCTGGCTCCAGGCTCTGCTCACCTGGAGGTGAGGCCAGACTGCAGGAAAGCTGGGTGCGTGTGCGCATGCATGAGCGTACGTGTGTGTGATGCATGCGAGGTCGTGCGCGTGTGTGATGCACCTGTGTGTAGCAAAATCTGCTGTCCCGGGCCCCATTCCAGCCCTGGGCCGACCCATGCCCCATGTCCTGCAAAGCTACAGCCGGCCTCTGACTGACGCCCCGGGGCCCGCCGAGGGTCTGCAGCGACTCTCACACTTTCTGCAGAGCCCGAGTCTCCCTCCCCTCCCTGACGTAACCCTGGGCTCCGGGCTGGGTTTGTGCCTCCCTCCCTCCCTCCGGAGCCCACCGCTTGAGCCTGCAGGTCTTTCCTCAGCTCCGGCCATGGGGTCTGAGTCATCCCCGTGTCCTGTTCCCTTCCCCTGTGGTGCCAACGGTGGGGGCCCGGGTGGGGTCCGGAAAGAGGCCTCAGGAGACCGGGCGTCACGGGTGGGGGGCGTGTAGGGATCGGGGGCTACATCACCTCCTCGCTTGGACGGAGGGGGCCCCGGGAGCGCGCAGGAGCCGGGCAGCCCCCTTCCCAGGGCCTGCGCAGGGGGAACCAACCGCTCTCTCCGCCCGCAGCCCCTCCCTCCCGGGCTCGCCCGCCTCCCCTCCCCCTCCCTCACCCGCGCCCCCCTGGCCGGCCCGGGCGCACGGACGACGCACGGACGCGTCCTGCGCGCTGCGCCCCGCGGCCCGGGTCCCCCGTCTCGGCGCAGAGCTTCTCCGCCGCCGCCACCCAAGTTTCGGGGACTTGGAGCCTCGCGCCTCCCCCCCCCCCGCGTCCCCGCCCACGGCCGCGTCCCCCAGGGGGACCCTGCGCCCCGCGTGCGCCCCGATCCCCCGCGCGGCCCCGGCCGGGGACCCCGCGCCCCGCAGCCCGCGCGCCGAGCGGAGCCGAGCGGAGCCGAGCGGAGCCTCCGACCGCACTGCCGCCCGCTGCCCCGCGGACCCGCGGACCCGCGCGGATGCGGCGCTGCTGGGGCTGCGCGCCCGGGGAGCCGAGCGCCGCGCGGGCCGGACATGCAGTCGCTCATCTCGCCGGTGACCAAGGCGATCCTGGTGGCCCTGTTCATCTTCGCCATCCTGCTCATCCTCTACGTGATCCTCTGGTACATCTGCCGCGATGTGGACTGCGACCACGGCCTGTGAGCGCCCGCGCCCCGCGCCTCGGGGGCTGCAGCGGCCCGGGCTCGGGGGTCCCCGCGACCCCGTCGCCCGCGCGTCCTTGTCCGGCAGCGGCTCCGCGCCTTGACCTTCAGGGCTGCGCCGCCGAGCAGGGGTCCGGTGAGTGGGCCCCGCGGGTGGGGGAGCCCCAACTTCGGGACCGCGCGGGACCCCGGGCCCGGTGTCCGCAGGGGCAGCAGCGGGAGCAGCGGGCGCGGAGCTGCAGGTGGCCGCAGGCCCTGGCCCCTGCTCCAGGACCCCGGGGCGCCTCAGGCCGAGGCTCTGCGCTCTCCCCAAGGGGGTCTAGGGGGCTCAGCGCCCGGGGGTCCCCGCCCCCGGCGCCCTGCCCCCAGGTGCGAGGTCCCGTGGCGGACCCAGTGCCAGACCCGGGGGCCAAGGGGATGCCCGCCCGGGCTAGCAGTGGGCAGCAGAAGTGGACAGGGTCGCGGAAGCCCGGGGCCCCGCACTGTGACATGACCCCCCCCCCCGGGACGGCAGAATCGGGGAGCAGCACGGAGGTGGCTCCCGGGTCCCCTGCGCGCTCGCCCTGGCATAGAGGCGCGGGACGTGACCGGAATACAGCTGCGCCCACCGGGCCGAGGTGCCCGGCAAGTTTGCGAAGGTGAAACACGCGTGACTTAGATAAATATCTTGTTAGCAAGAATAATGCCTCCCTTGAAATAGAGTGCTGGGAGGGGGGGAAGCAACCTGTGAAACAGAGAGGAAAGAACGGAAGAGAAATGAAAGAGCCACCCGGTTAATAGGTTGCAGATTTATGCACCGGCTCGCTGCTGGTGATCAGGAGAGAGACAGACCCAGGCCGGTGGGCTCTGTGCACTGCCACCTGGCCTGGACCTCGCCAGACACCTCGCCCAGTGGGAACTGCTACCCACTTGAGGGATAAAGGGAAAAACAAAAATAAAGATTAAGTTCTTGGGCCGGAAATGTTCAGAAACGCTAGGGCGGTGGGGGTGTGTGCTTTGGGGTGCTGACGGGCTCATCTATGTGCGCGCCATGTGTAGCTAAAATCTGAGTTGAGCCAGAGTGATTTTGCGGCACTGAGGGAGCAAACGCAGGTTCCCCAGAGGCAGTGTGGCCCCCCGAGCAGATGCGATTCAGGGCAGATGTGATTCGGTGGCCAGGTGGGGTGGACGCTTTTGCCAGATGCAGGGTGCCTGCTTCCTCAATACCTCGCCCCCCAAGAAGGCCCGCTCCCCCCACTGTGGGCCGAGAACCAAAAGCCCATCATTCACACAACAAAATAGGTAAGGTTAGTTTTTGTCTTCACATGACAAAGTGGCCACGAGTTCTCTGTTTGTTTTGTTTGTTTCTTGAGGCAAAGTCTCACTGTGTAGCCCAGGCTGGCCTCGAACTCGCGATGAGCCTCCTGCCTCAGCCTCCCGAGTGCTGGGACGACAGGTGTGGGCCCCCATGCCTGGCTTCTCAGGTATTTCTGTCTCGGAGCTGAACCTGTGTCCACATCAGCTGAAACGGACTTCGCAGTCACAGGGGAGAAAAGTTCAGTATGAAAACACGAAGTGTGGGCCTAGGAGGTATCAGCACTGGAGAGAAGAGAGGGATCCCTCCTCTTCCTCCTCCTCCTCCTCCTCCTCCTCCTGGGAATTCAGACCCCACACTGCAGCCAGCTCAGACCAGAGCCGTGAGTACAGGGAGGAGCAGTGAGGGTTTGAGGCTCGGTCACCAGTGGGGGACGTGTGGGCCAGAGATGGATACGCAGTTTCCTTTGAATCACCCCTCATTCGTGACCAACAAGACCCAGGCCACCTGTGACACTGTCCCAGGGCTGATGTCCTGTCCAAAGCCACTCGCTCTGTCCCCACCCACCCACCTGGTGGGGGAGGCCCCTTCCCACCTGGGAATCTGGGGACTGGCTCCTTCTTCACTTCCCCCTCCCCCTCCTGGTTATTCTCTCAGTTGGGCTTTCAATGGCAGTGGAGTGCTGCGTATTCAGTTCCCAGAGAATGTGTCCCGTGAATTAGCAGCCAGTCACACACACACACAGGCACTACGGTCGAGTGACTTGGATTCCCTGCTTAGTAGAGGTCACCTCAGCTGCCAAAGGCTCAGGACAGAAGGGGATGGAGCACGGGGACCCAAGGGCAGGGTATTTGGGGGTCACGGATTTCACAGGTGATGGAGGTTTGTTCTGTAGGACAGTGCACCCCTGCATGGAGAGAGGGAGAGGGAGAGAGAGGAAACTTAGATAGAAAAGGCAGGAAGCCAGATTAGATGGAAAGATCATAGATACATAGATAGACTCATAGATCCATAGAGGATCAGTAGATACATAGATAAACAGAGGATAGGATAGACAAGAACACAGATTAGATGCAAAGATGATAGAATGATAGATAGATGATAGCTATGGATAGACAATAGAATATCTATCAGTAGATAGAGACAAGATGGATATATGGATAGATACAATTGAATAAATGATAGAGATTAATAGATACATGATCTATAGAAAGATGGATGATAAAGGTGTATAGGTAGGTAAGATGAGTGGACAGGTAAGTACATAGGAAAGATGAATACAGAGGTGATTGATAGATGATTGGTTGGTTGATAGAAACCTAGATGAATGGATTGACAGACAGATTAATAAATTGATAGATAATACATATATACATATATATATATAGAGAGAGAGAGAGAGAGAGAGAGAGACAGAGAGAGGGTATGGAGGTAGATAAAAGATATATGGATAAATAGATAAGTAGATGAATGGACAGATGGATACATACATAGCCAGATATGGACAGTTGATGATAGATAAATAGACATTGACAGATAGGTGATACCCAGATAGACAGACATAGAAAACAGATGTGAATAGATAAAAGACAGGCAGATAATAGATGAACACATAGATACAGAGATGGATACATAGACAGATAGATAGTTACATAGTTAGGTTAGCTACATAGTTACATAAGTAGGGTAGGTACATAGGTAGGATAGATACATAGTTACATAGATAGGATAGATACATAGTTGCATAGATAGGCTAGATACAAAAAAAAAGGCTAGATACATAGTTAACAGGTAGGATAGATACATAGTTACATAGATAGGATACATACATAGTCATATAGATAGGATAGATACATAGTTACATACATAGGACAGATACACAGTGACATAGGATAGATACATAGTTGCATAGATAGGATAGATACATAGTTGCATAGATAGGATAGATACATAGTTGCATAGATAGGCTAGATACAAAAAAAAGGCTAGATACATAGTTAACAGGTAGGATAGATACATAGTTACATAGATAGGATACATACATAGTCATATAGATAGGATAGATACATAGTTACATACACAGGACAGATACACAGTGACATAGGATAGATACATAGTTGCATAGATAGGATAGAT
Organism: Heterocephalus glaber; assembly: GCF_053883595.1. Taxonomy (NCBI): domain Eukaryota; kingdom Metazoa; phylum Chordata; class Mammalia; order Rodentia; family Bathyergidae; genus Heterocephalus; species Heterocephalus glaber. The sequence continues at coordinate 6,201,607 of NW_028258189.1, forward strand.
ACATAGTTGCATAGATAGGCTAGATACAAAAAAAAAGGCTAGATACATAGTTAACAGGTAGGATAGATACATAGTTACATAGATAGGATACATACATAGTCATATAGATAGGATAGATACATAGTTACATACATAGGACAGATACACAGTGACATAGGATAGATACATAGTTGCATAGATAGGATAGATACATAGTTGCATAGATAGGATAGATACATAGTTGCATAGATAGGCTAGATACAAAAAAAAGGCTAGATACATAGTTAACAGGTAGGATAGATACATAGTTACATAGATAGGATACATACATAGTCATATAGATAGGATAGATACATAGTTACATACACAGGACAGATACACAGTGACATAGGATAGATACATAGTTGCATAGATAGGATAGATACATAGTTGCATAGATAGGCTAGATACAAAAAAAAAGGCTAGATACATAGTTAACAGGTAGGATAGATACATAGTTACATAGATAGGATACATACATAGTCATATAGATAGGATAGATACATAGTTACATACATAGGACAGATACACAGTGACATAGGATAGATACATAGTTGCATAGATAGGATAGATACATAGTTGCATAGATAGGATAGATACATAGTTGCATAGATAGGCTAGATACAAAAAAAAGGCTAGATACATAGTTAACAGGTAGGATAGATACATAGTTACATAGATAGGATACATACATAGTCATATAGATAGGATAGATACATAGTTACATACATAGGACAGATACACAGTGACATAGGATAGATACATAGTTGCATAGATAGGATAGATACATAAATAGAACATAGATAAATAGGTGATGGGTAGATGAATGGACAGATAGATGCTGACAGATGGAGGATGGATGGATGGAGAGACAGATGCACAGATAGATATATAAGACAGACTCCTGCCCAAGTAGAGGGGGACGGTGCCACCCCCTGGGGACAAACACACCAGGCCCCGTGCCCCCATGGTCTCCAAAGTCCTCCCCACAGCCCCTGAGTGGCCCTGCAATCCCACAGTGGCCAGGCAGGGCGTCATCCTTTCCAGGTATGGACACTGCTGGGACAGGCGGGGGAAGCTTCGGCTAAGGTCACACAGCCAATCGATCATCGGAGGAGAGTCTGTTTGCTACCCGGTATCTCTGTACCTCCGGGAACCTGGGCTGGCTTCTCCTCATAGCCGTAGGGACACCATTTCTCCAGGGGAGCCATGAGATCACGGGTGACCCCTTTGGACATTTTACACCGAGAGAAAACAGAAAAACGGAACTGCGTACAGTGGTGCAATGCCTGCCTCTCTGGCACAGTGGGGAGGCTGAGGCAGGACAATCCCAAGCACAAGCCCAGCCGGGAAAACTTAGCAAGAGCCTGTCTCAAAATAAAAAGCAAAGGGAAACATGCATGGATGTTTAAACAGGAGCGCGCTGTACTCCGGTGCATCCTCAGGGGTCCGAAAAGATGAACCCAAGTGGGCAGGAGGGTGAGCTCAGAATATCGGGGAGGGGCATAACAGCTGTGTCTCCTCCAGATGCAGGGACCAGAGCAGGCCCGGTCCCTGCCAGGAGGACCTCTGTGTTTCCAGAAATAGCAGTTACACCCGAGATCTGCAGTGTTTTGCTGAGACAGGGCGGAAGCCACGAGGTGTGCATGGCGTTTTCTCTTGCACACAGCAGCTCAGACAGGGTTGCCAGAAGGGAGAGAAATGAGGTGAAGGTGGAGGGTTATATAAGCCGCCCGGGCTCACGGGGGAAGCTCGTTTGGTCGTGGGAACCGGGCTGTTGCGTGTGCGTGCGTGTTGCTGTCTCCCAAACTCGTCTTCATTAAACTTCCACCCCACAGAAGTTGTGAGCTACATTTTTAGTTCTGTCTCTCCTCTGAGGTTTAGGAATACTTTCTGGATGAGCTTTTTCTTTTCTAGCACTGAGAACCAAGCCCAGGGCCTTTGCACCGAGCTCCATCCCAAGCTCATTTATTTATTTACTTACTTATTTACTTTGTAAATTTTGAGACCGGGTCTAAGCTGCTAAGTTGCCCAAGCTGAGCTTGAACTTGCGATCCTCCCGCCTCAGCCTCCCACTCCTTAAATATTTGATCAGTTCCATAGCAACGGCTAGCTCTCTATTTTCAGACACAGCCCAGCCAGACTCCGGTTTCCAAAGCTCTCTCCGTATGCGTGAGCGTCCGCCGTCAGCCGCGCGCAGTGAACAGGGAAAAGGGAACCCAGGCCCCGCGTGCGTCCTGGAGTCAGGAAAGCAATTTTGCAGCGTCTCGTGGGCGGGTTTCTGCCTCCCAGGCTCCTGGGCCCAGGTGAGACAGAGCCCTGCAGAAGGACCGACCGACCGACCGGGGATGCTTTGCGCTTTGGGGTCCCCGTTCCCTAATCCGCGTTGGCCTCCCGCTAGAAGGACGGTCCCCAAGCTGGGGACCCGCGGGGCGACTCGGGCTCCTCCACCTCAGTCCGGGCAGCACCACAGCCCGACCCAGGGCTGCGTCCGTCTGTCCATCCGTCCGTCAGGCTGGGACAGAGGCTGCGGCGGAGGAGGAGGGACCTTGCCAGTCCCGCCTCGCTGATCAGGCACAAGCAGCTGCAGATGTGGTCGGGGGATTCGCTTGGATGCAGCTTTTCCTTTGTGTCTTCCCAGGTAAAATGCATTAATCATAGGAAGGAGAGATTTTTAAAAAGGAAACGCTGGGGTCCGGGAATTTACACTCCAGAGACATCTTTTGGTTTGTTTGCTTGGCGGTTTTGTTTCGTTTTTGCTTTTTTGAGAGAGGGTCTTGCCGTGTCCCTCAGGCTGACCTTGAACTCACTATGGAGCCAGGGCTTGAGGTCATCCTCCTGCCTCAGCCTCCCGAGTGCTGGGATGACAGGCTTGTGCCACCCCACCTCACTGGGTTGAACTTGTCTGAGGCTTTCCTCGCAAAGCCTGGGCATGCGTAGTCGCACAGGAACAAAGGCGGTAGCGTGTGGTGTCAGCAAACAGCCATCCGCAGAGGGGTTTGCAGGGCCAGGGAGCAGTGGCCGGTTCTCCTGTTGTCCTGCTGTGGACCAGGTGGTGCATGCCTGTCATAGCAGCACTCAGGAGGCTGAAGCAGGAGGATCGCCTCAAGTCCCGGCTCCACGGTGAGTTCTAGGTGAGTGGAAAGCTAGCTGTCCTCACGAGACGATTCAGTGCCTCACTATGTCGCTCAGGCTGACCTTGAACTCCTATCCTTCCCTCCCCTCCTCCTATCTCTGTGTCCTTCCCAGTTGAGGAAGTTCTATTTCCTGTTATCTATCTTTTTATTTTGCTTTTAAAATTATTTATATTTTTCTTTTAAAATTATTTACGATTTCATAGAAGAAAAATCATGGCATATTGAAGCTGGCGAGTCTGATATATTTCTCTGAACATCACAGTGTCAAGTTGCATCAGTTTTCCTACTATGACTTAAGTCCATCCTTCTTCGTGGCAGAGTAGTACTCCACGGTGTGTAAATACCACATTTTCTTTATCCATCATCTGCCGATGGACACAGAGGCTGCTCATGAGATGTAGTTATTGTGAGTTGTGTCGCTGTACACACGGGTGTGCATGGGTCACTGTAATAGGACGGCTTTAACTCTTTAAGGAAGAATCCACCAGGGGAATGGCTGGATCCAGTGGGCTTCCTAGTTGATGACGGCTGTGCTTTCTGGGCTGAGACGGTATCTCGGAGCTGTTTTAATTTGCGTTTCTTTTGTGTTCAGCCACGTTGAGTGCTGCTTTGTGTACTTCTTGGCCATTTGAACTTTGGAGCAGTTTCCAGTCCCGTCCATTACCCATTTTCAGTGACAGCCTAACGGGAACAGTGTGTCCGTCCGTCAGTGGCCCGGGACTGGTACGGCCTCCTTCCTCTCTTGCTGCGTGGCCTGAGAGTTTGCCAGGCGGGGTGTGATCCAGGAGAACGCTGAGCTAGCCGGTGGTCACTTCCAGGCCATCCGTCCTTTCCTGTCTTGACATCTCTGACTCTAAGCCGGATGTTATCCAGCACGGGGGAGAATTCCACCACCGTGAAAGACAGAGATGTTGTATACCAAGACCTAGGACAGAGCTCAGAGGCTGAGGATGGATTCCCAGCACCACACACGAGCGCGCACACACATGCACACATCGTCCAAGATGGAAAGAGCTGTCTTTTGGGGTCCTGAGGACCGAACCCAGGGCCTTCGCATGAACCTGCATCCCAGACCTTTCTTTCTTTTTTGAGACAGTTTCTGCATGAGTCGCTAAGTTGCCCAGGCTGGACTCAAGCTCGACACCCTCCTGCTTCAGCCTCCCATCAGACAGTTCTCAGAATTAATGTCCCCCCGCCCCCAGTAAAGAGGCTATCTACAAAGACACATAGCGTAAAGTTCCCTTTGTGGGGTCAGAGTTACCACAGACTCACATAGCAGTTCCCCTTAACAAGTCCTCCAGCCCTGCGTGGGTCCAGCCCTGGAAAATGCCTGTTCGAAAGCTGTTTGTTCCTGAGGACGGGCACGCTACAGCCTTCTGACGGCTTCCTCCGACTGCAGCGTGTTCTATACAACTGAGCCTGATTCACCTTCCCCATGTGCTTTTGAGCTCCTGCAGCTTTGCCCAGCAGACCAATTTCCTGAACGTATCCGTTCCCCTACTACACAAGTGACTGTAGATAAATATTTTCAATGATTTTTGTTATTTCTTCTCTTTCTTTTTCTTTTTCTTTTTCTTTTTTTTTCTTTTTTTTTTGAGCCAGGGTCTTGCTATGGGGCCCAGGCTGGCCTCGAACTTGTGGCGATCCTCCTGCCTCAGCCTCCCTTGTGTGGAGGTGCCGGGCGTGCGCCCCACACCCGGTTTCTCGTGGCTGTTCTTGCTTGGACCTCAGCTGTTGTGGTGTTTGATTTGGAGCTTGAGGGCAGCCGGACAGGGCTGGGCCACTCCTGCTCCGCTCCACGGGAATATCTTGCTGTTGACACGGAAGCAGTCGCTGGTGGATGGCCCAGTGCCCGGCTGCTGTTCTCCACTCCCTTCCCCACCTTGCTCCCCGCCCCCGCCCCCCGGGCCTGGCTGGGGTGCAGAGCCTGGAGCCAGGCGCTGCTGCTTCTCCCCAAGGAGCTGTTTTGGGGGAGAGCGAGAGAGGTCGCGAGGGTAGCCAGAGCCTCGGCTCTGAAGAGAGCTGACCCGTGGGGGCCTAGCTTCCCCGGTGACAGACGCACTGGGCTTCCCCAGCTCTGCCGGCCAAGTGCGGCCCTGTTTCGGAACAAGGCGGAAACACGGGCCGCCCAGGACAGCCGGGAACCCTCCGGGATCTCGTGGGCCTGATGCCTGGGGTCTGAGGAATGACACTAATGTGGGACCCTCCTGCCTGAGTCTCTCAGAGTGCTGGGGTGGCGGGCACGCGCCCCTCGCCCCGCGGACTCCTCCAGCGCCGCGCGTCTCCTGCCCCCTCGAATGAGGACCCCGTTATTACTTTGGCCCTGACAGCGTAACCCAGCCGGATCTCCTTGCTGAAATCCCTTCGTTTAGTTGCATCTGCAAAATCCCTCTGGCCACCGTCTGTCCCCGGGCCTCGGGGTCGGAGCTGATGAGATTTAGAGACACGAGGCAGAGAACAACGGGAGAAAAGCAACCCAAGCAATGTCCGGGACCGTGTGCTTGCAACGGCAGGCGTGGTGGCAAGTCCAGGACCAAAGCCGTCGGAAAATTAAAAATCCTCTGCGTCCGTCACTTCCTGGGAGTGTGGGGCGTAGAGAGGTGAAGGACGGAGAAGCAAGGAGAGGACTCAGACCAGGGTCCTGCACGTCCGTGCTGTGCGCATTGGTGTTCCGCCGCTGGGACCAAAGGCCTGAGAGCATCCACCAGCCTAGAGGCACAGAGGTGGATTCTGGGTCAAGTGTTCAGTCTGGGGTGGAGGAAAGGTGGTCACCCAGTGGTGAGTGAGCAGGGGAGAGAGACAGAGACGGAGAGACGGAGAGACACAGAGAGGGAGAGGGAGACAGAGAGGGAGACAGAGAGGGAGACAGAGAGAGAGAGACAGAGAGAGGGAGAGAGACAGAGAGACAGAGAGAGGGAGAGAGACAGAGACAGAGAGAGAGAGAGAGACAGAGAGGGAGAGGGAGACAGAGAGGGAGACAGAGAGGGAGACAGAGAGGGAGACAGAGAGGGAGACAGAGACAGAGAGAGACAGAGAGGGAGAGGGAGACAGAGAGGGAGACAGAGAGGGAGACAGAGAGGGAGACAGAGACAGAGAGACAGAGAGAGGGAGACAGAGACAGAGAGAGAGAGAGAGACAGAGACAGAGAGGGAGACAGAGAGGGAGACAGAGAGGGAGACAGAGAGAGAGAGACAGAGAGAGGGAGAGAGACAGAGAGACAGAGAGAGGGAGAGAGACAGAGACAGAGAGAGAGAGAGAGACAGAGAGGGAGAGGGAGACAGAGAGGGAGACAGAGAGGGAGACAGAGAGGGAGACAGAGAGGGAGACAGAGACAGAGAGAGACAGAGAGGGAGAGGGAGACAGAGAGGGAGACAGAGAGGGAGACAGAGAGGGAGACAGAGACAGAGAGACAGAGAGAGGGAGACAGAGACAGAGAGAGAGAGAGAGACAGAGACAGAGAGGGAGACAGAGAGGGAGACAGAGAGGGAGACAGAGACAGAGAGACAGAGAGAGGGAGAGAGACAGAGAGAGAGAGAGAGAGAGAGAGAGAGGGAGACAGAGACAGAGAGAGACGGAGAGGGAGAGGGAGAGAGAGCCAGAGAGGGAGGCAGAGAGGGAGAGAGTCTCCAAGGTCACACTCCTGTCACCAGGACCTTCAGCTCAGTTCCACCTGCCGAGTCCCCTGCTTCCCCGTAGCCCATGAAACTGCAAACGCACGCACGGATTCACCCGCTGCAGAGCTCCGGGCCTTCAGGATCCAGTCACCGCTCGGAGGGCTGCACGTCTGCTGTCTCGGGACGGAGCCTTCCACGTGGGCACTCAGGGTTCAGACGCAGCAGGCGGGCACCTCCCAGCGCGGGCCTCCTTCTGCCTGTAGACAGGAGGAAGGGGCGGGGCGGAGGAAAGGCGTCCACTGCTGGGGTCCCCGGGGGGCAACGCAGTTTCAACACGGTGCTCGTTCCCTTGGGGGACGCCCGAGAAAGGACACTTCCAGAGGCCCAGCCGAGGAGCCTGGGACAAATTTCAGGAACAATGGAACGCCCCTGCCCATCGCCCGGCACGCCGGGAACCACAGCTCTGGCTTCAATCCACCCCTCTTGGCGCCTTTCATTTCATTTGTTTTCCAGAGACGTCAAAACAGAGGCCCACAGCCCGGGGGGCTTCAACAGCGGAGATTTATTGTCCCTGTCCGGGAACTGAGGCCCCAGGCCCAGCGTGGGCAGTGCCCGCTCCTCTGAGGCCTCGCTCCTGGGCTCCCTGTGACTTCACAGGCGTGTCCCTCTGTGTGTGTCCACGTCCTCCATCCTCTGCTCAGAAGGGCCGAGCCCTGTGGGGTTGGGGCCACCCGGGGGACTCAGTTTACCTTCACTGGCTCCTAGGACCCTGTCTTAAGACACAGCTGCAGCCTGAGGTCCTGGGGTCAGAGAGTCAATCAACAAACATCCACTCTCCATAGAGCTGCATCCTGAGGTGCTGGGGGTCAGTGAGTCAATCAATAAACATCCAGTCTCCCCACAGCTGCAGCCTGAGGTCCTGGGGTCAGAGAGTCAATCGACAAACGTCCAGAAACACAACTTGCTCCACATGAAACCCCAGGTCTGCCCTGTCCACCCGCAGGTTTGACACTTCCAGGGTTCGGGCCAGTCCTTTGACAAACATCCCGATCTCCTTCTATAGTCTAGAAACAATAACACCTTCCAAACCTGGATTCCAAACGTGCTCTCTGAGCATGTCGATTCCCCACCCACGCGGGAGATGGAGGGTTATTTGATAAGAACGGAACACCTTGATGCATCTGCAGAGACTGGGAGTCTCTGCTAGGAGGAGGGACCCCAGAGGGCTTGGAGGAGAGTCTTTGGGGACCCCAGCCCCTGGCTGAGCTCCAAGACAGAGAAGTTTTCTGGGTGAACAGGGAAAGGGAGGTGTTTGGGGAACAGGAGACAGCGGGCTGCACTGCCACGCATGGGTGAATGAACGTGTGTCTGTGCGTGTGCTGTGTGTAAGCACACATGCTCCGGGAGAGGAAACGACAATACTTTGGACTGCCGTTTCCTGCAGGTCAGATGACTTCAAACTGAGTCGTTAGAACAAGGCAGCCCCGCCCCAGTCTGCTGGCTGCCAGCTCCACCATCTCACCAAGCTCCCGGGTAACACCCTCAGCCTTAAATCTCCTCTTCTGCAAAACAAGGCTCACTTCATCCACATGGTGGGGTCAAAATGCAAATCAAAGCGGGGGATGCTCCTAGCACGAAGGGTCGAGCCAACTCGGCCCAGGCCGGACGTGGTTGGTGTCCTGTGATGCCCCCGTAGAAGGCTGGTGGAAGCTTTGCTTACAGAGGACAACAACACAGGGATCTCCGAAGGCGAGCTTGCTACATGATCAACTCTGTCGCTGTTCGCTAATACTGTTCAACCCGAACTCAAACGATCCAGTCCAGGTTTCAGGGTTTGGACGTGGCATCAAGCTTGTGCATCAAGCTTGCAGAGAGGGAAACTGAGTCAAAGATCTTCCTGCCTGGAGTATGATCAGTGTGGAGGAAAGGCAGATTCATCTTCCTGCCTCCCACTGACCGCTTCCTGCATCCAGGCCCCACCTCCTACAGCAGCTTCAGCCAGGAGCTCATCCATGGATGGATCCACCGATGACCACAGCTCCCTGGGACTCAGTCACCTTCCACACAGGGGATCTTGGGGGACATTTTAGGCCTAAGCCGTCTTCATCCAGGGGCCCGTATCCAAGAGCCTCTTGGGGGAGTGGTCCCCATCCTGAGCAGCACGGGTCTCGAGTTGTCCTACTTCTGCCATCTTGTTTTTGCTAGGGTCCACCCCCCACCCCCAGCCTTCAAGCAGATGCTCCGTTTCCTTATCAACGCTTCTCCCCTCTCCACTTTCTACTGCCCAAAGGTGGTTTTACCACAAGCAGTGCTGCATGGCCAGACCTATCCTTGATTGAAGGATGTGCCTGCCCACCCCAAGCAGCTTTCAACCTGGTTGAAAAGCGTTTCTCTAGTAGATCATTGCCTTTCTGGTGGGACCCAGAAATCCCACCCCACTGTGGTGAGGTCTTTGCAGACTTTGTACTCCCCAGGAGAGAGAGCTTTGAGCTCCTCCCGGTCCTGCCATCTGCAGAATAGAAACAACCCACAAATGCAGAAATGGTGTCTGAGCTAGTATATTTCCCAGGGGTCCTCCTGCCCCTGAGTGTGGGTCAGCTTTCTGCTGCTGTGATAAAATAGTCGAGAAAAGAAGCTTATGGAAGAAAGGTTCAGTTTGCCTCACAGTTCCCGAGGGTTCAGTCCATGGTCAACGTGGAGGAAGGGTGTGGCTGAGGAAAAGCTGCTCAGTGGATGGTGGCCAGGAAGCAGAGGGAGAAGGAACAAGAATATGCCTTTCCAGGTAGCCCCACCCAAGGACCAACCTCGTCCAACCAGAGCCCACCTCCTCCTCCTGCCTTCAGCTCTGAGCTCGTGAATGATGAACCCACTGATGAGTGTGGTCCACTCACCTTCTGAAAGCCCCACCGCTGGATATGTGAGCCTTTGGGGGAAACTTAGAGATCCAGACGGTAACACCCCAATAACCTACCTCACCCCACTAGACCTCCCTCTCCTCCTAAGAGTTCTGCAATTTCCCAGCAGCACCATCGACTGGAGACTGAAGCCTCAGCACACGAGTCCCATGGAGAATATTCAGATCCCAAACCACAACACCTTTCTCTCCTTCTGAACCCCACTCTTTGGGGTTCACCCCTTCTCTTCTAGTGCCATCTTTCTGTCCCAGGGTCCCTCAGACATCGAGGTGTCTTGCTTCCCCACGCATTTCTCAGATGGGACAGTTTCTGACGTGTTCTTTGTTTTCCATGACCATGAGAGTCCGGAGGAGAACTGGTCTACCCTGTACTGCGATTCTTCTGATTTTTTTCTCATGGATAGATAGGGATGGCTGGTTTTGTGGGGGAAGACGATGGAGATGAAATACCTCCCCAACGCAGCCTACCGAGAGCCCATGTTATCACCATGCCCCATCTCTGTTGATGTTGGCTTTGGACATCTGCTGAAGCAATATTTGGCAGGGACATGTTCCCCCAGTGTCGTGATCTTGGACAGAAACCATCCCATGCTTTGTGAGTGAATTATGCTCCACCGTCCAGAAGTTATGAAATCTGCACAGAATGCCTGCCTGGAGTTCTTCTCCATGAGAGATGTGTCCCTCCCATCATTTATTTATGTATTCAGCCATTTAATTAAATGCATATTGATTTTGTACTCTGGGTTACAATCCAATTTTATTTTATATTCTTGTTGGAATCACTCCAGATTTAGCCACCGAGAGCTCCTTCAGGGTGACTTCTGCCACCCTGTCTTTTCGTGTTTGAACATTTCCTTGCTTTCTGGTACCACAAGACTGCTCAGGGACGTGCCTGCCTCCGATTCCTCCACTGCTGCCTCCTATTCCTCTTCTTCTTTCTTCGCTTTTCTTCACCTTCTCCTCCTTCTCTGTCTCTTTCTTCTCTTTCTTTTCCTTCTTCTCTTCCTCTTCTGCTTCAGCTCTGCTCCATCTCCTCCTCCTCCATCTCCTCCTCCATCTCCTCCTCCATCTCCTCCTCCTCCACCTCCTCCTCCATCTCCTCCTCCTCCACCTCCTCCACCTCCTCCTCCTCCATCTCCTCCTCCATCTCCTCCTCCTCCATCTCCTCCTCCATCTCCTCCTCCTCCACCTCCTCCACCTCCTCCACCTCCTCCTCCATCTCCTCCTCCATCTCCTCCTCCTCCATCTCCTCCTCCATCTCCTCCTCCTCCATCTCCTCCTCCATCTCCTCCTCCATCTCCTCCTCCTCCACCTCCTCCTCCATCTCCTCCATCTCCTCCTCCTCCATCTCCTCCTCCATCTCCTCCTCCATCTCCTCCTCCTCCATCTCCTCCTCCATCTCCTCCTCCATCTCCTCCTCCTCCATCTCCTCCTCCATCTCCTCCTCCTCCACCTCCTCCACCTCCTCCTCCATCTCCTCCATCTCCTCCTCCTCCATCTCCTCCTCCATCTCCTCCTCCACCTCCTCCTCCTCCACCTCCTCCACCTCCTCCTCCATCTCCTCCTCCATCTCCTCCTCCTCCACCTCCTCCTCCATCTCCTCCTCCATCTCCTCCTCCATCTCCTCCTCCATCTCCTCCTCCTCCACCTCCTCCACCTCCTCCTCCATCTCCTCCTCCATCTCCTCCTCCACCTCCTCCTCCATCTCCTCCTCCATCTCCTCCTCCATCTCCTCCTCCATCTCCTCCTCCTCCATCTCCTCCTCCATCTCCTCCTCCATCTCCTCCTCCTCCACCTCCTCCACCTCCTCCTCCATCTCCTCCTCCATCTCCTCCTCCTCCATCTCCTCCTCCATCTCCTCCTCCATCTCCTCCTCCACCTCCTCCACCTCCTCCTCCTCCATCTCCTCCTCCTCCATCTCCTCCTCCTCCACCTCCTCCTCCATCTCCTCCTCCTCCATCTCCTCCTCCTCCACCTCCTCCACCTCCTCCTCCATCTCCTCCTCCATCTCCTCCTCCACCTCCTCCACCTCCTCCTCCTCCATCTCCTCCTCCTCCACCTCCTCCTCCATCTCCTCCTCCTCCATCTCCTCCTCCTCCACCTCCTCCACCTCCTCCTCCATCTCCTCCTCCATCTCCTCCTCCACCTCCTCCACCTCCTCCTCCTCCATCTCCTCCTCCTCCACCTCCTCCTCCATCTCCTCCTCCTCCATCTCCTCCTCCTCCACCTCCTCCACCTCCTCCTCCATCTCCTCCTCCATCTCCTCCTCCTCCATCTCCTCCTCCATCTCCTCCTCCTCCATCTCCTCCTCCATCTCCTCCTCCATCTCCTCCTCCTCCACCTCCTCCACCTCCTCCTCCATCTCCTCCTCCATCTCCTCCTCCTCCATCTCCTCCTCCATCTCCTCCTCCATCTCCTCCTCCACCTCCTCCACCTCCTCCTCCTCCATCTCCTCCTCCTCCATCTCCTCCTCCTCCACCTCCTCCTCCATCTCCTCCTCCTCCATCTCCTCCTCCTCCACCTCCTCCACCTCCTCCTCCATCTCCTCCTCCATCTCCTCCTCCACCTCCTCCACCTCCTCCTCCTCCATCTCCTCCTCCTCCACCTCCTCCTCCATCTCCTCCTCCTCCATCTCCTCCTCCTCCATCTCCTCCTCCATCTCCTCCTCCACCTCCTCCACCTCCTCCACCTCCTCCTCCACCTCCTCCACCTCCTCCTCCTCCATCTCCTCCTCCTCCACCTCCTCCTCCATTTCCTCCTCCTCCATCTCCTCCTCCATCTCCTCCTCCTCCATCTCCTCCTCCATCTCCTCCATCTCCTCCTCCATCTCCTCCTCCTCCATCTCCTCCTCCACCTCCTCCACCTCCTCCTCCACCTCCTCCTCCACCTCCTCCATCTCCTCCTCCTCCATCTCCTCCTCCATCTCCTCCTCCTCCACCTCCTCCACCTCCTCCTCCATCTCCTCCTCCTCCACCTCCTCCACCATCTCCTCCTCTGTCTCCTCCTCCTCCATCTCCTCCTCCTCCATCTGCTCCTCCTCCTCCATCTCCTCCTCCATCTCCTCCTCCATCTCCTTCTCCATCTCCTCCTCCTCCTTTTTTAAAAATCAGCATTGAGAATTGCACCCAGGGTCACACTTCTGCTGAGTCCCATCACCAGCATTTTAAAATTAGTCAATCAACTCAACTTTTGTCATGTTTTGAGAAGGTCTTGTTAACTTGCCCAGGTGGAACTCCAACTTGTGGTCCTCCTGCATCAGCCCCTGTCCACAGGCCACCATGCTTGGCTACGTCACATCTCGTATCTCCTGACCCTGGTACTAGAAATGTGAGTCAGCATTCAGGGACTGGGACAAAGTACTGGATATGATCTCCTTGTGAGGAAAGTATTTTTTGGCTCATACTTTCAGAGGCCTCCATCTGTGGTCCAGTGTCTCCACTGTCCCTGGGCCCTGGCCGGTGGCACATTGCGGTGAAATACTGCTCCCCTCATGCTCAGGAAGCACAGAGGAGGAAGAGACTGGAATCCAGGCCATGCCCCCAGTGACCTCACTTCCTCCTACTAGGCTCTGCCTTTTGAAAGTTGCAGTACCTGCCAATAGAGACACCCCAGGGACCAAATCTTCATCACATGGATTTTTGGCCATTTCTGCAGGGACCCCTGAGTCCTACCATTAGAATGTGATGACAGCAGACAAGAACAGGGCACTGGGAAAAATGAGCTCTTGGTAGCCTTAAAGAGACGAAACACTCATATTTTCTTTCCTTCTCTTCCGTCTTCTAGGGTCTCTGAAGGGACAGAGAGCTCTGGTGGCAGTGAAGCCTTCTGTCATCCTGCCCACCAGGTCAAGCCAGGGCGCCAGACCACCAGTAGACCATGGCTCCAACAGGCAGCTCAGGCCCTTGGAGGTCGCAAGCAGCCCAACCCTCCTCTGGGGCTACCCAACCAGCACGCCACCCCAGCTGCACTACGGGGGAGAAGGGTGGGTGACTGTTGCTGAGGATTAAGGCCCTCTCCCCCTTCACCCATCTTGCCAAGCCATGACCAAGAGATCAGGCTCCTGGGCAGTTCACCTCGGGGGGCCATGTGGGGATCCCCAACCTCCATCCAGCCTCTGGTCACCGCTGGCCACCCCTGCCCAGCTGCCTGGCTCTCTCTGCTGTGACAGCGCCCTCAGCCTCATCCTTGTGCATAGTGACAACATCCCTGGGTCCCATTGTCGTCCGAGGGTCAGGCCAGGGGGAGTGTTGACCTGCACCCCTGGCTGGATGGGCCCCCTGGAGGACCGTCACCTTCTAACGATGCCATCGCCAGGGTAGGTGCCGCTGGGGACCTACCCCACGTCATTCTCAGATGCAACCCACGCCACGCGCCAATGCCAATCCCAGCCAGTGGTCCCGGCCTCCTCATGTGTGCAGAGCAAGCAGCCGGCTGGGAAAAAGACACCCAAGGGGCTCCCTGGGTTCCTCCAGCCGAGTTACCTAGGATGTTCTGGTGTCATCTTGCAAAGAGGAGAGACCGTGTCTTAGAAGCAGAGAATCACCCTGTGAAATGGTGGACTAGAGATTTTGCAGGTGCAATGAGAGGGCTCTGGGACATTCTAGTAGCATATCCAGCATTTAGTTCCTTTGGAACGCGAACCTATGCATAAGGCACTTTCTCCAGTGCATCCTGTGTGAGACTCCTCTGGCTACCAGGAAGGACCCCAGACCTCCCTGCCCTGTGCTTGGCTGACAGCAGAATGAAGGAGGTCTCCATGTGGAGCTGTGAAGTCCATGTGAACATCCGTGCTGCGGTGCCCCCAGCAGCACCCGCCCCTCGTCCTGTTGGTCTGTGCCCTGGTGAGCTTTTTCTACACTCTTCCTCCACACCGCCGCTGTCGTCCCGTTCTGCAGGTGTGAATTTTGATGCCTCGGTGTTGTCCTGTCATCGCTTCCGCCTCCGTGTGTGCAGGGAGGCTGTGAGGATGGAGCTGAGACATTACAGCTATTCCAGACAATAAAATATTTTTGAAACCGCTCTCTGTCTCACTGTGGAATCCTGACCCTTTCCACCCAGTACAGCACTGTGTGGAGGGCACACGGGGGACTTGCTGTCCCCAGAGGGTGGCAGGGTGGGACACTGTGGGTCCTGCACGGCAGAAGTGCAGTCTGCTGTCTGTGTGTTCCACAGAACAGGAGGGCTCTCTGGTGGGCCCCAGGGTGAGAGGTCCCAGGTGTGACAGGGTGCATCTGCTATTAAAACAATACCAGCCAAAAAGCAGCAGTGGAATTGAACCAGAATCCAGAGAAGTCTGTAGACTCAGTCCAGAACAAGAGAACAGAGCTGAGGGCTGGAGGTGGGAAAGGCATTCGGCTACTCAGATGGAGACAAAGCCATTCAGTGTTATAACCCAGCACTGGTACGACATACTGGAAAAAAGCCAACTTGGGAGGAAGAAAGTCTTATTTGCCTTCATGGTTTCAGAGGTTGTAGTCCGTGTTTGTGTGACTCATTGAGTGTGCTCCTATCATGGCTGCCCCAGGGCAAAGAGAGGAAGAGGAGAAGCCCAGGATTTCAGTATCACTTCCAAAACCGTGCCTCCAATGACCTCACTTCCTCCCACTAAGCCCCACCCCAATGACCTCACTTCCTTCCACTAAGCCCCACCCCAATGACCTCACTTCCTCCCACTAAGCCTCATCCCCAATAACCTTACTTCCTCCTATTAAACCCCACCCCAATGACCTCACTTCCTCCCACTGAGCCTCATCCCCAATAATCTTACTTCCTCCTATTAAACCCCACCCCAATGACCTCACTTCCTTCCACTAAGCCCCACCCCAATGACCTCACTTCCTCCCACTAAACTTCACCCCCAATAACTTACTTCCTCCCATTAAACCCCACCCCCAGTGAACTCACTTTCTCCTACTCAGCCCCAACCCAATGACCTCACTTCTTCCCATTAAGCCCCACCTCTTAAAGGTCCAACTGCATCTGAAGACCATCATGGCAGCCAAGCAAACTTTCAGCACTCAGGCATTTGGGAGACATTTAAGATCCAAACCATAACAGGCAAACTTCATAAGTATAATTTTAATTGGACATTTAAAAATGCTATCATGCTGTGTCTTAGTTCACTGTCAGTTGCTATAATAAAATAACAGAGGCTGGGTGATTTATACCAAAAACAGCATATTCAGTGACTGTTTCATGTTGCCCCACTCAGTTAGAAGAAGAAGGGCAGCTGCCTACCGGACAAAAGCATTGTATGAGTGAGGGGGAACACAGAAGCTGACCCACCTCATAACAGGAGCTCACTCCATCTCGTGAGAACTGCGTTAATCCCATCCTGAATCTGTAAACCTGTTCAGGTCCCAGCAGTGTCCAACACTGCTACATTAGGAACCAAGGCATAATGGTCACTGGAACGGAGACCAGCACACCAGATGGCAGTGCGCTTTCATCACTGATGTGATTTATTGATTTGGTTTTTTGGTACCAGGGATCGAACTCAGGACCTTGCACTTGAGGGACAGGCGCAGTGCCACTGAGTTAAATCCCCGGCCCTCACTGATGTTATTTTCAATGCACAGAAGGAAAACACAGTATTAGCTTGGTATTAAGTTTCCACACTTACCTGTGCACAAGATGACTTCCTGTTTGAAGGAACCACTCTGGGGACACACTCCCCTGCCCCTGGGAAATGGGCTTCATGCAAGGACCGATCAAAATGTACAGTTAATGTGTAAGTGTGAAACATTTATTACAGTGAAAGACACATCACCATGAGTCTCCCTGAAAATATTATCTTGCTTCAAGCACCCTCCTCCCACCATCCTGGCCGCTGGCCGCAGCAGCTCTGGAGTGCTCTTTCCTGAGGGTCTTTGGCTGTGCCATTCTGGCTGCCTCGATGTCCTGAGTGGACTCAAAATGGTGACCTTTCCCCGTCATCCTGACCTTGGGGAGGAGCCGGGAGTCACACGGTGCCAGATGCGGTGACTCGGGTGGAGGACACAGTGTCGTGTGTTTACGAGCTGCCTTTCCGCTGGACGGCACTCAGCAGCAGTGTTCAATGTATTTTTTATCACATGTTGTAGTCAGGGTTTTGGCAAGGGAATACATTTAATACAGGACCCATAATTAATAGGATTATTTTATGATGATTACCCAAAAAGTCAAATACGGAGGAGTGCAAGAGATTAACCCCACACTGGAGGCCCAAAGGATTCAGCCAAGGGCCTGGATACCAGCAATGTCCCACACAAGTCCGCTGAAGGCCTAGAGCCCACGGCAATGTCTCATGCCTGTCTGTACTGAGGATCTGCACCTGGAAGGCCCAAGGCCAGTGGTGGAAGCCAGAAAGCCTATGCCGGTGGGCTGAAGGATTTGTGGCCCCAGGCTGAGGAATCCACACTGGAGCCAGGAAGTGAGGCTCACGGTGGAGTTCAGGGGTCCCCTGATGAGAACACCAGCCATTCCCAGCAACAGCGAGGCCCCAAGCTCCTCCTCCTCCGAGAACAGCCGAGTTTGCATCAGGAAAACCATGCGCAGCAAGCTTCTCCTAGAAAATTAACAGGCCAAGATCTTCCCCCCAGCTCTCTTTTTAGGGCTATTGGTAACAATCCCCAGGTGGATCCCCCATGCCCAACCATGCTGATTCAGTTCAGCCGGGTGTCCCACGTTGCCCATTAGTTAATCCTCCACACCACACCTCATAAAGTCACTGAGGAACGAGGACTCCAGAGCTGCTGCAGAAAGTGGCAAGGACCATGGCATAAGGTTGTTTGAAGCAAGAGAGAATATTCTGAGGGAGAGTCATGTCAGTGTGCCTTTTACTGTAACAACCTTTTAAACATTTGCACATTCTCTGTATTTTTTACCACACCTGGTAGACTCATGTCACGGCATGAGACTGAATGAGCTTGTCTACAAGAATGGGGGAAAATGACTTGCAGTGTCGGTGCAGCTGAGGCCCAAGCATTTGTAGAAAAATCCCTGAGGCAGCCCATCTTCTCCCTGCAGATGGGGCCACAACGCTCCCCAGATACTGGGAAGGATGCAGACAGATGCAGCTGCCACCTGTCCCCGGGTGAAGGAGAAGCTGGAGGAGCCCCTAAATGTTAGGGGCAGGGCTTGCCTTTCTTTCAAGCCACTTTCGACACTGGGGGTGGTGGTGCATGCTTGTAATCTCAGGCACTAGGAAGGCTGAGGCAGGAGGGTTGCAAGTTCAAGGACGGCTTGGAAAGGTTAGCAATACCTTCTCTCAAAATAATAAAATAAAAAGGGCTGGAGATGTAGCTCAATGGAAGAGCAAGAAGCCTTGGATTCAGTTTGCACAACCACACACATGCACACACACATGCACACCCACAAGCGCAGTGTGGTTTGGGCATCTGCTGACTGAGTCATGCTGTCCAAGTTACTGATGCACTGCAAAATGAAGAAAATAATCATAGGGCCTCTACCATTTGAGGCCATGGTGACAAATAAATTAATGCAGGTGGGACGTGTTTAACAGTCATGGCGTAATGTAAGCCCTGGACTTTTGCTACCTCTATTGTTACCATGATTCTGAATATTTTAAGTTCAAGTTAGAATAAATGGATGTGTGATCTTAAGTGTGACTCTCGAGCAGAGAGGACAGGAATTTCTAATCAACTCTCTGGCTGCAATTCCATCCCCGAATGCTAGCGAACAAGATAAGAATCCACACACCTCTGCAGGACTTACGTTAAAAAACAAACAAACAAACAAAACCCAGACATTGAATCTTGTGTAAAAGTCTAAACGGCAAAGATACATACTTTTTTTTCACAGAAGAGACTCTCAGATGTTGTCGGAGTTCTGTGTACCCTAGTAGAAGTGAGAGGAAAGATAGTCGTCTTTGAGATTCACATGGGAACCCTGGCTACAGGAGGAAGAGACACAAATTCATACCTATGCCAAGACCTGTGTGGATTTGGGGGCAGTTGGTAAAGCCTCCATCTACCTATAAATGAAACGCCCTAGGTGGGATGTATTGGGAGGTAGGGAACATTCAGGGCTAGAGCATCCTCATATTCTTGCTAATATTTTACCAGTGGCCAAAGGCAAGAGGAATGGCTAAGGCCATGATCACTAAGAAGCATTTGCTGTCTAGACTGATAATCGGCTGCAAAACTTTCAGGTCAAATACTCTTTGAAGAGGATTCCTGCAACGTGGAGGAAGAGGAGACACACGCTCCCCTTGGAAGTTGGGGACAGAAGCAGGTAGGAGGATCCGCTGCTCTGTGGAATTGACTGCAAGACCGTTAAGCAATTCTTGGTGCAGCTTCTGTGGAAACAAAAGGCTAAACACAAATATGCCAGCGACACCTGGCAACACTCCCTGCCAGGTGGGCCCCATGGCGTGCAACCCTTAGCAAGCCCATGAGTGACACCTGCCACTGGTCTTCAATCGACGGACAGCCGAGAGACATGGAAGCCATCTGGCCCCATCTGGCACAGCTGAGATTTTATGACATGTCTCATCCCGCACAACCACAGGCTCCACCTGGTTCCTCTCGTCAGGGGAGATGTGAATGTAAAACTGAGGTGGCTTACTTTAAAACTGTATGCGGGCTGACAGGCTTTGCAGTAGGGAAACAGATTGGCCTCATTTCTGGGGTGCACAACAGTTCTGAGAGGGAGGCGCAGTGGCTGTCTCTCCCCTGAAAGGTGTGGCCACTGAGGAGCAGAGAGGTGAGGTCGCACACCATAGGTAACACTCCAACCCCCTGGAGGTGCTAAGAACAGAGCACTAGCTCAGAGCCGCTGCATCGGAGAAGCTGCAGGGCATTTCTTAGGATCCTCAAATGGTGTGAAGGAAGGACAGGAGGTGGGATTAAGGCATGGAGTTGAGAACCTTTTCTATATCCAACTATCTGGGCCACTATCTATCTACAGAGAGATTTGCATATATTCATAATCAACTTGCACATTCATACATTTGTCCACCCACAATCCAGCCATCCATCCATCCTCCAATACTTGTATACCCATCCATATATACAACCATTCAATGATTCACATATAATCCATCCATCTATCCATATATCTTTCCATTAATCCATCTGTTAAATCCATCCATCCAACCAACAATCTGTCCTTCCATCAGTCCATCCATTCAACCAATCATCCATCTATCCATCCATCCATCCATCTACCCATCCACCCATCCAACCCATCCACCCATCCACACATCCAACCATCCACCCATCCATCCATCCATTCATTCATCCATCCATCCACCCAATTCACTCACCCATCCATCCACTTGTCACCCATTCATCCACCCATACATCCACCCACCCACCCATCCACCCACCTGCTACTTTCTGAGGCCAAGTGTTTATACCTTTGCCCATGTAGATCTACTTTAACATCTGGCAGACACTGAGGTATCAATATTCATTAAATGAATGAATGAACCCACAAATGAATGAGATGACTTCACCTGAATCAATCCATAGAATTGTTTTCTCTCTCTCTCTCTCTCTCTCTCTCTCTCTCTCTCTCTCTCTCTCTCTCTGTGCTGGTGATCAAATTCCTGGCTTGTTGCATATCACAAAACAAAACACTCTACCACTGTGCTACACTCACAACTCTGATTCTGTAGATTCCTTACAGAGCTCTTTATTTTACCAAAGAATAAATCGAAGAGTACAAGTTGGTTGGCAGAAGTCTCTGTTCCCCATTTCACTGGGGAAATCGATTTTCCCTGGAGAAAAATTCAGGCTTAGGGTACAAACACATCCCAGAACAATTTATAGGAACTGTGGATGGGTCTTTTCATAGTCATCTCCGCTTAGCTATTTGTTCCTGAGGGGGGAAGAAACAATTAAGCTCTAAGGAGTTTTCATGACTTTTTACATGAAATGCTTCTCTGTGTTATTGTTATTTTAATGCAAAAGTCATGATTCATAAAGAACACTAAACAGCAGGTCCATATTCTCCTGATGGCTCAGGAAATTGGAAATCCTAGCTTACAATAATGAGTATTACTCATTGTCTAATCTCAGTCCAGCTTCCAACAATTGCAACTCTCTAAAAACCTGGAAAACAAAATAGGAATCTTTATACTGCAGTGTAGACAAATATTTGATTGAGACTACAGTACCTCATAGTCTAAACATTGCTCCTATCACAGTGCCTAGAAGAAGTCATGTCACATCTTTTTCCTTTTTTTAGTATAAAATAAATCTTTATAATAACTATGATTTTAGAATAGTCGCCTTAATGCATCTGTGATAAGAGAAAGATGCTCACATTCTGGCAGCCAGGAAGCAGAGAGAAGGGAGGAGCTGGGACAAGAACTCTCCCTTCCAGGTCACACCCCAGTGACCTCCTGCAACCAGGCCCCACCTCCTACAGCTCATTCACCAGGAGCTCATCCGTGATGGATCCACAGACGAGCAAAGCGCCCCCTGACCCAGTCACCTTCAAATATTCAGGAGACTTTGAGGGATGCTTTAGATCTAAACGAAAATGTACTCCGCTCACTGCAGAAAAAATTCTAGAAAAATCTCCACAAAACCCTGCGTGGGACCCTCCTGCCACCTTTGTATCTATCCACAGTTACTTCTAAAGCAGCATCTCAGAGAGATTCCTTTTTAAAATTTAATGAACTATTTCAACATCTCTTTGAATCCTAATTTTCTGTTTACAGAACAAAGTACTAAAATCCGGTGTGACTTCAGGCTTTCCCAAAGTTCGTTTTCCCCCGATAGTTACTAAATGCTCAACATCTTCTAATTCCTAGTTAAATCAGAAATGCTTGTTCTTTCTTTTCATATATTACGGCCATTAGGAAAGAATTATAAGTGTCTGGGTCCCCTTAGGATAACAGAAGGCTGGGTGTCAGGGAAGATGGATCATCCCCACAATGCTGAGGTAGAAACCAGGGACCAAGCATCAGCTCCTTTGTCCACTGTGACCGGCCAGCAGGTGGCCTGGTTGGAACCTGATTTCCCTTCCCCACTGACCCCACATCAGTGTTCTCCCCTTGTGCTGCACACAGAGCAATGTACCCAAAGGTATCCGTGTCCTCATCCTTACGTGGGCGACAAAGATGTCCACATCTCAATCCCCTCGTGGAGACCGAGTAATATGCCCAGGGCGCCCACGTCCTACCCCTAACAAAGATCTCTAACACCTCCATCTCCAGAATGTCTAAATATGTGTGGTCACAAGGCAAAAAGCAATTTTTGGATGTGATCGAGGATGTTGAGGGGCAGAATTGTCCTGGCTTACCTAGTGGAGCTCAGATGCAATCATGGGGTCCCTGCAGGGTGAGAAGGAGGTCGGAGGTTTAGCACAGACCCTGAGCTGCCACTTTGATGGCAGTGGAGGAGGAAGATGACCTCGAAGTTGTCACACAGAGTTCCTGCGGGAAAACCCAGCCGTTCAGACACTGAATTCCAGCTCAGTGTTGCTGGCTCCGCACGTCTGCCCAAAAGAACCCCAAGGGACATTTGTCTTTTTTGAAGCCATTGGAATGATGGGAATTGGCTCCACAGCCAGCAGAGACTCATGTGCGTCACCTATACATTTCTTTGGCATTCTACAACTTCTCTTTGTGCTCTTAATGTGCACCCTGAGATCCTAGACTCCGGCACCTGCCAGTGTGACCCTGGACAGGATGCTGCATTTCCAGCCCTGCCCCAAAGATACCAGCAACGCAGACCACACCCCAACTTTTGGGCAGCAAGTTCTGGGTAACTTTCAGCACTCTGGCTTTTCTCTTTGCCAAAGTGTCCCCAGACCCCCAGGATACCTTAGCACCTGGTTTGCCTGAGGATTGGAAGGCTGCTTCTTAGACAGCCAGGAGGTGGCCAAAGTTGATCCTCTCCCCAAGTTACTCCCAGAGGTTTTCACTCCAGGAACTATTGTGGAGCTGCATGTGGATTTATAAACCCCAAGAGCTTGCTGCATTCACACTCCTGTTGGTTGAACAGTGACAGAACTGTTTCTTCCCTTCCCCTTTTCTCCTTTCCTTTCCCTCTTCTCTCCTCCTCTTCCTGTTCCTCCTTCTTCTTTTATTTGGTGCTGGGACTTGAACCCATGGCCTTCACACCGAGCTCCATGCCCAAACTGTTTTTATTTTTCCTTTTGAGACAGGATCTCACTAAATTGCCCAGTTTTCAGTCAGTCTTGAGACCCTTCTGCCTCTGCCTCCCAGAGTGCTGGAATGACAGGTATGCACCACCACGCTCGGCTTGTTTCAAATATTTTAGACATATTACAGAAGCTGCAAAGAGTTATAAAGGCCACATTCTGAACTTGGGACATGATTGTCTTGGAGGAATAAAAGGAAGACATTAATGAGATAAAAATGTCTATCTATGACATATCCTCATGCATAACATAAATCGTTTCTATGTAGTCTTTTTTTTTTTTTTTTTTGGCACCGGGGATTGAACTCAGGATCTAGCGCTTGCAAGGCAGGCACTGGAACCCCTGAGCTAAATCCCCAGCCCTCATAAATCGTTTCTAGCTGACTTCTGATACCTGATATAATATTAATGCCATGCAAATATTTGTGAACTTGTATTATTTTGGGGATCATGGCAAGGAAAAATGGCATATCTGTGTCCAGTACGTGAAAGTTTTTTTCTGGCAGTGGGATTGGACTCAGGGCCTTCTCGCTCAGTTGCATGCCCAGCCTCATTTTTAATTTCATATCTTAGGACAGGGTCTTGATAAACTGCTAAGTTGCCCAGACTCGGTTTGACCTGATGACTCTCCCGCCTCAGCCTCTCACAGTGCTAAGGTTACAGGTGTGCACCGCTACACCAAGCATACATGCACGCACTTAAAAAAATACTTTTCAGGGCCGGGGATTTAGCTCAGTGGTTCCGTCACCTGCCTTGCAAGCACAAGGACCCAAGTTCGATCCCTGGTACCAAAATATATATATATATATATATATATATATATATATATATATATATATATATAATTTTTTTTCGATACATGTTTTGTTAAATCCGTAGGAATGGAGGGCTGATTATACATGGATGTGGCTGAAATCGTGCATTTTTACTTGGGACACATGGCATATTTATATTCTGTTGGTGACTTCCTTCGAAAAGACACACTAGCGCAGCTCCTGGGTGGGTGGTTCAGTTATCACGAGAGCAGGTTGGCATCTGCTCTCCATGTGACACGCAGTGGCCTCCTGTCCTCTTCCTGCCGTGCGTGGAGTAGCACACAGCTCTCACCAGAACCCGAGCCGATCCTGGCACCACGTTCTTGAACTTCCAGAACCCTGAGCCAACTAAAATTCTTTTTCCTTATCAGTTATCCAGCCCTAGACATTTTCCTGTTGATTTTTTTCTTTTTTCTGTAAAATATATGATTAAGGCTTCACCAGTGTGAGCATCAATTGTGACGCGTCAACTTGACTTCCTTAAGAACCTCCTGGCAGGCGAGTAAAGCTCTGGGTGTGTCTGTGGGTGACTGACAGGTAGGCCAGCCAACTGAGGAGAGAAGACCCACCCCAGATGTGGGTGACGCCCACCAATAGGCTGGTACCTGGCTGGAATACAAAGGGGAAGAAGGAGGAGCTTCCGGTTTGGAGGAGCTTCCGGTTTGGAGGAGCTCTGGTGTCGCCATTGCTTTTCGATGTTGCTCTCCAGTCTGCAGCCTTCTGGCAGAGACTCTTCACCCCCCCGACAGGTCTTAGACCCTTCGACCTTCTGTCACACTGGAGATTTCGCCAGTGGACTTGCAGGCCTTCCACTGCTCCTGGGGCCGACACTTCTCGGATAGCCAGGCCACCATCTGGTATTCTTTCACCTCTGATCCTACAGAGCCCAGGGGTCTCTTGTGCTTTTGGCCCTGTGAGCCCACCCAGTAAGCCCCTTGCATCATCACGCGTGTGTTGTATCTTGACTCTTGTCTCACCCTAACTAGTACAGCACACACCAGTGTCCAGAAGGCGTGCCTCCTCCAGGGAGTGAAAGGAAGTTTGGATTGAATGCCTTTTTTTAAAGAAAGAAAGAAAACTTAACCAAAGAGTTGAGCCAGTGTGGCTGGGGACGGGTGGCCCGACGGGTCAGGTACTCAGCGGCAGCTTATGTAAGCACACAGGGTGCCCTGCATGGAGGCCCTGGAATCCCTAGCAGCCCTGCAGGGTTCCTGGCCCCTGCTGTCAGGCCGAGCTCCTTCGTGAGATGCATAAGATGCTTTTGCTGGAGGTGCCACCCCAGCAGCTCTGAACTGCAAGACTTCTGTGTGAGAAACTGTCTTGCCAGCACTCTCACCAATGTTTCTGGTCCCCAGAGCAGGGAAGGAAAATGTTTGCCAACGCCTGACTCCCTTATCAAGCTGAAACAGAGCACTCAGTGGTCTGGGCAAGGATGGATTTTCCAGTTTTTTTTTTCCCTACTCCAAATCCTGCAGGTAAAACTGAATGCATCTGCGTAAACATTTGGAGTCATATAAGGTTTTTTTTATTCCGATATTTTGGGGGTGATGGAACAGCTTCATGGGTAACATATCGAAGTCTGCCGAAACTTGAAATGTGTTTTAAAACTTAGGTTGGAAGAAAAAGTGAAAAATCTACTTAAAGATAACAGCTTAAGGATTTTTTTCTTCCTTTCTTGTGGTGCTACGTATCCAAATCGATGCCCGAGGCTTGCTAGGCAGATTTTCCCCCCAGTACAGGGATTTGCAATGAGGCCTTTTGCAGTGAGCTACGTCCCCAGCCTTTTTCTTTTTTCTTTCTTATTTTTAATTGTAAGAGGTTCTTGCCAAGTTGCCGAGGCTGGGCTCCAAGTAGGGACTCTCCTGCCTCAGCTCCCAAGAAGGGCATTACTTTTGTGCACATTTAAAATGAGAGACTAGGTGGAATATAAATCTTCTCACACTGACCTAATCCCATTAGTTAATGTTCACAGACAATGTTCATTGTTAAGTTGGAGTTTTATGAAAACCCCAAGTCATGTGAAAGGTATCACAGTTGAATAGGTGCTATGGTTGAGATCTAAAATGTCCCCCCCCAAATCTCATG
The DNA here is from genome assembly GCF_053883595.1 of Heterocephalus glaber. Taxonomy (NCBI): domain Eukaryota; kingdom Metazoa; phylum Chordata; class Mammalia; order Rodentia; family Bathyergidae; genus Heterocephalus; species Heterocephalus glaber. The sequence goes on from NW_028258189.1 coordinate 6,227,308, forward strand.
AGTTCAGAGAACAGATGTGGAATGGAAGGTGACTGCATCCTGTGGGTCTATACTCATGAGGGGATTAATCCACTAGTGGATTCATAGCTGAGTATGCTGTAGGAGGTGGGGCCTGGTTGGAGGAGGTCACTGGGGTGTGACCTGGAAGGGAGAGTTCTTGTCCCCAGCTCCTCCCTTCTGTCTCTGCTCCTGGCCACCAGGATGTGAGCATCTTTCCTCCCCCACGCCCATCCACCATGATGTTCCTGCCTTGGAGCAGCCAACCATGGACTGAACCCTCTGAGACCATTGGAGCAGCTGACCATGGACTGAACCCTCTGAGACCATTGGAGCAGCCAACCATGGACTGAACACCCTGAGCCCAGTGGAGCTGCTGACCATGGACTGAACACACTGAGCCCATTAGAGCAGCCGACCATGGACTGAACCCTCTGAGACCATTGGAGCAGCCGACCGTGGACTGAACCCTCTGAGACCATTGGAGCAGCCGACTGTGGACTGAACCCCCTGAAACCATGAGCCCAGTTAAATCCTCCTTTAACCTTTGGGTATCAGCATTGTGTCTCAGACACAAGAAAGCTAATAGAAAAGGTTTTTGTAAAAAGTAAACAAAGCAACATACCTCACAGGGAGTCTGAGGTGAAGATCAGACCTGTAAACAAACAACCTGTCAGATAAATAAACTGAACCTTGGGCAAAAATGAGCCTGTCCTCCATCAGACCCCAGGAAGTGGTTGAAAATATATGTTGGCGGTTCAACATGACAACAGCAAAATTGAGCCATGAGTGCAGGAGATCCTGACTTTCACTCTCTGAACCCTCAATTCAGAAAGCAGCAAGCTCCTGGTGTTTCCCTTTTAAGGCCTGGTGGTAAAATATCCCTGCAGGAGCCTGGCTTTCCAAGAATCATAAAGACAACAGCTTGACAAGCAGGTTAGAAAATAGTCACGGAGAAAGTGGTTCCATTCTCCAGTACTTTATTATCAACAAAATAACTTAAATCGGTCAATCCTTCCCTCAATATGTCCAGAAGTCCACAATTTACACCAGCTTATAAATGTTATGAGGGTGTAAAAAAAAATCCACAGCTCTCTGTCTCTGTCTCTGTCTGTCTGTCTGTCTCTCTCTCTCTCTCTTTCTCTCCTAGCAAGAAAGACATAGATTTCTTTCACCTCTCATTTTAATTTACCATTAAGCTACACACGTCTGAGTCAATCTCAAAGATTATTCTTCAGTTCTCATTAAAGGAAGCAGTAAAGACTTCAAAACCGTGACTAATCAAAACGTCTGGCTGTGAGAACGAACTCATAGGAGCCGGATCACTTTGCTGTGATCCAAATGACATCTGAGAAGCTATTACCAGACTCAAGTTCCGTGAGCGCTTATCTCTGAGCAGAGACCTCATCTCCTCCCAGCAGGTGATTTTCAAGAGGAAGATGGAATTCAGTGAGGATCCCAGAGGATCCAAACTTGGCGGGGTGCATCATGGTGGTGGTGTCTGAATTTTGCAAATCCCTCCACGCTGACTCTTTAGAGCTGACGTCCACTCCAGGGTTACCAGAGGAGCACACTGCATCGCCGAGACAACTACCTTTTGCTCAGTTCTTCTTGTGTTCTGCTCTTGCTGTTTGTTTAATTCCCTTCCCTTCAGAATCCTGGCCACACCCTAACTCTAGGGCTGCCCAGGAGGATCAGAGGAAAGGACCTTTGCATGCACAGAGGGTGTGTTTTGAGGTGCAGCTCCCTGATGGCTACTTTCGCTGTCCAGCATCGAGCTTCTCCTTGAAGCAGACGTGGACCTCGCTGGACCCTGCAGCCTCAGACCCGGATTGGAAAGCCCCAAACCCCAAGGCAGCCAAAGGGTCCACGTGGAGCTACAACACCCTTCACACCCACGGGCAAAGCACTGCATTTTCTCTCTGCCTCCAAGACTTCATTCTCCACCCCCCCAACTTTGCAAAATAACCCACTTATTCGGAACCACTTTTTGTTGCTGTTTTCTTTTTCTTCAGCCAGCAGGAGTGCAGACAGCCGCGGCTGTTCGTGAGACGAGAAATTCAGTCTTCCTGCTGAAGAGGAGTCCAAATGGAGCAATTCGTTTCCATGCTGGCCTTAGACTCTGGCCGGGGGGTTTGGGCACTGTAGTCCTGCTGACCTTCCAATAAAGCAAGGCTGAAAAGCTGTGCTCCCTGCAGAGAAATTAATCTAGCAAAAAGCTCTGCTCTTGGGTCTTCTAGCAGCACACATTGGTTACTGGGAGACACTAAGAATCCCAAAATACCATGCACGCCGTGTCTTTCACCCTAGTAACACACGCCAAGAATCCGTAGGCTCTATTCACAAGTGCCCCCCGACACCAAGCCCTTGTACTTTTGTCTTTGTCATCGATTGCTGTGTAACAAGTCATCCCGAGTGCCTCCTTTTGATTTGATTTTATTTTTCTTTTCCCTATTAGGGATTGAACCCAGTGCTTTCCCACAGAACTCCGTCCGCAGCGCCTTTTCTTATTTCTACCTTGTGACAGGGTCTCTCCAAGTTACTAAGTCGCCCAGGCTGGGCTCAAACTTGCCACCCTCCTGCTTCAGCCTCCCAGTGTGCTGGGATCACCATGCTGAGTCTGACTCTGTTACCTGTTGCTGTGTAAGAAAATACCCTCAAGCCTAGGGGCTGAGACAACGCGCATTTATGACCTCTCATTTCCTCTACGTTGGGAGTCTCAGCAAAGCTTAGCTGCTGTCCCTTCCTCACTGCGAAGTCCAGTTCCAACCCCCCAGGGTTGTCGGCAGAAACTCGTTCTGTAGGGCATCTCGCATCACAGCTCTTCAGAACTTCTGCCTCAGTTAGATGGAGACGCATTTTCTCCTACCACACGGACCCTCCGTCCTGTGGACTCCAACGTGGTGCTGGCTTCCACCCAAGCCAACAAGAGAGGGAGCCAGCACGGTGGGAGCCACAGTCTCTCTGTGTGTGTCTGTGTGCACCAATGCATTTGTAGAATTTGATTTCAATGCATTTGTGGAATTTGATTTCAATGCACTTGTGGAATTTTATTTCAATGCACTTGTGGAACTTGATTTCAGTGGATTTGTGGAATTTGATTTCAGTGCATTTGTGGAATTTGATTTCAGTGCACTTGTGGAATTTGATTTCAATGCACTTGTGGAACTTGATTTCAATGCATTTGTGGAATATGATTTCAATGCACTTGTGGAATTTGATTTCAATGCATTTGTAGAATTTGAATTCAGTGCATTTGTAGATTTGTAGAATTTGATTTTAATAGAGGACTCCCAGTTTTCCTGGGCAAGACCCGGAGGTACCTTTGAAAATGGAGTCCCAGAGGAAAATCTCCAAGCCTAATTCGGGAAGGCGAGCTCAGAAGACAAATGAAGTAAGAAATACTCTGTTTCACAGAGACAATACCTCATAGCTCGGTGAGCTGCTTTGCATGTTCAGTTTCCGATCGTGGGCCTTTTGGGCTGGGTGTCTTGAAAATTTCTTCAAAACTGGTAATCTTCATGGGTCACAGGATCCTATGCAGACAGCGCCAGAACTCACACTTATATTTGCCAGAGAAACAAAGTGGGTCACAAAGTGGCTACGCAGCTGCCCCAGCAGGGTTATGTAACCCAGTGACTCCCTCCGATATTTCACCAGCTGAGGAAAGAAATCAAGGCCTCCAGATCCCTCTGTGAAGCCACTCTACCCAACATCTTTCCTCATGGCGATTATGGTTTTTCCTTAGGAATTCTAAAAGTTCATTCCGGTGTGGTGGGGCACACCTGCAGTCCCAGCACCCTGGTAGGCTGAGGCAGGAGGATCCCAGATTCAAGCCCAGCCCGGGCAACTTAGTGACTCAGTGAGACCCTGTCTCAAAGAAAAAACTAAAAGGGGCTGGGGGTGTAGCTCAGTGTTGGGTTCAATCCACACTACTCAAGAGCCTGGGGTTCAATCCTCAGTGCCAAAATTCATAAAAGTAAATTGAAAAGTTTAGAAAAACTATGTGATGTAGGTAGAAATCATGAACAAAAATAAGGAGAGAAGTGATCCAGTTAGCAAAATAGAAGTGTGGCTGGAATTTAGTTTTGAGTGGAATGAGCTCATAATGATTGAGTTCAAACTAATTTAAATGCCATATACAAAGTATTAATATTTGGACGGTGGAATACTATATACCAGTGAACAGGGAACAAACATAATTTATTCATGAAGCTTATAAACATAATATCGAGGCAAAGAATGTCCATGCAAATACATAGTATGTGATTCCAGCTACCTGAAATTGAAAGCTATCGGTGCTAATGCATGTGCTCAGAGTCAGAACACTAGTTACTTCTCTACTGAGAGAGGAGCCAAGGAGGTTTCAGAGACACCATCCATGGCTACACAGTTTTCTCCACTATGTAAAAATTAGCACAGCTCTATGTACGTGTGTTTGGCTTTCTGGATGCACTCTCCAGTTCAATATGAAACTTGAAAGAATTCACCTCAATATGGTTAGGAACTTTGCACAATCCACCAGAGCACAGTGGCGCATACCTGTAATTCCAGCACTTGGGGAGGCTGAGACAGGAAAATTGCATAGTGAGTCTGAGGCCAGCATGGGCTTTTTGGTGACTTTGAGGCGAGGCTGAGCTATGTAGGAAATTCTGTGTTTAAGGAAAGAATTTTGCACCCTAACCCTAAGATGCCTTGGAAAGCAAACATTTCTAGGACCTAGTTCAGCCAAGCCAAGACTGGGGTGATCTTCACTCTAAACCACAGCCTGATCAGAAGACCGAAAAAGTATTCTAAACCACGTAGAATCAGAGCTCTGGGAAATTGTGATCTTAGGCAAGAAAGCCGTGGAAATGGTTAGAAGCTAGGCCACATCCCTCGCATACGCCGCAGTAGGACAGGAGAGCAAGACTATTGGGAGGTCATAGAAAAGGCCGCCTCAGACGCTGACCACCAACGAAAAATCATTATCCTCCTCTGCCGTGTAGAAATTCCTCTGCAATTCTGACCTTGAGGCCTCCATCAAGAGCTCTCTTTGGAAATCACCACAGGTATTGAGCTGTGAAAGTTCTCTCCTCCTGCGGCAGAAAGGGTATGAGCTCGCTTTGTCCTGCAGGGATTCAAACAGCTGTGTCCTCGAGCCCGATCAATAATGATTACGGTTTCAACTTCCCCCGGCATTGGTTTTATTTATCTATCAGCCACGAGGAACCAGGCAGCCTTGTCAAGCAGTTAGCGGGACCCTGGTGTGGCAGCACACACCTGGAGTCCCAGCCACTTGGGAGGCTGAGGCAGGAGGATCTCAACTGAGAACCTGTCCCAAAATAAAAAGAGGACGAGGGTGTAGAGTAGTGATGAAGCTCTTGCCTAGCACATGTGAGATCCTGGGTTCAAATGCAAAAACAAGGAACAAAATAAGAGTAGTAGAAATGCAGCCAGAAGAGCAAACCAAGATCCCAGCACCCCGCCTGAGTTGAATCTGGTGTGAATCCTGGCTCTTACATCTCAAGAGGGCAGGAGACAGAAGGGGAAAGAGAAAATAAAAAGGATTTCCTGGGTGGAAAAATAAACCAGAAAACCCCGCACACCTGCATCTTGTGTGGAACCAGGTCAGATATTTATACAGCGGCATAACGAATTCCCAAGTGCAGGGCGCTCCAGTCTCTGCTTTTTGAAAAGGAGAGAGAAAAGAAAAAAGAAAAGCAGAGTCAGATTGAAAAGTGTCAAAGCCCAGAATGGAAAACAGGGAGGCATTGTGCACAGCTGCAGCGGGAATAGCCGGGCCGAGGGAAGACAAGGAGGGGCGGCCCACCAGGGACAAAGCAGGGCTTCTCCAATCGATCCGGTCCTCAGGGCTGCATGTAACTCCCTCCTGCTGTCCTCCAGGTCCCACAGAACCACGGGCCTTCTGAGGGATCCAGAATCACAGGGCTCGCCTCACAACCCAGGCTGGGATCCTCCAGCCTAGGGTACATACGGAACCCTATAGCAGGTTGTAAATCAGTGCGGACCAGAACCGTGGAGCTCACTTGTGTCGACTTAATTGGCTTGGGATGGACGAGAACTCTTCTGGGTGAGTCTGGGTGGGTTGTGGAGGAATGACTTTGGGTCTATATCTGAACGATGACCCCTTCCTCTCTGGCTCTGTTCCCCTGCTGTGCCTCCTGGCCCCCATGAACTAAGCCCTTACGCCATGTTGTTTCTGCCTCAGAGCCGGCTGACCATGGACTGAACCTTTTGGAACCGTGAGCTGAATTAAAATCTCCCTTTAAGTTGCATGCATTGGTTAATGTTTCCAGATACAGGAAAGCTGACCAAGCCAGTCAGTGCTTGTGTATGTAAACATAACAAAATGCAAGGATTTTCCATAAAAAATATGAGGTCATTGGAATGTTTCAGCTCTGTTGTAATCTTATGGAAACACGGTTGTGTATGCAGTCTGTTGTTGATTGGCATGCATTATGGGAGTCTGGGTCTACATATATATGTCTCTGTGTGTCTTCTGCAGCAATTACTTTTTGTATTTGAAAAGGCACAGTGGTGCATGCCTAGAGTCACAGACCCAGGAGGCTGAGGCAGGAGGATTGCAAGTTAGAGGATAGCTTGGGAAACATAGCAAGATCCTGTCTCAAAATTTAAAAATAAAAAGGGGGTGGGTTTGGGAAGTACCTCAGTGGCACAGCTCTTGTCGAGCATGCATGAGGCCTTGGGTTCCAACCCTAGAAAAGCAGAGTGGGTGGGATGGAAGGGAAGAAAAGAACAAAGCTAGAAAGTCTTAAAAGAAGAACAGAAAAAGGAAAAATATGAAGAAAAAACAAGTATAAAAATTCCTCCCATTCAAAGAAAAAAGGCAAGAGCATTTTCGGTCGAACAAAAATTGATGTTAATTGTGTTTCTTTTATACTAAGCCCTGCCTCGTGAGGCTTTTAAAAATTGAATTATGATTGCATTCAGACGCTAAAGCATTGTTAGAGTGCTGGTAACTAGCAGAGCAGGGACAGCCTGAATTGCTTGGTGGAATAAAGTGATTTCTAATCAGCTCTCCAAACGTTGTCTCAGTCTGGTGAAACGAATTTGATTTTTGAAAGACTATTTACTAGGTCTGGGTCACTTTAACACTCTTTTCTGGGGTGAATTCTAGGTAGGCTGCCTTCTTTTGGCGCCCATGGTCCTTGGGATGTTGAGGAAAAGCTCCGAACATGCTGGGAATATTGTTGGAAATAACAATAAGCAGCAAATCCTAAGAAGCCTGACTTATCATAAATGAAAAACAGGTGCATACATGAGAGTGTCGAAGGAGTTTTGTAAACTCACCACAAATGAACCTCACGTTGCGGTTCTCTTTATTCATTTACGTATTTCTGTGTGTGTTTATTTGTTTTTGCAATTTTGGATATCAGACTCAGGGATACGCTACCATGAAGCTATAACCCAGCTTCTTGTTTGTCTGTCTGTCTGTCTGTCTGTTTGTGGTACTGGGGATTGAACCCAGGACCTTCGGGCTGAGCCACATCTCTAGCCGTTCTTTAAATTTTTTTTGAAAACTGTGATACAGGGCCTAAGTTGCTCCATCATGCAGGCTGGGCTCAGACTTGCAGTGTTCCTGCTCAGCTTCCCAGAGTGCTAAGATGACAGGCAGGTACCGCCATGCCAGGTCCTACTCATCGATTGATTGATTTTTATTTCAAAACAGTCTCTCGTAATGCTGCCCAGGCTGACCTTGAAATGGTCATCCTCCTACCTCAGCGGCCTGAGTACCTAGGATGACAGGTGTGCACCACCACGCCCAGCAAGTTACGACGGTAAATCTCGTGAAATGAAGTTCTCCAATATAACTCATGCTGTGTTGCACTGAATGTGAAGCAGCAGACTGGGGCTGCATTTGTGTTTACCCTGGATATCTTTGAAGGAGGAGATAAAACTCAGAATACGATGTGCATATACTTACTTCATCGTTCAGTGCACAGAGCGAAGGCTATGAACTGAACTTCAGTGAACCTCTTGGAAAACTTCAGTGAATGTCTTAGTTCATGTTGAATGGCTGTACCCAGTGGGAATCCGGGGTCGCCAAGCCTGCCCAGGATGATTCAACATGAAGGAAGAGAAGGAAGGAGATGAAATCTCACCCAGCCTTGGGAGTCTCCAGCCAAATGATCAAAGTCATTGCCTCAAATAGATCAGAGAGCAAAACAACCAAGACGAAGGTCCATGAGCCAAGAGCGCACAGACAAACCCTCCCTAAACTCACGTGGAAGCTACCCAAAGCTCAAGGTTCCCAAGGAGATGGAAAAGCTTGGCCCAAAGTGTAGTGGGAAATCAAACAAAAATTAAAAGATGACAAACATTAAGAAGAGAGGAATACGCTGCTGGTGTCTGTCGATCTCTTTTTGTAGCCAGCGCAAGAAAGAGTCTCCACGTATCTCGTTCAATCGTGTGCAGTAACTCCAGGTGTGAGGGTTCAGTCCATGGTCGGCTGCTCCAATGGTCTCAGAGGGTTCAGTCTATGGTCGGCTGCTCCAGTGGTCTCAGGGGGTTCAGTCCATGGTCAGCTGCTCCAATGGTCTCAGAGGGTTCAGTCTATGGTTGGCTGCTCCAAGGCAGGAGCATCATGGCGGACAGGAGTGGAGGAGGAAAGATGCTCACATCATGGTGACCTGGAAGCAGAGAGAGAAGTGAGGGGCTGGGACAAGAACTCCCCCTTCCAGGTCACACCCCAGTGACCTCCTCCAGCCAGGCCCCACCTCCTACAGCTCATTCACCAGGAGCTCATCCATGATGCAGCCACTGATGAGGACAGCACCCTATGAGCCAGACAACTTCTAAATCTCCACCTCTGGACACAGGAGACTTTGGGGGAGGTCTAGATCTAACCCACAGCATTCTAGGCTGTCTTTATAGTCTGATGTTCCCAGTGATGGTGGTTCAGGTGATCGATGTCCACCAAAGGCCCAGGTGTTGAATCTCTGTTCTGCAAGTTGACGTTGTATGTGGGCAGAACCTTTAGGAAGAGGAGTCCAGTGGGAGGAGGTCGTGTCATTGGGCTCGTACCCTTGAAAATGATGCAGGGACCCCAATCTCTACTTTTCATTAATGTTTATTTTTATGAGTTCCCGTTTGCAGTACATAGTGTTCACATTCCTTGTGGGGAGTGGATGCATGGACAGAATGCATCTTAATTCTTTTTTCTCCTCTTCCTTTCCCTCCTCCCACCCTTCATCCTTTGGTTCCTTTTTTGTTTGCGAAAAATCTGTCTCCCTGCTTCATATCATCTTTTATTTTGCCCTTTATTTATACTTTGGGTTCCTCATATAAAAGAAACCGTGGGATATTGAAGCTTTTGTGTCTGATTTACTTCGCCTAACATTATGGTCTCAAGGTGCATCCATTTTCCTTCAAATGACTCAAGTTTTTCCTTCTTTATGGCAGAGTAGTATTCCATGCTGTATGAACTCCATATTCTCTTTTTATCCATTCATCTGTTAATGGACATGGAGGCTGCTTCCAACACCTAGCTATTGTGAGTTGTGCTGCTATAAACACGGGTGTGCATGGATCCCTGTGGAATGAGGTCTTTATTCCCAGGCGTCATGCGGTGAGCCCACTGCTCAGTACACGCTGCTGCCATGGTGAGGGGCCTCCCTACATCTCAAAGCAACTGGGCCAAGTGATTATGGAGCTTGCAGAACTGTGAGCCCCAGCACACCTTCTTCCTCTATGAGTTGACTTTTCTAGGTGCTTGCTGCAGTGGTGGAAAGGTGGCTCACTCAGTCAGGACCCCACCAACGGGAATCCAGATCAAATTCTTCCACACGGGGCCATGTCAGAGAAGGGCAGATTCTCCTCTGCCCACTGTGATCCACTCCATGGCTTCCAGAAGCCAGGTGTCATCCACAGTGGAGAGCTTCGCCCTGTGCCTCCATGCTGGGGAGCAGACACAAAGGGCAGGATTGGAGAGGTCACCTTGGGCCAACACCACCGGATCTCGCTGAAGAGAGGAACTTGGCTTTGGGGACCTGCATCCCTACCCTGGTCCTGAATCCTTCAGTTGGCCAGAAAGACTCAAGATTTCCTGATGAAGATTTGAACACATGGCCCAACCTTTGTCTTGCAGAACAGTTGCTTCTGGGTCCTCTTTAAAGATGGTTTTCTTGACAGATAAAATAACATTCGAGGTTACGGTGCCCTTGATAGGTCCCAGCTGTACACACATGGGCGCCCAGGCCAGGTGGGCTCAAAGGTCTGGGGAAGCCATGGGTGGTGCTATGTACACAGAACCCCTGGACTCTGGGAGGCCAAGGCAGGAGGATTGCCTGTTCCAGCTCAGCCTGGGAAACTTAGCCACCTTGTTGAAAAATAAGGAAGGGCCGGGGTAAGATCCTGAGTCCAACCCCAACTATCACGGAAAACAGTAACAACACAAATGAATACAGGATTTTTGAGAAGGCGACAACCCCTTCTGACAGATCCAAACATGGGGAGCACATTCATCTTCATTTCCATCAGCTGCACCCGGTTTTCTGCAAAGGGAGCCCCAAGAATGAGACATTTACAATTCTTGTTCCTGCCCTTCACCTCCAAACTCACAGAGCAGATGCGTTTCTTCCTCTTTGGGGCCACTCGTGTCCAGGTGACTCCCGGCGTCCCAGCCCTCTGGGTGTGCTCTCCTCCTACCTCCTCGTCCCTAGATTTGCCTCCTGTTCTCCAGAAACTAAGCTGCCACCTCTGCACTCCGATCACTTGGCAAAAGTCCACGATGCTGACGACGCCCCCACCCAGAGGTGTCATTGCAATGATCTTTTAAGAAAAGTAAGGAACATGATCTCACGTGACAAGTTATCAGCCTTCATCGGATGCTCAGGAGATAGAACACTGCACCCCAAAGACAATGCATTTCTACACGGAGGATGGATTTTAGGACAGAACTGCATTCCCCGCTTCCATTAAGACAAGGAGTTACACCAACAGAAAGTGTTGTTTGGGATGTCAGAATACTCTCTGTGAGCAACAGAAGCTTTTGAAACTTTGTATTTATTGTGCCAGGTCGCCTCAAATTACAGACAGTGCAGGGTCAGGAGGTCGATTTGCCTTTTGCCTAAAGGTTGGAAATCTTCACACCTAATCACTGCAGAAACTGGCCATTCAAAAAGTACCGGATTAGAGAGCAGTGCATTGGTAAATTATTTTCTCTTTCCGTTTTTGCATTTTTAAGAACCTAGATTAATATTTTCAAATACAAATTTGAAATGCACAAAGGCGAAAATTGAGTTTGAACTTGCAGTTTTTCCTGAGAGGCAAGAACATGGTAAGACTACCAATGTGGCAATCAGCCCTGTTATATAAATTAGCTTTCCTCTGTCTCTCACAAAAATAAAAATACACTCAGAACAGGAAATAAGCTCAGATGAATAATTTATTTGTTCAATTAAAAAAGTACTGAGCGCTTCAAGAAGAGACTCTGGAGACCAAGCTCACATAATTAACACAGAGATAAGAAGTCAAAGAACCACATTACATACACAGGAGACTCACTGACAGAATTTGCATTCATTCTTTGTGAGTCTATTAGTCAGCTAGATCCTGTAGCTGGGACAGAATACTTGACACTCACAGCTTAAAGAAAAGGAGGTTGATTTTGGCTTATGGTCTCAGAGGGTTCAGTCCATGGTTGGGTGCTCCAGTGGTCTCAGGGGGTTCAGTCCATGGTTGGCTGCTCCAGTGATCTCAGAGGGTTCAGTCCATGGTCGGCTGCTCCAGTGATCTCAGAGGGTTCAGTCCATGGTCGGCTGCTCCAGTGGTCTCAGAGGGTTCAGTCCATGGTCAGCTGCTCCAATGGTCTCAGGGGGTTTAGTCCATGGTCAGCTGCTCCAGTGGTCTCAGGGGGTTTAGTCCATAGCTGGCTGCTCCAGTGGTCTCAGAGGGTTCAGTCCATGGTCAGCTGCTCCAATGGGCTCAAGGGGTTCAGTCCATGGCCAGCTGCTCCAGTGGTCTTAGAGGGTTTACTCCATGGTCGGCTGCTCCAAGGCAGGAACATCATGGTGGACGGGTGTGGGGGAGGAAAGATGCTCACATTATGGTGACCAAGAAGCAGACAGAGCAGGGAGGAGCTGGAGACAAGAACTCACCCTTCCAAGTCACACCCCAGTGACCGCCTCCAACCAGGCCCCACCTCCTACAGCTCATTCACCGGGAGCTCATCCATGATGGATTCACTAACCAACACAGCACCCTATGACCCAGTCACCTTCCAAAGCCCCACCTCTGATCACGTGAGTTCTTGGGGGAATCTAGATCTAAACCATAACAGTAGATATGAAGCTTTCCACTTGGAAAGAACTTGGTTGAACTCACCTGGACAGACTCATGAAACAGTGAGAGTGTTTTCTCTTTCTCCACCCACCCTGTGGACACTGCCCCTAAATCTTATGTGAAGGTAGAAGTGTTCATGCAAAGACCCACACATCCGGACTTGCAAATAGCTTTGCCTTGGTGACACATGTGTCTGCCCATTGCAAAGTCATTTGTAAATTATTATGATCACTCTCTGGTACACACTGAATCTAGGACCTCGTGCGTGGTACACAAATGCTCTACCACTGGGCTGTGCTTCTGACTCACTAAGAGGAAATTGTCATAGTGTGTGAGAAGGGGTCAGGTGTGGTGAAGCAGGCCTCTAATCCCAGCACTATGGGAAGCTGAGGCAGGAGGATTGCAAGTTCCAATCCGCCTTGGGCATTTTAGCAACTTAGGTAGAGCCTGTCTCAAAAAATAATAAATAAAAAAGGGCTGGGACATGTAGCTCACTGCAAAGGCCTTGGGTTCAATGCAGAATAAAAGATGTAGAGAACCAACTCACAGTTCCTGTGGAATGTTCGTCAGCTCCATGCACAACATCTTCGAATTCTTGGGCTCTGGATGCATTTTAAACTTGGAAGGAAATAGTTACCAGAAAAAAGAAGAAGAAAAAAATAAAGCAAAAGAAATGGTTCCGACATTATTTTTGGCTATCTGTGCCGTGACCATTCTAGAAGAAAGTAGGGCACCGTCTATATATGAACACATCAACAAATAAAAATCCTTTGATGAGTTAACCACTTCCGGAAGAGAAAAATCACCTCCACTCCTGGCTGGGTGTTTGATATTAGGTTGGTATTTGTGGCGTGGATTTTTTTTTCTTTCCATCCACGCATTGAGAATTCAGCTCTTTTGATGGTGTGATTTCTCCAGAAAAGGTGAGGGGAATTTTAATTTGTATAAAGATGAATGATCCTTGCCTAGGAAATTCAAACCTACATTCAAAAAAATATGCAGAATCATTCCATCACTGGGAGAGAGAGAGACAGAGACAGAGAGACAGACACAGAGACAGAGACAGAGAGAGTGACAGAGACAGAGAGACAGAGAGACACAGGAAAAGGGGCCTTTATGTGTGTTTTCCTTTTGGAAAATGAGGTACAGAATACTGAAATTCAACATTCATGCAAATTTTTTTCTATCACACGTTTGGTTTTTTAATTTTATTGTTTATTGGTACATGTTCGCAGTACATAAATAAAATAGGGTATTTGCACCCAATGGAGTACTACTCTGCCATAAAGAAGGTTAAACTTGAGTCCTCTGTAGGGAAATGGATGCACCTTGAGACCATGTTGCTAAGTGAGATAAATCAGGCACACGAGCCTCAACATGGCATGGTTTCTCTTATGTGTGACACCCAAAATATGACTTTTTGTGACAAAATATACATCAGAAAAGCTGTGCCATTTCACCCAGTGGGAATGTGCAGTCTGTGGGCATTGATTGCATCCGCACTGCCCCGCCACCGTTCCCAGGCTTTCTGAGTGTCTTTAGCGCAGCGATCCCAGGGAGGGAAGAAACAGCCTTGCTTTCTACAAAAATCAGGGCTGGTGCCCAGCACTCTTTCTGAACCCCGGACACTGTGGCGCGGACTGCAGTTGAGGGCCGCAGGGCCGGGAGGGGCTTGGCGGGCTGGGCTCTGGGGCCCCTGGGGTCCTCGGGTCTCCTGATGCCATGGATGACACCAGCTCCGCGTCTGCTCTGCCCCATCCTCCCTCCAGCCTTCCCTCTTTTCTGCCTTCCTTGTCTTCCTTTCTTCTCTCCCTCCCTCCTTTCCTTGCTTCGTTATTTCCTTCCTTTCTTCCTTCCTCCATTCTTTCCTCCTTCCTCCCTTTCTTCCACCCTTTCTTCCTCCAGTCTTTCCTTCCCTCCTTAGTCATTTCCTGGCTCCCTTCCTTTCTTTTCTGTTCCTTTCCTCCTTCCCCCTTCCTTCTTTCTTCCCATCTCCCTCCCTGCCTTCCCCTGCACGCCTGTTCCTCCTCACTCCCAGCTGCCCTCAGGCACCCACTTTCCCTGCTGGGCTCTGCCAGCGCCCTTCTGTGCCCCCATCCTGGCCGGCCAGCTGGGTGTTCGGAGCCCAGTGTGGAGCTGGGGGAGAGAAGCCGACCCACACCCCGGGACCTGCTGCTCCTGGGGACTCTGGATCCACCTAAGTGGAGTCGGAGCCTCCCGATGCCGTGCGGGTCAGGGATGCATCCACTGTGCATCGTGCGCTGTGTGTTTTTTCTTCCTGAAAAAGCCTTTCTTTTCATATTATCGGAAGCAGTAAGAACAGACTGCAGATAGGCTGTTTGGATTTTTTATTTTTATTTTGAGGCGTCCACACATGCAGTCCACCGTCTTCACAGTCACTGTGGCGCTTTGGTGCGTGGACAGAGCTCCTCTGCATTCTTTTGCATCCCCTCCCCCTCCCTTCTGCCTATCTCTTGGTCTCTTTCTCATTTACAAATGATCTACAGCCCTGTTGCCTACTATCCATCTTTCATTCTGCTCTTTTTTTATACTTTGGGCATCTCATATATAAGAGAAGATGTGTGCTACTGGAGTTTGTGTGTCAGATCTATCTCACTTAACATCATGGTCTCAAGGTGCATCCATTTTCCTACACATGATTCAAGTGTATCCCTCTTCTTGGCTGTGTAGTACTCCACTGTGTGTGAACACCACATTTTCTTTATCCATGCCTCTGCTGATAAATACAGAGGCTGCTTGGAAGATTCTGCTATCAAGTGTCCCAAAACATCTCCTGTGAATCGGGGGTGGGAGTCACTGTTCAAACAAGAAGTTTAAAGTGAAACAGGTTACAAAATGGCTTTTTTATTTGCTTTTGTTTGCAGAAAACAATGATTACCGTCATTCTGGGGGTTAGGTTCACATCCACAACATAAGACTCAGTACAAAAGAAAAGCAGAAGATTTCTGATAATTTAGGCATTGGTAGATTTAATACTCTGAATCCACAGGAGCACAAAATGAGAAAAACAAATACATTTCCTCTCTTTACCTTTTTCTGAAGAGGTAGTGGGAGAGCTGGTTTTGATAGACAATCGTCAAACTCCATAGGATTAATTGCAGACCTGCTCTTAGAGAAATGGACCCATGACGAAAAATGCAAAGTCTTCGCAAGCTACTCCAACAACACTTACTGGGAGGCTGACAAGAGTTGTTTTGTGGGGTCGGGTGACAGCCAGGCCCATGAGTCTTATCAAACATCCCATTTTGGAGAAAGAACACAGGGAACGTCCCCCCGACGACGTCATCTGCACCTGGTCCCTTTGTCTTCTGCTTGGTACAAAGAAAGAGAAGAAAACCGGGCCCAGATTTAGAAACAGACTTCAAAGACACCCTCCCTCTCCCCTCCTACTCTCTCCTTCAGCTATAAACACCATTGTGTGGGTGCCCACAGGGTGCCCCACAAAATCACAGCCGTCTGCCACACAGAGGACCAGAGGCGACCAAAAAGACAACCCAACAAACAAAAAAAATTGCACTTTTGACTGCCTGATGTGTCCCAAGTAAAATTCTGCAGTCTTGTCCTGGGTCAACTTTCCATTGCTGGCACTAGAAACCTGAGATAATCAGCTTCAAAGGAGGATCAGATCTATTTTGGCTCATGGTTTCAGTGCCTGGTGGTCTGGCTCCATTGCTTCTGTGCCTCAAGTGAGGGGAAAACATCATGGCGGAGACCACAGATAGAGAAAAGCTGCTCTTCAATCATGGCAGCTAGGGAACAAAGAGAGACCGGAAGTGACTCTTCAAGGCCGCGCCCTCAACAACCTTACTTCCTACAACAAGCCCCGCCCCATGACCTCACTTCCTGCACTAAAGCACCACCCCATGACCTCACTTCCTGCAGTAAGCCCTGCCCCTATGGTCCCACCACTTCTAGCTGGTGACCACGCCTTCAACATGTGGCCTTTGTGGAAACTTCAGATTCTAAACCGAACCATGAAAAAATGCTAGTGGCCCCGAGTGAGACGTTTTTCCGTGCAGAAGTCATGAAGACATCGGGACGCCAATAGCTTTTACCCTATCACAGTTGTACCACGGTAAAATTAGGTTCGCTTTTTAGAAGAAATGAAAGGGAAAGAACTGTCAAGGGAAAACACAGGTGCTGGCTGTTGTAGGATCCCCGACGAGGAGGTCGGGTTTACAAGCCATGCCGGCCTCAGTAGCCCTATCTGTGGCGGAGGTTTTCTTGGGATCTCTCCTGGGGAACTTGACCCAGCTCCAGGGTTCACGGCATTGCACGTAGCAGGCATCTTCTGTCTTCATCCTCAACAGACACGATCGAGGTAAGGTAGCGCTCCGTGTTCCTAGCGGCACAGTTCGGGATAGCGAAAGCTTGGAAACAGCCCAAGTGCCCATCCACTGGAGACTGGATAAAGAAGATGTGGATTTTTGTATTTTTTTAAAAAATAAAATGGAGTACTACTCAGCCATAAAAAATGAGAAATTAGAGACATTTATAGCTAAGTGGATGCACATGGAGGCCATACTCTTAAGTGAAATAAACAGGACACACATGTGTAAATACCGAATAGTTTCTCTAGTGTGAGAGACTGAAAGGGTAAATAAGGATCAAAATGTAAAATAATGTGAAACAGGAAAAAAAGGTCTAAAGGGGAAGGGGAAGTGGGAGGGGTAGGGGAAAGGAAAGAAGGGAATGGAATAAATATGAGAAAAGGAAAAAAAATGGAAGCAAAGTCTTTGTAAATAGGGAGGGGTGGAGGGGTCGAAGGGCAGAGGAAGGGGGAAAACAAATGAGAACCAAGATGCATCATGTATGGGTACAAGATCCCAGTGATGAATGTCATCGAATTGTACACCTAAAATGTAGCAATAAACTTGATTTTTTTTTTTTTTTAAAAAAGGACAAAGATAAGGTAGGGCGGCCTTCCCTTCTTCTAGTTTGCTTTGGGAGAGGAATCCCAAGGAGTAAAAACCATAGCACTTCAGCTGCAGATGCCCCCAGTGTAGGACGGGGTCACGCCTGATAGGGCCTTTGTAGGTCGAAGGAACTGTACATGGAAGGGCTGGGGGTAGAGCTCAGGGTGGAGAGGACTTTTTAGACAGCAGCCGTCTGCTTGCTCTTGCTCACATTCCCACTAAAGGTGGGCCCTGTGTTCATCAGTTGTCCGTCCTGGTGACCAAACACCTGAAAGTAACAACCTAAATCGAAAAGATTTTATTTTGGCTGATGGTCTCAGAGGGTTCCATCCATAGTCGGCTGGCTCTGAGGCAGGGATGGCAAACAGGCATTGCAGAGGAGAAACAGCATGGCACACACAAGGCAGCAGAAGCAACAAGGGGGCTGAACAGCGTCTTTCTGCCTCTTTTTTCTTAGACTATGGGGATTAGGCATTGCCAAACCAGTCAATCACGTGTGGTGGTTTAGTGATCACCGGCCCTTAACCCCAGCATGACACATTCCAGATTCACCCACTTACAACCACATGACAGGGACATGGGGTAACTCTACGTCCTGCTGCGTGAAAATCAGGTCTCAAGAGGAACAAGATATGCAATCCGAGTCATGATTAATAATTTTAAAAAGTACCAATGACCATGACAGCAATCCTAGCAAGTAGCTGTCAGGTCCTGTCCCTGAGGCAGGAAGAAATCTTTTTCTGGACCTCGTGTGCCCCTCAGCTGGGGTGAGTCAGGCACCATCTCCTGGCACGGGGGTGGGGGGTGGGGTTGTTCATCCAGGAAGACAGTGTCCTGTGTGATCTTTTGCAAAAAATCTGAAATACTAGGTCTAATCCAGGAACACAGTGAATTCTGTAATTTTAAGAAATGTAGAAGACACATTGCTATGAATTCCCTCAAAACCTCCCCGGCTGTGCACACCCTCCTCCCGCCGTCCTGACTGCTGTCCGCAGCAGCTCTGCAGTCCTCTTTCCTGAGGGCCTTTAGCTGCACCGTCCCGGCTGCCTGGATGTCCCGAGTGGACTCAAAACAGTGACCTTTCCAGTCATCCTGACCTTGGGGAGGAGCCGGGAGTCGCACGGTGCCAGCTGCGGTGACTCGGGTGGAGGAGGACACAGCGCCGTGTGTTTCTGAGCTTAAGTTTTCTAAAAACTTAAGTATTCACTGTGTATTTTGATTACCCTGAATAAACACACTCGGAAAATAGGGCTTTCGGAACTGCTGTGGAAAGTGGTAAGAACCATGGAATAAATGTGTTCACAGGGCAGTGGAGCATCTGAATGTTTTGATGGGGATTCGTGGCCATGCATCTTTTACTGTGATCATTTTTCAAAAGTTCAAACATTCACTGTACTTTTCACCACACCTTGTAAAAACAGAGAGGACAGCAGAAGATGGATGTACTTGCCTGCTATGTCGTGTTCAGTCCTCGAAGCTCGTGGGGTCACCCGTGCTTGAGTGCTTCACTCTCTAAAAACCCTTGAGCATGAGTGGACACACCCTTGTTTTCTAGGAGTTGCCCAAATCATGAGGATTTCTGCACCGGAAAGGACTTGTGGCTTAAGGATCCTTCCAGCTAATGGAGCACGCCAAATAACACATGTCCAAAACACAGCTCTGCGTTCCTTTTTAATGTGTCAGTGCATGCTTCACGGGGAGTTTGCACTATGGCTGGCAGATACCTGCACGTGCAGGCATGGAGGTGTGAGTTCCTGTCTTCGCTTCCCCAAAGTGGCATGAGCGGGCCAAGCTGAAGTCCTGCCAGCAGCGGTCGGTCGGGAGGTAATGGAGCGCTGTTGAGATTCCGCACTCACCACCCATTTATGCGTAGAACAGTGTTTTCAGAGGTTTCCCCCGGGGAGAATCTGTCTCACAGCTGCAAAACCCGGCCACCATACCTACAGGCTTTAGGGAGTGCTCCGGTGAGCAGAGGTCAGCACAAGGAAGCCTCGAGCGGATTACAGCAGCATGGTGGCTCCTCATCAGCCTTCCAGTTTGTGCCCGAAATAGAATTAGGATCAGGAGCCCAGAGGAATCCTAGCCCAGCCCAACACCACCAGGCCAGGAGACTGGTGCCTGCGCCTTACGACAAGCGACTTCTGGACTGTGGGAAGACCCGGTGGCTCTCTGGAGAACCTGGGTCTGCATTGCAGGTGCTGAAAGCAGGCTGACCTAGAGCCGAGCTGCCGGGAAGGCTTGCTGTTTCCCAGAACGAGGCTGCCAGGGGCTGATCTCCTGTTGCTCTTTGGCCTGCATAACTAAAGCCCTGGGCTTTGACCAGGAGCCCAGAGGAAACCACTGCTTGCTTCCCAGAAGGGCAGGATGCCGGATACCCTTGACTTCTCCATGTAAAAAAAACACATGTTTTTACAAATATATTTTACTGTTACCCTAATTTGATCATTGTACATTATAGACAGGGTATGATTTAAAATATACCGAACACTGCTGCCGAGCGCCGTCCGGAGGAAAGGCAGCTCGTGAACACACGGCGCTGTGTCCTCCTCCACCCGAGTCACCGCAGCTGGCACCGTGCGACTCCCGGCTCCTCCCCCAGGTCAGGATGACCGGGAAAGGTCACTGATCTGAGTCCACTCGGGACATCAAGGCAGCCGGCCGGCGCAGCTAAAGACCCTCAGGAAAGAGGACTCCAGAGCTGCTGCAGAAGGGGCCCGGACAGGGGGAGGAGGGTGTGCACAGCCGGGGAACTTCGTAGCAATATGTGTCACTGTAATAAATTTTTAAAAAAATTAAACATTCAGTGTATATTTTGATCACATCTGATACTAGTATGGAATTATCACACGGTGCTTCAGAAATTGGTGCAGTTAAAACAATAAAAAAACGTATATTTTGCCACTTTATTTTTGAGGACCCGTGCTTTTACATTCATCATTATTCTACTGTTTTATTTCCAGATTTTAAGAAAAATTCATTTGAAACGCTGTGAGCAGTCTGAGCCCCGAGCCCTGTTCCTGAGGATTTCTGATAAAGACGTTGGCCCCGGGTCTCCCAGAAGGCCCAGAATGGCCTGGTGCCATCTTGGAAGCTGGCTTCTGTCCCCTCCACTGGGGACCAACCTGCTGCCCAACGTTTATTGGCAAGGATGATTTCCAACTTTCTTTGCCCGTGCCTCTTCCATTCTCAAAAGTGTCCATCAATTTCCTTAAAAAAATGGAAGCCAGCCTTGTACCTTCTTACAGATCTGCACACCTGGCTTTGAGTCTGTTTCTCTAGTGGGCACTGACGGATGCAGCCTTTGGTGCCGAGAGCAGCTCTGGAGAGACAAACTTTCAAAGGTGGGATTCTCTCATGGCTCTGCTGGTCCCCGAAGTTGGCTGTCTCCTGTGGTGAGACCTCCAGGCACCGTGGGGCCGCCTCCTACTTCTGCCAAGGACAAATGAATAAAGCAAAATGAGCAGCGCCAAGATTCAAATTCCCAGCTGCAGATGCAGATCAAGAATTTTTAAGTGGAACAGTGGTGCCAGAAACACACACCTGCAGCAGGCCGAGTCCGTCCAGATGCCCGCTGAGCGGGGATCTGAATTTGATGCTGCAGCTCGTGGGGTAAACAAAGGAGTTAAAAGCAGTACAGAAGTGCAGCACTCGGGAGGCTGAGGCAGGAAGCTTGCCCGTGAGTTCACGGCCAGCCTGGGCTCCATAGTGAGTTCAGGTCCAGCCTGGGAAACCCAGAAAACGTACCTGCACCGGCGCCTTGAGAAACATTCGTCAGGGGACCACCGCACCCCGAAGGCCTGGGTCACTGTTTGGACCTCACAACGGTTCCTCAGTTGGGAAACTTAAGGGTGGGGCGGGGGTTGATGGGGCCCCAGGGTGGTTGGGTCCAGTGGCTACAATGTTTCCAGAAGGGAAACCCTCAAAGCTTTTACTAGATTTGTGTCATGGGAAAAACGTAAGGGCGATGAACAGAAACCTGCTCCCAGTCGGGGTAGGGGACCTGAGAGGATTTTGGCCCGAGTGACTCTACCCTGGGGGAAGGGGGGTGATCAGGCATTTGGGGGGACTGGACACTTAGGTTCTGCACTGACACTGACTTCAGGGGGTCCAGACCGGCACTGTGGCCCCCAGGAAGAGTAGGGGTCCATGCAGGTCAGATGAAAATGGGTCAGCGGAAGGCCGACACACAGTGGGGTCAGCAGGTCCTTGAATTCACCCTGTCCGCATTGGCCCGTTCGGTGGGCGCCGGGGGTGCCCAGGTCGGCATGGCCCAGAGGTGCCAGGCTCCGGGAGGTCTGCTGCAGTCACAGTGAGCCCATGGGGTCCCACGGGTGTTCTCCGGAGGCCGGGTGGGCTCCCCCAATGTTTCAGGCTTCTCCTTGGCAGGGGTCTGCTGGGGACCCCGGTGGGGGTCTCTGACCCAGGTGTGGGCCTCAGGGGTGGCCGGACCAGGTGACAGCCTGTGACTGCCCAGGTCTTGGGGGGTCTACACCCCACGAGGGGTCTGAGGTCCCCTGGGGCCGGGTGTGAGGGTGTCTGGCCCCTGGGTGGGCCAGGCCGGGGTCAGTAAGTGGACCTGCAGTCTGGGGGCTTTGTGGGGGGTCTCGGCTTGGGCCAGTAGCCTTTGTGGGTGCCTGTGGTCCAATTTGGGGTCGGAGGTCCCCATGGGGTTGGAAGGGGGCCAGGGGCCTGGGGTCAGCCCGTGAGGACACGCAGTCCTGGTGAGATTCCGTGGGAGTCGTGTTGGGGTCCACGATGGGATTCCGAGGGGCTCTGGGATCCCTACATGGGTATGGGGTGCCCTGCTATTTGGGCCGGGGTCCAGCTGCAGGGCGAAAGCTCCTGTGTGCACTATTGGCCCCAGGGCTCCTGCTGGACCCTAGAGCTTCCTCTGAGGGCGCGCTCTGCTCTGCATGGGGGAGCCGGGACCAGGAAGGCGCGTCTCAGCTCGGTCAGCCAGAGCTGCTCTTCCGGTAGGGGTTGGGAAGCTGGTCTGGGGTCCCCATGAGGCTGTGGAGGATTAGGGTGTCACTGGGGGTGTGCGGGGTCTGCAGGCCAATGAGGGTCCCGGGCTGGTTTCCGGTCCTGGCACTTTTGGGGTGCGGGGTCCGCTAGGGAGCTTGGGGATTCGGGCGGGGGTCCGGGCAGGGACTGGGGGGCAGTCTGAGGTCCTGGGGATCGGGGTTCGGGTGCAGGCTGAGGGGTACTCGAGGGGAGGTCTAGATGGGGATTCAGGGGTCCAGGCGGGGGCTGGGGTGTGGTGAGGTCTTGGGGTGCCGTGGGGGGCGGCGACCACTTGGGTGTTTTGCGGTCACAGGCAGGGAGCAGGGTGGGAGGAAGTGGCTGAGGAACCCAGGGTCCCCAGCGAGGGGTCCTGGCCCAGGCGAGGGGAGGGGGTGCGGGGGTAGAATCGGGGTTCTGGGGGGTCTGGGGGGTCCGAGGTCCCAGGGGCATTCGAATGGAGGTCCGGGGGAGGATGGGGGGATCTGAGATTCCCGGGGACCAAGCCACGCAGGGAAGGGACCAGGGCAGGCGTTGTGTGGTGTCGGGGGTCTGCGTGCACGGGTTCAGGTGGGCGTGGGGGATCTTAGGTCCCCGGGGCTCCAGGAGGGACCTGGGGGGGACTGGTGGTCTGCAGGGGATGCAGGGGGGCTGGGTGGGGGAGGGGTGCATTTGGGCTGGGCGGGGGTCCCCCGCGGAATGGGGGGCTTTGAGGAACCCACGGTATCCAGGCCGAACTGGAGGGGGGGTTCGTGCTTAGGGGTCACCAGGTGGGGGTCGGGGGAGGACTGGGGGAGGGGCACGACGTCCGGGGTGATGCGGGTGGGGGTCCAGGTGACATCACGGTGGTGAGGACCTGGGGTCTTGAAGGTCGCCAGGGGCTCAAGACGAAGGGGGAGGGGCCTGAAGTCCCTGGGGTAACCAGGCAGGGTTCAAGGGCAGGGGGAGGGGCCAGAGGCGGGGGGGGGGTTATGGGGGTCCAGGCGGAGACCTGGTGGTGGCCTGAGGTCCAGGGGGGCACCAAGCGGGGTTCACGATGAGGGGGGGAGGGCCCTGAGGTCCGAGAGTCACCAGGCAGGGGTGGCGGGGAAGGGCTTGAGGTCGCGGGGTATGCGGGTGGGGGTCCAAGTAGGGCCCGGATGTGGTGGCCTGAGGTCCAGGGGGGCACCAAGCGGGGTTCACGATGAGGGGGGAGGGGCCTGAGGTCCGGGGGTCACCAGGCAGGGTGCAGGGGAGTCGGGACGGGGCCCGGCATGGGCGTGGCTCGGAGCGTGGGCGTGGCCCGGAATGGGCGGGGCTGGGGCAGGCCCCTCCCCGCTGCGGCCCGCGCAGGCTAGGTGGGCGTGGGCATGTCGCCGACTCGGTCGCCTTTGTCCGCGTTGCGGGCGGCCCTGCGCGTCTACGCGGTCGGCGTGGCGCTCCTGGCGCTGCAGCTCCTGCGCCGCTGCCGCGGGGGCTTCTCGCAGCCAGGTCGGCGGGGCGCGGGGGCGCGATCGGGGGGCGCGCGCAGAGGGGGCGCCACGGGGACCCCGGAAGCGGGGCGGGCGCGCGCCGGGCTTGGGGACCCGGGTGGGGGCGGGGTGGCCGTGACGCGCGCTGGGGAGGAGGGGCCTGGGGCGTCTGGGGGGGTCCCTGCGCCCCGAGTTCCCCCGCTGCGCCCCGGCTGCGCGGGGCCGGGGTCCGTCCCGGAAGGGCCCCCCAGACCCTCCCACGGGACGCGACCGAGCCCCGGGGCCCCGCGCCCCCGACCCCCGAGCCTCTGCCCCCCACCCGGGAGGACGGGGCTGCGCCCGGAAGGAGGCAGCGCGGGGCCCGGGGAGCCACGGCGGGTCGGGGGGGTGCTCCTGGCGCGACCCCGTCTCTGCGTGCGAACCCCGCGGCCTCGTAGTTCGGCGTCTGACGCTCACAATGCGGCGAGTGTAGGTTTACGACCGGCTCCCGACCGAGGGTGTTCGGTCTGCCCGGGGAGCCCAACTGACAGCTGCTTCCTTTTGCCTGGTCGCACTTCTGGGGCCTCGGGTCTGCTGGGCGAGCGCCCTGAAGCCCAGCTGCTCCCAGGCCTTTGCACGTTCACCGTGTGTTCCTGCGATTCTCCCTGGGCCCTTCCTGCCTCGGCCTCCTCGGTAGCTGCGAAGGCCCGGGACAACTATTTTTCAAACTGGAAAGAATGCTTTCCGCTGATAAAGTCTTCCAAGGCAAAGCGCGGGGCCTGTAGCTCTCAAATCCCCGCCTTCGCCCCGAGCATTTTGCAGGCTGGATTCTGGTGGAGAAAGTGTTTTCCTCCTCTGCTCCTGCTCGGGGAGGGTCCCGGGCCGCACCTTTAAGAACTGCAGCTGTTGCAGGAGTAGAGGTTTCTAAGTGAGCTGTGCTTGCTCAAACCCCGCCAGAGGGACGAGGAATGCTTCCGTTTCACAGGAGCTGAGCTGTCTGGTGTCTGGAGAAACTGAATATTTTTTGTTGTTGTTTTGTTTTGGAGTAAGTGAGGGCTGAAAAGAGAGTAGGGAGCCATTAATTGTTCCTGCAGGCCGCGGGCAGGCCCAAGCCAGCAGTCTTTCGGTGAAGCCTAATGCCAGGGCAGGTGGGCGCTATTTAAAGCCGCCGGCAGTGCCTGGATTATGTTGCTTGGGGAGAGGGACCCCTTGTCCTGCCCAGGGAGCGTTAAACTGAGAAATGAATTTAATTCTGCAGACTTAACTGTAGCAACAAACCAGAGCGGAGAGTTTGGAAAACCTCGTGTGTGTGTGTGTGTGTGTGTGTGTGTGTGTGTGTGTGTGTGTGTGTTTGTGTTGTGCCTTCCAAACTGGGGCTGCCTTGTTCTTTCCCGTCTGTAGATCCGAAAAAACAAAATTTTATAAAAAATATGTGGTGGTGCTTTTGAGCCAGGCCCGTCGGTAACACTCAATCCCGGAAGGCAGGGCTGAGCAAGCCCTGTAGGAGCAGACAGAGGCCTCACTTTGTGCGTTGCTCGCTGAATTTAATTCTTTCTCCTGCCTCTTCGGACTGGAACGGATTTGAGTGACCCCTGGGAGAATTTTCTTTACATTTCGCTGCTGCTGGCGGGCCGGCTTCCTCTCCTTCAGAACCTGTTTGCTTTTGAGTTGTAGGCCTCGGGCTTCAAGATGTGTTTTGCTTTGCCTCAGCTGGGGCTCGGAAAGTTTGAGCTTTGCCCTGGGTTTGGAATTTAACCTTTAGTAGAGGGACGCTTCCTGGTGGCACCTTGTGGGGCCCTTTGCATTTTTGCTTCTTACAATCAAAACGAAAGGAGCCTGCTCCTCAGACCTTTGGGCTGTGTCCGTTATTTGCTGTGTGCACAGCTTACTTTTAATTTTTTTTTTAATCTTACGTGCGTGTGTTTGGGACATACTGAGTACACGCAGCCTGGGAGATTTAGCTTCCTAGACCTACACCACCCGGATCCTTTTGTTTCGTCATCCGTTGTGCAAAGTAGACGAAATTTATAACTCGCTTCTAACGGGACTTTTGCTCACAGCTCTGGGGAAGATGAAGTCCTTGGGCTTTTGATTCCATTTGTGTGGAGCCTGAACTGCATCTCTATCCGTTGCTCATTTACCTTGTCAGAAACAAAACGAATTCAAAGTATATTGAATGCTCAGAAGTAATAGTAACAATCCAATTGCGTGCAACTACCCGAGGCACATAGATTTTCTTTCTTTTTTTTTTTTTTTGCAGCCCAGCCCTGCATTTTATTTTTAGTCGACTGCTGACATCTGTGTATCCTTGAAGGCCGAAGCGTGAAGTTTCATACATGAACCCGTTGGGGAAGGATGGAATTGAGATGCTTGTCATGTCAGCTGCTGTGGTTTTTTATTTTTATTTTTTCCAATGAGACTTTATTTCATATTTTTTACAATTTTCTTGTAGTACTGGGGTTTGAATCCGAGGCCTTTCTCCCTTGGCCCTTTTAATATTTTTTTATTTTCCTATGTTTTTATTTCCCTAAGTTGCCCAGGCTGGACTAGAACTTGAGGATCTCAGACTTCTTCATCATGGAACTTTTGACTCTGACGGGAACTGCTAGGACCCTGCAAAGACCTTTTATGTATGTGGGTTATCCCAGTCCACACCTGCTTAGAAGTCCAGAGAGAAATTTAGGAAGGACGCGACACATTACATCACAGTGACAACATCAAGCCCAGGGATCCTAGCCCTCTTTGGAGGCTGACTCAGGAGGATCTTGACTTGGATCCTAGCTTGGGCAACTTAGTGAGTTACCAAGACCCTGTCTCAAAGTTTAAAAAGAAAAGTATGTGTGTGTGTGTGTATATATATAAATAAAAGAAAAAGGCTGGGGATCTAGCTTAGTTGGAAGGCCCTTGGTTCAATCCCTTGTACTGCAAAAGAAAATAAAGGAATAACCATAAGCCAATTACATGTTGCTGCCCGCAATATATACACTTACATTTTATATTTGATTTTATTTAGTTTTTGGCTGTGCTGGGGATCAAATCTAGAGGCTCACATGTGCTGTGCCCACACTGTACCCCTCGGGTCCTATGTTACACTTTTTTTGTGGGAAGTTCTTTTGAGACAGGGTCTCACTATGTAGCCCAGGCTGTCCTTGAACTCACAGTGATCCTCCTGCCTCAGCCTCCTGAGTGCTGGGATTATTGGCGTGCACCAGCAGGCCCGGCAATTTTTAATTGACAAATAATAGCTGCATATATTTTCAGGATATGACGTGATGTTTTGATGCATGTATACATTGTGGAAGAGTTAGTAGTTGTGCTTATTATCTTATTTGTAGTGAGAATTTCCCACTTCTTGGTCATACTGCCTTTGATTCCCACAGAAAATAAGGGGTTCCCCCAAGAGCTTTTGCATATGTTGGTTCTACCAGTTGATAATTCATCTTATTAAAAAGCAAAACAAATTTAAGGCATATTTAATACTTTATTTAAAAGGAAAGTAAAGGCTGATAGCATTTTGCTACCAAATATCTATACTTACTTTAGTATTTTAATTTTCATTGAAAAATAAAAATTTTGTAAAAGGAGTAATCTAAAAATATAGTGAATGCTTAAATGAAAAAAAAAGTTTTTTTAAATTAAAAGACATCACCACGAATCCCCTCAAATCCCCCCCGGCTGTGCACACCCTCCTCCCGCTGTCCTGGCCACCGTCCGCAGCAGCTCTGGAGTCCTCTTTCCTGAGGGTCTTTAGCTGCGCCATCCCGGCTGCCTCGATGTCCCGAGTGGACTCAAAACGATGACCTTTCCCGGTCATCCTGACCTTGGGGAGGAGCACGGTGCCAGCTGCAGTGACTCGGGTGGAGGAGGACACAGCGTCGTGTGTTCATGAGCTGCCTTTCCGCTGAACGGCAGCAGTCACCATGTTTCTGATCACAGGCGGTGAAGCCCTCAGGAACGAGGACCCCAGAGCTGCTGCGGGCAGTGGCCAGGACAGCGGGAGGAGGGTGTGCACAGCCGGGGAGGATTTTGAGGGGGATTCATGACCATGGGTCTTACAATATCAAAGTTTAAAATATAATTTAAGCATTCACTGTATATTTCAATCAGGCTAAGACCTTCACACTGATCCAAAATTCGAGACGTTTAAAACATTTTTGCTTTTAAAATTTTGGAACAGGCCATTAAGTTGCCCAGAGCAGGCTGGGACGTGCTGTCCTCCTGCGTCAGCCTCCCAAAGTTCTCAGATGCAGGTGTGCACTCCAACTCCCAGCTTCCGAGTTGCTTGCTTGTTATTAACATACTTATTTTTTGCACCAGGAATCAAACCCAGGGCCTCACGAATGCTATGCACATGTCCTACCTGTCAACTACACCCTTCATCCTACTGTTTCACTTCCAGCTGACCAACGGTAATTGGATACGGTAGCCTGGCGTGGTGGTGCACACCTGTTATCCCAGCACGTGGGAGGCTGAGACAGGAGGATCACACTGACTTCGAGGCCAGCCTGGGCTACATAGGGAGACCCTGTCTCTGACCCCCCCCCCCCCAACGCATATGTTTACAGGGATGTAGCTGTACTTAATGGGATGTTTTCAGACCGCTGTACGAAGTGCAACGATGAAATCAAGCTGAAATGCATCCTCAGTTGTTGTTTTTTTGTGGTTAGAATTCTACACTTCTCGATCGTAGAAGCTTTGATTCTTGCAAAATTACGTATCTATGTCTGTGTCTGTCTGTCTATAAATATGGACCGCAGTGAGCTCTTATTTCTGTGGGTTACACCAGTGGACAAGTGACTTTGGTAGACGTCAAAGGAGAAACTTAGGCTATCATTAGGAGTTTATCTAACAGGAACAATGACAGGCCAATTGCATGTTTCTAAACACAGCGTTTGGTGGTGCTTATTAATTGTAGCACTTTTTCACTGAGACCTAGCATACGTACGGGCTGCCCTGCAGCGTTTCCATCGGGAAAGACTGCATTCAGTCAGTAGCTGTCCTCACAACCTACTTACCGTTTTTTTTGGTAGTGAAAACATTGAAAATCGCGACAGCAGGTTTTTCAAAGGTTAGTATTTTATTTTTTAAAATCTTTACTTACGTAAACAATGAAAACAAAACTTAGAACTTGCGGAGCATTGTTACGAAGGAGAGCTGATGCGATGAGCGATCGATCCTAGAGCCCGTTCCTTGTGTTGCAGTGCGGCTCGGTGCCGTGTGAGCTGTTGTTTTTGAAAGAAAAAAGAAATAGTTTGCAAAGGAGAAGGAGAAAGTGGGCATGAGAGTGGACACAGGGCTGGGCCCGGCACGGGCGCGTCCAGTGCTTCTTCCGGAAGTGCAGTCGGTATTTCCGATCTCCTCTGTTCCCTTTACTCACTTTTCACATCCAGGATCTTGAGGGTCTGTGCTTTCAGCGGCTTTGAAACCTGAGACGCGTTATTGTGAACCTGCTGCGGTCACATCTCCTCGGGAATATCTGGAAAATCAAGGGTGTGGAATTAGAAATCACAGGGAGGACCCGACCAGACTCCCAGGAGTCCTGGGCCAGAGTTGCCCATGGAGGCCAGACCGGCCTGTAGGCTGAGGCAGGAGGACCTCAAGTTTCAGCTCAGCCCGGGCAACTTGGCGAGACCCTGTCTCAAAAGTACAGGAAGGGCTGGGGATTGGCACGTTCAACCCCAGTATTGAAAAAGAAAAACCCAAACCACGCCGCAACTGTTGAAAAAACAAAACTTCCCTCCAGAACCTGTTCCAGCCAAATACTGTCACTAGTAACAGCAACAAGAAGCATGGGGTATAGAATTTTTCTCTGACACCAGGAGGTCTTTCCATGAAACAGTGATGGTAATAAATGATGATGAAACAATTATTAGAGGTAAAATTTCCCCCTGGTGCCGTGATCACTTCCTGGCTAAAAATAATGATAATAATAGTAATAACAATAACAATAGTAATTGTTAGTATCAATAGTAATTGATAATGATGGAATATAAAACTTTCTCGCATCTCTTTCTGCAAAATAATAACAGTAATAATAATAATAATAATAATAATAATGAAAGCCAGGGATTTAGCTCAGTGGCACTGTGCCTGCCTCGCAAGCATAAGGTTCTGAGTTTGATCCCGGGTAACAACAAGAAAAAGCAATAATAATGAAGAAGAATTGAATACAAAAGGCCCTTTCAGTCTAATAATAATAAATGACAATAGTGAATAATATATTTATAATAAATATAATAATAAATACGTAATATTTGGTCGTGCATGGTTATATTTATATAATTACATACTATTATATAGTTGTTGTTGTTGTTGTTGTTACTAGTTTTTGAGAGAGGGTCTGGCTATGTAGTTCAGGCTGGCCTGGAACTCACAGACATCCTCCTGCCTCAGCCTCCTGAGTGCTGGGATGACAGGCGTGCACCACCTTGCCTGGGCTGTCAATAATTGTTGAATATAAAATTCTTCAGGTACAGGAATCTTTTTCAACCAAATCACTGCAACAGTAGTAGTAGTAGTAGTAGTAATAATAATAATAATGACAATAATAATAATAATTGTATACAAATTTTCCCTGCAGGTCCTGGGATGTCTTCCCATCAAATAATGTTAAAATTATGATCAAATAAAAGGCTGTGCCTCCAGGGGCTGGAAGCTGTTTCTGCCAGATAAGAAATGATAATAATTGAATACCGATCTTCACTCTGGATCGCAGGATATTTTTGCCAAATAAAAATAATAGGGATTATAAATGAACATTGAATATAAAACTTTACTCAAGGTACGAGAACTCATTTTTAGTTGAATAATAAGTGAATATAAAATTGCTCCAGGCCCCAGGGCATAAGAGCCAAATAATAACAATAATAATAAAGTAACTGAATGCAAAAATTTTCTCCACCTCGCAGGAAGAAAGATAATAACAGATAATAAATAGATTATTAACAAAGATAAGTCAACATACATTTATTTAGTTAGTTAGTTTTTGTATTTTTGAGACAGTGTCTGTTTGTAGTTCAAGCCGATTCTGAACTCACCGTGTAGCCCTGGCTGGCCACAGACTCACAGTGATCCTCCTGCCTCAGCCTCCCTAGTGCTGGGATAAGAGGCGTGGGCTACCACGCCCAGCTTCAATAAATATTTATTTTTTAAAAATTGTTATTAGCCCACGTTTGTAGTACACAATGATTACCTTCATCATGGGGAGTTGGTGTGTGTACTAGCACATTTTAATTCTTTTTATATCCCTTTTCTCCCCCTATTAATAAATAGTTATGGATTATAAAGCTGCCTTCCCTGTATGCAGAGTAGCTGAGTAATTATAATCCCAGAATATAAAAGTACTTCAGGTTCCAGAGCTTACCAGCTTAATAATAATAAGAATAACAACAGCGATAATAATAAACAGTAACCGAATATAAAACTTTCCTCTGGGTACCAGGAAGTCTCCAGTCAAGCAATAATAAAAATAACCATCAAGTACAACATTTCCTCTGCCTACCAGAAAACGACAGGCACAGTAAATCATCAAAATCAGATACAGAACTTGCCTCCGGGTGGGTAGAAGGCCATTTTTTTGGCAAAATAGAAATTAATAGCAATAATAATAACTATATGTAAAACATTTTCTTTTCTAGTCAAATAATATTAATAATAATTGTAATAGAAGAAAGGGCTATATTCAATAACAACTGGGGTCTGGAGCAACTTTACTTTCCGAGTACCAATAATAATAAAAATAGTGATACTCGTAGGGAATGATGATTGAATAGACCTTTTCTTCTAGTTACCAAGACCTCTTTCCCAATAGTAATAATAATACTGGTAATTATAAATAATAATAATAATTATTATTTTTTGGTACTGGAGATCGAACTCCTGTCCTTGCGCTTGTGCAGCAGGCAGCGAAACCACTGAGCTAAATCCCCAGCCCATATATATTTTGCCTTGTTAAAAAAGCTTTTTTTTTTTGGTACCGGGGATCGAACTCGGATCTTGGTGCTTGCAGGGCAGACAGCGAAACCACTGAGCTCAATCCCCGACCCATAAATAATTATTGAATCTAAATCTCTCCTCAGGTACCCATCCCTTTTATTTATGTATTTATTTTGAGACAGGGTCTCACTGTGTAGCTCAGGCTGGCCTGGAACTCACTGTGTAGCTCAGGCCGGCCTCGAACTCACGGCGATCCTCCTGCCTCAGCCTCCCAAGTGCTGAGATGACAGGCATGCGCCACCTCGCCCGGTCCAAACACCTCTTAGCCTAATAACAGCAATACTAGCAATAACAATTATCGACTGAAAGTTTCTCGCTGGTACCAAGACCTCTTTCAACCTAACAGCTACAACAACAATAACTGTAACAATAATCGATTATGAAATTATGGCAGCTCTGGGGGTCTGCTGATAAACAACAACAATAATAGATAATAATAACTGAAAACAAAACTCTTCTCCGGCGAGAAAGACCTGTTTCAACCCGGTGACGCCACCACCGTGCGTAATAACTGAGTCTAACCGCCCCCCGCCCGGGTCCCTGGCCCACAGATCTGTTCCGCACAGCTGCTCTGGGGTCCCCTCTGGCCCCGTCGCACGGCCAGGTGCGGGGCTGGCATCCTTGGGAGGAGCCATGGTGACCCCCGCAGTGCGGATTCCCGGAGGCCTCGGGCGGGGAGCAGGGGCCAAAAGCCACTGGGTGCAGGATGTGGTGACACCAGCACACCCACTGACCCCTGGGCTTTTGAACCACACACATTTATGTCTGGAGGCCAGAAATCCCCAAGGAAGGCGTCTGAATGTTCAGATGTTTCTCCCATGGATCTGGGGAACCGGCCACCTGGGGCTCCCGGGGAGACCCTCCTGCCTCTGCCTGCTGCCGGGGCTCCAGGCGGCCCCATCACTCCCCGCTCTGCCTCTGCCTCCATGCGGCTGCTGCTCTGTCTCTCGGGAGGAGTTGGATTTCGGCTTCACCCCGCCTAAGACCCTCGGGTTAATCGCACCTGCATGGTCCTTATTGCCAAGCAAGGTCCTGCTGCACGCGCATTTCTGCGAGTGCAGGGAACTCTTCCACCTCCCGAGGGCCTTCCTGAACTTTGACTCGGCTGGGCCTTTCTCCTCGCCTCCCCTCCGGGGTGCTCCGTGCTCAGCTCAGACCCGGCAGTTTTCGCCAGGGCTTTGTTTCCCAGCCTCAGCTTTGACAGCCGTCTTCTCAGTGCCTCTTAGCCAAGCGCCCGGCTTCCGTGACGCTGGGCCCTGTGCCCCTGAGCTCCCGGGGCGTGGACGGGGATGGGGGACAGCTGGCCGCCCTGGCCCCGTGGGCTCCCCCGGGCAAGCAGGTCTCGCTCCCAGTGATTGCTCCCCCAGACCTGCTTGCTTCTCCCTGAGGACTGCTTGGCGCCTCTGGCTGCAGGGCGGTGACAGCAGGCAGCCCCTGCCCGGACAAGCTGTCCTTGGCAGACGCGGACAGACACCGTCCTGCATGGAAGAAAGCACAGGCCTGCTAGCCACACCACCCCTCCGCTGCCTGGCCACTGGAGCAAGGGCTCGAATCCAGCACGCAGCTCCGCCTGCTCACGTCTGCATCCCACACGCTGCCGCCTGGGTCCCCCGTGCGCCCTGCGTTCCCCCAAGCGCCTTCTGACCCTGTTTGTCTCGCTGCTTCTTAGCAGGTGCCCACGCCTGAGCCCACGCCAGGATGGAGGCCCGAGCGCCGGATGGCTCTGCGGCGGACCTCAAGCTGGTGGCTCACCCTCGCGCAAAGAGCAAGGTCTGGAAGTACTTCGGCTTCGACACCAACGCCGACGGCTGCATCCTGCACTGGAAGAGGATCTACTGCCGCATCTGCATGGCCCAGATCGCGTACTCTGGCAACACCTCCAACCTGTCCTACCACCTGGAGAAGAACCACCCCGAGGAGTTCTGCGAGTTCATCAAGAGCAACACGGAGCAGATGCGGGAGGCCTTCGCCACTGCCTTCTCCAAGCTCAAGCCGGAGGCCTCCACGTGCGGCCCGCAGACCCCGCCCGATGCGGCCATGGCGGCTTCGGCAGGCGTCAAAGCCGGACACGGCCTGGACAGCAAGAGGCAGCACGACCTCTCGGCCGCTGTGCTGGGGCTCATCTGCGACGGGCTGTACCCCGCATCCATTGTGGATGAGCCCACCTTCCGGGCACTGCTGCGGACGGCTGAGCCCAGGTATGAGCTGCCGGGACGCAAGTTCTTCACAGGCAAGGCCATCCCGGAGCGGTGCGCGGTCGTGCGCCACGCGGTGGCCAAGGAGCTGGCCGAGATGCCCTGGTGCGGCCTCTCTGCCGACACGTGGACGAGCCACAGCCAGAACCGCACCTACGTCACGCTGGCTGCCCACTTCCTGGCCGCGGACACCCCCGGCTGCCTGGCGCTGGGCTCCCGCTGCCTGAAGACCTTCGAGGTGCCGGAGGACAACAGGGCGGACAGCATCACGCGGGTGCTATACGAGACCTTCGTCCAGTGGGGCATCAGCTCCAAGGTGGT
Organism: Heterocephalus glaber; assembly: GCF_053883595.1. Taxonomy (NCBI): domain Eukaryota; kingdom Metazoa; phylum Chordata; class Mammalia; order Rodentia; family Bathyergidae; genus Heterocephalus; species Heterocephalus glaber. The sequence continues at coordinate 6,261,490 of NW_028258189.1, forward strand.
GGGCGCCACCACGGATGCAGGCAGGGACATTGGCAAGGCCTGCTCCCTGCTGGACATCGCGGTGCAGATGCCCTGTCTGGCCCACACCTTCGAGGCCGCCGTCCAGCAGGCGTTCCGGCTGCCCAAGCTGGCCGGGCTGCTGGCGCGCTGCGGCCGGCTGGTGGAGTATTTCCAGCAGTCCCCGGTGGCGCTGTACATGCTGGGCGAGAAGCAAAAGCAACAGGGCTCCGCCGCGCCACGCATGCTGCGGAGTGCCCGCGTGGGCCGCTGGGGCAGCACGCTGGGCATGCTGCAGCGGCTGCAGGAGCAGCAGTTCGCGGTGGCCGGTGTGCTGGTGGAGGACAGCAACAACCACCACCTGATGCTGGAGGCCGCCGAGTGGGCCACCGTGGAGGGGCTGGTGCAGCTGCTGCAGCCCTTCCAGCAGGTGGCCGAGGTGCTGTCCGCCTCCAGGTACCCGACCGTCAGCATGGTCAAGCCGCTGCTGCACATGCTGCTGACCTCCACGCTGACCGCCAAAGACACAGACTCCAAGGAGATCAGCATGGCCAAGGAGGTCATCGCCAGAGAGCTGGCCGGTGCCTACCGGGAGCCGCCCGACGTGGACATGTTCCTCAACGTGGCTACCTTCCTGGACCCGCGCTACAAGCGGCTGCCCTTCCTGTCGGCCTTCGAGAGGCAGCAGGTGGAGAAGCGTGTGGTGGAGGAGGCGGAGGCGCTGCTGGAGAAGGCCAAGGACGGCTCCTTCGAACCCCAGCCACCGCCCGAGGACAGGGTCTGCCCGGCCGCGGTGTCGGAGGAACCTGCGGCCAAGAAGCCTGCGCTGGCCGCGTCCAGCAGCATCATCCACGACATGCTGGCCGAGATCTTCTGCCAGACAGGTGGTGCGGACGCACAGGAGGAGCGGCACGCGCAGGTGCTGGAGGAGCTGAGTAACTTCAAGTCGCAGAAGCTGCTGGCCCTGCACGAGGACCCGCTGCGCTGGTGGGCCGACCGCCGCGCGCTCTTCCCGCTGCTGCCCCGCGTGCTGCAGAAGTACTGGTGCGTGGCGGCCACCCGCGCGCCGGCCCAGCGCCTGTTTGCATCCTCCGCCAACGTGCTGAGCACCAAGCGTAACCGCCTGTCACCGGCCCACGTGGACCAGCAGATCTTCCTCTACGAGAACGCGCGCTGCCAGGGCGGCAGTGCCGGGGTGGACGCCGAGCTGGAGGAGGAGGATGAGGGCGACTGGGGCGTGGACCAGGAGCAGCTGGACCCTCTGGGGGACACTGGGGGCGGTGGCTTCTTCGGAGGGAGGGATGCCAGCCTCCTGTAGGCCTGGGGAAGGGTCTCGGGGTGCTGGCTGCCTGACACCCCAGAGGCAGCCCCAGTGCAGCCACAAGAAGGAGCAGAGAGACGCACGCCGGAGCCAGGCAGCAAGTCTGGCTTTCCCTGCTTGCTCTGGGCACCCAAGAGGGGCACCCCGAATGCCCCCCACACGAGCTCGGGGTGCCCCTGGGATCCTTAGGGTGTAAGGCCAGCAGAGCTTGGGTGGAGGACTTTGGATGGACGCTGAGACCCGCACGGAACAGACAGACAGCTCAAGGAGGGAGGGAGAAAGGGTTTTGCAGAAGCACAGAGGCTTTGAGAGTGTTTTGCAGAAGCACAGAGGCTTTGAGAGGGGTGTGCAGAAGCACAAAGTCTGAGAGGGTTTTGCAGAATCACAAAGTCTGAGAGGGTTTTGCAGAAGCACAGAGGCTTTGAGAGGGTTTTGCAGAAGCACAGAGGCTTTGAGAGGGGTGTGCAGAAGTGGGAGGGAGGCTCGGAGAGGAAGGAGGCGGGTTGGGGTTCTGGTGTCAGCGCCAGCCGCAGTGTGAGACGCGTGTGGGACAAGCGCTGTAGCTCTACACCCGGTCTCGCCCCAGAAGGGTTTGGGATGAGGACAGGGCCGGCAGGCAGCGGACAGAGGCAAAGCTGCTTCCCCAGCAGAGCTCAGCGGGAAGATCGGAGGCGGGGGTGGTACCTTTGTGGCTGTGTTGCTGGGAAGCCCTGTCTCTCCCCCGCCCTGCGGAAATCCGTCCCGTGCAACGTCCTCCGAGCCTTGGTTTGTGGCCCTGGCTGCCCAGGCCGTGGTTTCATTTTCCAAGAATCCTTTCTTCCCCCCAGGGTGAGAGTGGCAACCCTCCCTACGTGCGGTGCGGCGTCTTGAAACTCGCTGAAGGCCAGCTTTGCAGCGTAGAGGGCCAAGGCGGGACATCCCAGGCGCCGTAGATTTTCAAAAGGAAGCGATGGAAATTTTCTTGTTCCCCGAGATGTGGAAAGGAGAAACACCAACCTACCCTCCTTTTTGAAGGGATGTCCCAGCGCTCTGCGAGGCGGAAGCAGGGGAATCTCAAGTTGGAGGGCAGCCTGGGCAACTTCTGCAGCTCCCTAGGAAAATGAGGATCGCCCCAGCCAGCTGCCTCTCTGTCTCTCCTCTTTTTTTCAAAAAAAATTTTTAAAAAAAACCTACAGTCACTAGCACTCGCCTTTACCTTCTCTTGCGTCATGTAATGCTTTAAAAATTGACTCCTGTTCCGTACACCGAAGAAATAAACCAGCTGCTAACGAATGCATCTGGCGTGTTTGCATTTGTATGGTCTTTCCTTTGGGCAAACGTCTGACCTTGGGAGAGGATTTTTGCCCTTGTGAGACGCAGACATCTTCACAGCAGAGTAGTACTCCACGGTGTGCAAATAGCACCTTTCCTTTATCCATTTATCTGCTGCCAGACACAGAGGCCGCTTTCAAGATTCAGCTGTTTAGTTGTGCTGCTGTACATGGGATCATTGGAATACGATGCCTCTTAAGTCTTGGGGAAGATAGCTAGAAGGGAAACAGCTGGGCTGAATAGAATTTCTGGTCTTGGTGTTTGCCGCAGTCTGCAGGCCGATCTCCATGGTGGTTGTACGGTTTCCACCCCACCTACAGCGTAGAAGGGTCCGGGCGTTTGTAATTATTTCATGTCGCGATGCTACTGCGCCATGAAGCAGGATAAACTCGAGCCGTGTGTGGGGAAATGGCTGCACCTCGAGACCGTGCCGTGAAGTGAAATAAATCAGACGCACGCGCTTCCGTGTCGCGTGGTTTCTCTCCTGTGAGAATCACGAAGTGTCAGTGAAGAGCAAAGCAAAAGAGAGACCATGGCGTTTGCAGATGGGGAGGGGACCGGGAATGGAGGGAGGGGGCTGAGTCCCGGAGGTATGGTCTTCTTCCAAAGTGCATTTTCAGGACGTTTCTACGTATGATTCCGCATCTCCCTCCTACGTGTCTGTTATTTCTTCGATCCCACCTCGTCATGCTTGAAAATCTGTTGGGGGAAACATCGACAGTCTTGTTAGCCCAGCACTCAGGAGGCTGAGGCAGGAGGATCACTGTGAGTTCAAGGAGACCTGTCTCAAAAACCAAAAAAACCCAAATAACAATAATAAGAAGAAAAAGGCATGAGGATGTCATAGGTGAGATATGAACACTACCGTTTTATGCAGGAGACTTAAGCATGTGTAGATTCTGGTTACGATAACCCGGAGATGTATTCATTTTTTGTGGAACTGGACAAAGCTAACTGGGTTTTCCCTGAAGGACCTTCAGGCTTGTCAAAAGTTTTCTTTTCTGTGTTTGGTTTTTTGAGATAGGATCTCACCATGCAGCCTGGGCTGGCCTTGAGCTCACAGTGATCCTCCTGCCTCAGCCTCCCGAGTGCTGGGATGACAGGCGTGCACCACACCCGGCCACAGCAGTTTCTTACAAAGACACGTCCCGTAAGCCGTGCCTGCACTGCACACATGTGTGTAGGGATACAGAGATGTTCACAGAGATGCTTGTGTGCGTGCGTACACACGTGAGCATTGCTGGTTGCATGTGTGAGCTCACATGCGTTTCCCACTACCACACATGTGTTAATGTGGATCTCTGAGGTGTGTGTGTGTATCTGCATCACAGTGCATATATGTGTGTGTTGTACAGTACATGTGCATATTTATGTAATTCCTAGCACAACATACACCATGTGCATATTAGTGTATATTTGTGTCTGGATGTGTGTGTGAGTAGACATCACAGTATATATGTGTGTCACTGTGCATATTTATGTAATTCCTACTGCCACTCACACATACATGTTAATGTGTATTTGTTGTGTGTATTGTGTGAATATGTATATCACAGTATGTATATGTCTCACAGTATTTGTGTGAGTGCATGCATAGATAAGAGTTCTCAGTACCATACACATTAATGTATATTTGTATGTAGACATACTTACCCGTGCGCAAACAGTGTGTATCATAGTTTATATGTATAAAGCCATAGTGTGTTTATATGCCTGCATAATAGTCCCAGTATGGCACACACATATACATTTATATGTAGCTGTATGTGTGTAAATGTATATATCACAATATATCTATGTATCACAGCATGTATATATGCGTGCACATATAATTTTTAGTTCTACACATACGTGTATTTGTATATAGGTGTATATGTGTGAGCATAAATATATCACAGTATATATGTGTGTCACAGTATGTATATATGTGTGTATATAATTCCAAGTACTATACACACATATGTATGTATTTGTGCATGGAAGTATATGTGTGTAAATGTATGTGTCACTGTATATATGTATGTATATATATGTGCATATATACAACTAGTATGGCATACACACATAAGTGTGTTTGTATATATGTATGTAATATATATATCACAGTATATATATGCATCATGGCATGTATATGTTCATATATAAAATATATAATTTTTCAGTACTACACACATTTGTATATAGGTATATATATGTATAAATGTATATTTTACAGCATATGTATGTATCATAGTATGTATGTATGTGTATATATAATTCCTAGTATTATAAACACATATATGCATGTATTTGTATATAGAGGTATATATGTGTATGAATATATATATTGTAGTGTATATCTATATATCACAGTATCTATATGTGTGGATATTTAATTCTTAGTATATATATGCATGTGGAAGTACATAAGTGTACAAATGTATGTATCATAGTGTACATGTCACAGTATGTGTGTGTGTGCATATATATATAATTCCTAGTACCGCGCACGTATACATGCATGTGTTTGTATATAGGTGTATATGTGTGTGTAAATGTATATGTCATAGTGTAAATGTTCCAGTATGTACAAGTGTGTACACATACACCTATGTAATTCCTAGTACCACACACACATGCATGTTTATACGTAGGTGTGCATGTGTGTAAATATATATATCACAGTATGCACATCTATATATGTGTAATTCTCAGTACTGTGCATATGTATATATGAATGTAGATATACATATGTGTGACATGATATATATATATATATATGTACACACATACTATGGACAAAATCACAAATCATTTTAAGATCATAATTGGCTTCATTTTTGATTGTGGGATTGGCAGCATTCCATTCCATCCTAGGAAGTAGAATAAATACTCCTCTGGGCTGGTTTTAAAGAGAAGATGGCTGAATAGAGCAGAGAGAATTGGGGGGGGTGGCACAGGCCTGTAGTCCCAGCCCTTTGGGAGGCTGAGGCAGGAGGATTGCAAGGTGGGACCTAGCCTGGGTAACTTAGTGAAATCCTGTCTCAAAATAAATAATAATAATAATAATAATTAATAATGTGATAAAAGGAGTCAAGATGTAGCTCAGTGCAAAGGCTCAGGGTTTCATTCCCAGTACCACAAAAATATATTAAAAAGAACCAAATGGCAGACTGGCCATTTCCAGTTTCCTTTCCTGGAGAGGCAGGGACACGGAGATGGAATAATAGGAAAATCAATGATCAGTGTGGTGTTAGGCATCTTTACCTCCCAGTGACAGAACACTTGGGACAACCAGCTTAGAGGAGGAAAGGTTTAATGTGACTCATGGTATCAGAGGGTTCAGTCCATGATCGGCTGCTCCAATGGCCTCAGAGGGTTCAGTCCATGGTCGGCTGCTCCAGTGGTCTCAGGGGGTTCAGTCTATGGTCAGCTGCTCCAGTGGTCTCAGAGGGTTCAGTCCATGGTCGGCTGCTCCAATGGTCTCAGAGGGTTCAGTCCATGGTCAGCTGCTCCAGTGGTTTCAGGGGTTTCAGTCCATGGTCGGCTGCTCCAAGGCAGGAACATAATGGTGGATGGGTTTGGTGGTGGAAAGATGCTCACGTGGTGGTGGCTGGAAAGCAGAGAGAAGGGAGAGACCAGGATTCTAATATACTCTTCCAGCCCATGCCCCCCAATGACATCACTTCCTTGCACTAGGCTTCACCTCTTAAAGGCCCCATACCACCAGGGACTTGGGCCCAAGTCTTCAACATGGTCCCTTTGGGGGACACTCCAGACATAAACCAGATGACTTGGGGTTCCTTTTAGGACTCAGGCAGTGGGAACGTCACTGTGAGGCACGTTGGGTGACCCTGCTTGGGTCCTGTCTGCTGAGTTCTAGGCAGGAGCATTTCAGTTTGGGGAAGGGAAGTTTGGTCTGTCTACCAGCTCGGGCATCACACAGGGTCCCAAAGCCACGGCTGGATTCCTGTAATTTTTATGTAGGACACACAGCATTGTTAGCTCATGACTGCATGAACAGAGAAAAACAAGACAAGCCAGGTAGAGGGGCACATTTTTGCAGTCCCAGCTACTGGGGAGGCTGAAGCAGGAGGGTCCCAAGTTCAAGCTCAGCCTGGGCAACCTGGCTCCTGAATGAGACCCTGTCTCAAAAGATTAAAAGAGGCCTGGGGATGGGGCTCAGTATGAAGGCGCTGGGTTCGATAACAGAACGGCAAGAAAAGAAAGAAAACAAAAGAAAAAGAGAGAGAAAGAAAGAAAGTCAGGATTATTCTGGTTCTGATTATTGGGTTCTATGCTCGTCTGATTTATGTGATTTTGTACTTGCCTCCCCATCCGACACAGGGAGAGAAAACTCTTTATTTTGTTCAGGTAGAAAGGAAAGGAAAACTTGTATTGAAGTCTTCATTAGTGGCTGGGGGAGTAGCTCAGTGGCCAGTGCCGGCTTAGCCCTGGCTTCTAATCGTAGAACTGGAAAGATGAAAATGATGATGATGATGATGATGATGATGATGATGATGATGATGATGATGACAAAAAGAAACAGGACCATCCGTGGCATTGGACACACACACACAGAGTTGTTGCCCTGCCCACTCCAGGCTGGGACTGGGATCGCTCTTGCCTGGTTGCTGGATTCTTTTCTTTTTTTCTCTCTTAATTCTCCGTATTTGCAGCTCATGAAGTTCCCGTTCATCTTTGGGAGTGGGTGGATGCATGTAACAGCTCAACGATTCTTTTATTTCCCTTCCTTGTGTCCATTTTATTATCATTATTATTGTTACTGTTTTATATATATACTATATAGTTATTACTGTTATATATGTAACTATTATTACTATTACTATATAAAACATATTTGTATATTATATAGTATATTATTACTGTTACTATACATACAGTATATATACTCTATATAATTACTGTGACATAATAATTATTATTACTGTTATTTAGCTCTTGTGTGTGACGTATAATGTTTACGTTCCTCGTGGGGAGTTGCCATATCTCAATTTGTTTTACATCCCCTCCCTTCTCCCTCTGTCTCATCCCCTTTGCAAAAGACCTGCTTCTCTGCCTTCTACTCATCCTTTATTTTGCTTTCATTTGTACTTTGCCTCATTCCAATGGGAAAAGCCTTACGGTATTGAAGCCATTTTGTCTGATTTATTTCCCTGACCCTGTGTGTCCTGGGTGCATCCATTTTCCCACAGATGTCATGCCTTTATCCTTGTTTGTACCTGAGTAGTATTCTGTTCAGTGACATCTCTGGATATGGGATTCCCTTTTCTTTTGAGACATGTTCTCCTTATGTAGCCCAGGCTGCCCTTGAACTCCCGGTGATCCTCCTGCCAAAGCCTCCTAAGTCCCGGGATTATAGATGTGCCACCACACCTGGTACGATCCCTTTTCTTAGGAATTTAAGCCATATAAGTTCACATAGGAGTCAATGTCAAATAAACTGCTGAATTACAGCAAATAATGTCATGTAGTGCACAGTTATCCAGCTCATGGGGACTTTACTTTTTGCATTCGGCCTAGAAATGCAAGCCAGTACTTTCCCTTTTTTGTCTTCCTGTTCTTTTTTGTGTGTGGTATTGGTGATTGAACCCAGGGCTTTTACACTGAACTACATTCGCAGTCTGTCTTTGTTTTTTATTTTGTGACAGGGTCTTTCTAAGTCACTGAGTCTCCCAACCTGGGCTGGAACTTGTGATCCTCCTGCCTCAGCCTCCAAGAGTGCTTGGGGTCACAGGTGTGCTGGTATTTCCTCTCTTCTGTTCTCCTCCTGTCCCCTCCCATCCTCTCCCCTCTTTTCCTTTTGTTTCCTTTTCTAAAGGCCTGGGAATATAGCACAGTGCTAAGAGGATTTGCCTAGCAAGTATGAGGCCCTGGGTTCAATCTCATATCTCCCCCTCAAGACACACACACACACACACACACACACACACACACACACACACTAAAAAGAAAACAAAACAAAAAACAAATGTTTTTTGTTCTAATTGACAAAGCGTAATTATAAATATTTGGAAAGTACCATGCAAGGTTGGACACATGTATTGTAGTGGGATTAAATAATTGTGGCTATGTCTTTGTTACTTTCTTGTCCTTGAGACACAATACCTGACACCCACAATGCTCAGAAGAAAGGTTTATCTCAGCTCAGTCTGTGGAGGTTTCAGTCCATAGTCGGCTGGCTCGAAGGCAGGGCCACATGGCAGAGGAGAAACAGTCCATGGCAGGGCAGACAGGAGGCAGCAGCCTCCCTTTCCCTTTTATCCCACTCAGGGTGTAAGATCATTGGTTAGTGCCACCACACCCAGAACTATGCTGAACCAATCAGTGGACTGATTTAGGAGGCTTTAGGGGGCCATCTAGACATGAGCCATAATAAGCTAATTAACATATCCATCACTCCTACTTATTTTTGGGGGGTTGAGCAGTCTGCTCTTGGGCTGGGTGTCTCACTCGGGAAAACACTTGCCTGATATGCGGGAGGCCCTGGATGCTGTTCCTAGCACCACAAAAACAACAAGTAGGAAAACTACACTCTGTTATCCGTTTTTAAGTTATATAATACATAATTACTCTTCTGGAGGAAAGAGCTTCATACTCGTTTAGTTTATTTGTGATACTGAAGACGCGCTGAGCCCCATTCCCAGCCCTTTCTTAATTTTTTATTCTGAGACAGGGTCTCGCTAAGTCACTCAGTTGCCCGGGCTGGGCTCAAACTCATGACTCTTCTGTCTCAGCCTCCCAGAGTGCTAGGATAACTGCTGTGCTCTACCATGTTCCACTGGAAATTTACTTTTTTTTTTTTTTTTTTTTTTTGGTACTGGGGATTGAATTCGGGTCCTTGCACTGGAAATTTACTTTTTTAAAAAATTGAAGTGTGATACTGCATTTCTTCAAGAGTACATATTGCTTACATGTATCCATACGTGGGATTCATGTGCGTGATCTCAGGTGCTCACCATTTTTTTGTGTGTGTGGTGAGAACTCTACTCATCCAGCCATTTTTGGTAGCAGAATCTGCTGTGATCAAGTGTGGCCCACAGTTTGCCCATCAGATCTCATCCACAAATGACAAAATCCCGCCTTGTTTTTGGCTGCATAGTATTCCATGATATAAATGCAGTGCATTTCCTTTATCCATTTCATGGACAGACACGAAGGTTGGTTCCATTTCTTGGCTTTTGTGAACAAGGCTGTGTAGACTCTGAGTCCATTTCCTCTAGATCCAGACCCCATGGCTTATAGCAGCCACCCCAGTGTCACATACGATCACATCCCCGGCGGCCTTGGATTCTCATGGGAGCTTGAACCCCACTACAGTGAGCTGTGCCCTGAGGCATCAGGCTTGCATGCTGCTTTAAATCATCCCCATGCCACCCTATCCCTTCCACATGCAGGGAAATTGCCTTCCAGAAAACCGAGGCCTGGAGCCCAAGAGGTTGTGGGCACAGATGGCAGGTTCCCCAGCTGCTCTTCCTTGGGGCTTTAGCTACAGCCGACATCCTGCCTCTTCTGGACCTGGGGACCCACTCCGAGTGTGTCTCAGTCCATGTCCACTGCTGTAACAAATCACGCAAATGCAACATAGTGCTGCATGCCTGTTATCCCAGCACCCTGGGAGGGTGAGGCAGGAGGATCGCCAGGAGTTCAAGGCCATCCTGAACTACACAGTGAGACCTTGACTCAAAACAACCAAGATCAACCAAAGACTTTGGGGGGGTTGGGCTGAGATTTGCTCGAGTCCGGTGACCCCCGAGGGCTGCCAGCTCTCCCTCTGCTCCCATTTAAACAGCTTCACCGGGAAACAAACCCCCTCGCGTACAACACACCCATTCGCTTGTAGAATTTGGGGCTGTTTGATTCTCATCATACGACCAACATCGCTATGCAATATTAAAACATTCCCTTCACCCACAAAGAAACCCCTGTTCTCACGGTCGACCACTAGCCCCCTCCCCACCCCATAGCAACCCCAAATCCAGTTTTTATCTCTGTGGATTTGCCTATTCTGGGTGTTTCAGGTGAACAATGTACTCTATGGTCATTTGTGTCTTCCCCGAGCATTGTATTCTAGGTGCACCCATGTAATAGAGTAAGTCGGCACTTGATACTTTTTTTGCTCTTTTTATTATCATTTTGTGGTGCTGGAAATTGAACCCAGGGGCGTTGTGCTTGCTGGGAAAGTGCTCTATCCCTGCACTACACCCCTAGTCCTGCCACTGAGCTACATCCCAACTCCAGTATGGCATTCCTTTTTTATGGCTGTATAGTATTCCATCACATGACTGTTTCACATCTTGTTCATCCACAATGGATGTTGATGTTGTTCTTACTGTTTAGCCATTACAGGTGATGGTGCTGTGAGCTATTTTGAGCAGACTCATGTTTTTGGTTCCCTTGGGGATTTTTCCCGTGGGTGGAATTGCATGCTGGGTCGCCTGTACATCTGTCTTCAACCTTCTGCCCTGAATCCCCTGCCCTCCAATTGAAAGTCTTTCCAGTCGCTTCCTTTAGGGATGGTGTCGGAGTGAGCTGCTTGCTGAGTTTTGTCCCAGCGGAGGGCTCCTGAATGTAATCACTCTGTTATCCCAACACTCGGGAGGCTGAGGCAGGAGGACCCCTGCCACTTCAAGGCCAGTTACACCGTTTATTCAAAAGCCCACCTCTGCCACCTTTTGCCCTTTTCTTCATTTCCGCCTGTACCTGGCCTGGTGCTAGGCTCTCTCCTGTTTCCCCTCCGTCTGAATTACAGATGCTTTCTCGCACTTCACATCCAGCGTGGCAGGCTGCGCTCGGTCCCTCTAGTTAGCAGAATTTCCTCGGCTAGCATCACATTGGAATCTTTTCTCACAAGGGATAGAATTAATCTGTCCAGTTCTGGGGAAAAAAGAGAAAATTCTGTGGTAAATAACGGGTGATCAAAAATGAGCTGAGTGCTTATATTTTTGAAGAATTTATTACCCTAAAAGACCCATGGCCATGAATCTCCGTAGAATTCTCCCCCGGCTGTGCACACACTCATCCCACCGTCCTGGCCACTTCCTGCAGCAGCTCCGGAGTCCTCTTTCCTGAGGGTCTCTTTTGTTTTGTTTTTTTTGTCTTTTTGAGTCAGGGTCTCACCATGCAATTCAAGCTGGGCTTGAACTCACTACGTAGCCCAGGCTGGCCTCGAACTTGAGGGAATCCTCCTGCCTCAGCCTCCAGAGTGCTAAGACAGCCGGTGTATGCCACCGCTTCCAGGCTTGGGAGCTGTTCATTTCCTGTCTTGTTAACTTAGGAAATTCTGGAATTCTCTCGTTTTTCTTGCTTAATGTTGATTTGTTTTTTTGTTTTGTTTTTGGTTCTCCTGTCACACACATTGTGTGGGTGCAGACAGAGATATTTATTTAGCTTTTCCTCTTTGACTCTGTGTCTCGTAGCGACTTCTGCGTGCCAGTGCACCGGGGACCCCGTCCTAAGTAACGACAGCGGCAGTCGAAGCGATTTTCTGCCGTGTATCTTAACTTCAGCGGGAATGTTTCAGCGTGGTCTTTTGATGAGGAAGTTTGCCTTAGGACTGAGGACTGTGTGTGTGTGTGTGTGTGTGTGTGTGTGTGTGTGTGTGTGTGTGTGCGCGCGCGCACCCGTGCGTGTGTGTAATCAGCATCTGAATAAATATATTTACCTTTATTTGTCTATTTATTTTGGTACTGGGAATCGAACGCAGGACCTTGCGCTTGTGAGGCAGGGGGCAGAACCACTGAGCTAAATCCTTGGCCCTATTTACCTTTAAAAAATAAGCCAGGTGTGGTTCTGCACACCGGAGAGCCCAGCACTCTGGGAGGCTGAGGCAGGAGGGTCTCAACTTCCAGTCCAGCCTGGGCAGCTTAGCAGCTTGGTGAGATCTTGTCTGGAAGTAAAAGATTGAACAAAGCCCAGGGACACTCTGGGTTCAATCCCCAGTGCTGCATAAAATAGCATACATAAGAGAAAAATTTTAAAGAAGGGCTGGGGTTGTAGCTCTCTGTGAAGCTCCTGGGTTTTTTGCACAAAAACACCTGAATAAAGTAAGTATGTGAGCACACAGGCGTCCAACAGCGCCCTACCCAGGGTCTTCCTCTGCTTCCCCGTGGACGGCTGTGTGACTGTCCGCCTCGCCTCGGGGTCAGCAGGGCGCCCTGGGAAACCCATCTTCATGTAGTTTTTGGTGACAGTCGGGTTTTCTCGGGAAAGAGAATTTTTCGTGAATTCATGCGTGTGTCCAGAGACAAAAATCAAAGCACTGCACACCCAGTGGGTTTTAAAATTTTAATTCTTGCAGCACTGGGGTGGAACCCGCCCTGGCCAGAGAAAATTTGTATTGTGACCCTGGAAATTAAATGTGTAGCCTGACAAAAATGCATATATCGGATTGTCTTGTACTCTCAGAATCTGATACTGCCTCATGCAAGTTAATATCGAATACTCTGCTGTCCAGTAAGTTGTGACCTGTGGACCTGGTGGCCCACGCCCATCATCCCAGCACTCAGGAGGCCGAGGCAGGGGGATTCCCTGGAGTTCAAGGCCAGACTGGGCTACAGAGCCAGACCCTGTCTCAAAAAAGAAAAAACCAACGAACAAAAGAGTCCTTATCTGTGTGCATTGATAGAATTGTCTACCGAGACCCCAGCTGCAAAGAGCCTCAAGCTACTGAGCACGGTGTCCGTTTCCCAGTTTCCAGCATTCAGACCACGACCAGGGTGCAGGCCATAGCAGCGTAGACTTCCTATTTAATAAAAAATCCCAAATAGACGTTCAGATCTCCAGACTGCAGAAGAACCGTGACGAGCACACGTGTTCAACAGCAGTAGATGGCAGCTGGGTTAATTTTCTGCCTGCCGAATCCCCCCTCGCCTCTGGCCTTTTTTTTTTTTTGTGCCTGGGGTTTGAACCCAGGGTGTTTTCATTGTGCTCCCTCCCCTGCCCCTGTTCTGTTTTATATTTTGAGACAGGGGCTTGGAGGCTGGCCCTCGAGACCCTCCTGCCTCAGCCTCCCGGAGTTTGGGGGTATCAAGTGTGCAGCCCCGGTCCCAGCTCTGTCAGGAACTTTCTGCAGATTCCGGGTGCAGAGGGCAGAGGCAGCTGCAGCCCCCAGGAGACCCTGTCTCAAAATAAAAAATAAAGAGGGGCCGGGGATTTAGCACAGTGGCTCCGTGCTTGCCTCCGAGTGCAAGGTCTTGAGTTCGATCCCCGGTACCGGAAATAAAATTACATTAAAATTAAAATAAACAGCTGGGCCCGGGGCTCAGTGTGCAGGACCCTGGCCGATCCCCAGTGCGGTGCAACAGGACACGAGACAACAACGACAAAACGCCACAATCTTAGTTTCGATTCTTTGCCTTCCTCCTCAGGTTTCTGCCCACAACCGGACCGCGTGGCAGTGGTGACTGGAGGAACGGATGGCATCGGCCTCTCCACGGCCAGGCTGCTGACCCGACTCGGCATGCGCGTGGTCATAGGTGCTTATTCCTGCCGTTCCCCCTGGGGTTTTCTTTTGCGGTTGCTGTTTCCAATTTGTTTGTTTAGGTATAGATTCATGCAGCAGTAGGGATTGATCCCGGGGCTCTAGCACTGTTCTGAGCTCTGTCCCCAGCCCTTTTTATTCTTTTATTTTGTGGCAGCGTCTCGCGAAGTTGCTAAATTACCCAAGTTGCTAAGCTGCCTGGGATTGGCTTGAATACGGGATCCTCCTGCCTCAGCCTCCTGGACTGTGGGAATGTCAGGCGTGCATCCAACCATTCCATTTCCCAGCTGCTCATATTTGCTTACTTCTTACTGCTCCGAAATAGCGCTTTGGTTGGCGTTGCTTTCCCAGCATTTCCTTCACGCAGTGTCATCTAAACTTCTCACCGAAGCTTTGTGTCTTTGACCAACATTTCTCTTACCAATATGATCCCATTCTGGTCTTTGCTATGAGTTTAATTTTTTTAGATTTTACTTATCCGCAAGAGCAGTCCATCCTTGCTGGCAATATCTGCCTTATTTCACTTGGCATGTTATTCTCTAGGCTCATCTCCCTTCTCCCAAAGGATAGGATCCCGGCCTTTTTCCGGGCAGCATACTATTCTACCATATCTGTGTAACACAGTTTCTTTGCGCACTCGTGTATCGATGGGCCTCTTTGGTTGCTCTCATTTCTCGGCTCTGCTGGGCGGTCTTGCAGTGAACACAATATCAGTTTGACAAACAGATTACATTTCCTTTGGATAGAAGCCGAGGAGAGAGATGGCTGGGTCCTGCTCGTGGTATTTCATGACCACTTTTCGTTTCACCGACTATTTAAAGAATGTTTAGAATTCCCAGCTTACGCGACCGCACAGGAGAGGTCGTCTTGGGTATAATTCTGGTTCCTGTTTTGTCACTGGTGGCAGGGACTTTTACAGATGAACTATGCCTCTCTGGCCACTCGAACTTCCTTTCTGTCATTGCTGGCTTTTCCTATGCAGAGCAGTTCTCAGAAGCCTGAAATCCAATAACCATAGCACCACGTCCTGTTTCCTTAAGGAAGTCAGATATGGAAATGACCTCTGAGTCCTCTTCCTGATGTCCCCTGCTCCCGACTCCTCTGAGCAAGGGACAGTTCAGATGCTTCTTCTGCCCTTCCCCGCAGGAAGTGCTTTGCACTGTTCCATCTCACACATCTCCAGCCGGGGCCCAAGACATTTCTGGTTGCATCAGTTTTCACCACACCTCTTCTCCGCTGTGTTGTCTCAAAGCTCCTGTCCAAAATCACCCCCAGACTCCCTTTCATTGGAAAGAGTTCTGTAAAAAAACAATTTGGGGGCACTTAGTGATGACTCAGGATGCATCACAAAGAATAAAACGAATCTCACATTAGACAGAAGGTCTTTTGGCTTCTTAGTAAGAATGTACAGGTTAAACAAAAATATATTTCAACAGCGCTCACAGATGGTCTACAGAGCAGTGGTTTGCTAATTGCTTCAGTGAGCTTTCTGTCATGTAGAAGGACTCAGATAGAGAAAAACAAAATTTTACTTGGGCCCACAGTTTCAGAGGGTTCAGTCCGTGGTCAGCTGCTCCAGTGGTCTCAGGGGGTTCAGTCCATGGTCGGCTGCTCCAGTGGTCTCAGAGTTCAGAGAATTCAGTCCATGGTCAGCTGCTCCAGTGGTCTCAGGGGGTTCAGTCCATGGTCGGCTGCTCCAGAGCAGGAACATCAGGCAGACGGGTGTGGGGGAGAAAAGATGCTCACATCATGGTGACCGGGAAGCAGAGAGACAGAGAGAGGAAGTGGAGTCCCAATATGTCCTCTATGACCTCACCCCCAATGACCCCACTTGCTTCTTCTGGCTCCAACTCCTCATGGATTCACTGTCGTCCAATAGCACTAGGAGCTGAGAATTGAGTCTTTAAGAGAGCGATCTTGGAAGCATCTCAGATCCGAACTGTAACAGTATATATTTTCCCTTGACCTCCCAGGGATTTGGGGGTTCACCCAGGCCAGATGCATGGCTTCCTGGCCAGATATTGAGGAGTATTCTGGTGTGCAGAAGGCAGGATTTCCACAGCAGGTTTTCCAAATACCTCAGTTTACAGTGAGGACATTCGATGATCTACAGCAGCATCAGACTCTCACCTCTTCCCTCATGCCCCTTTCCGGGGGCATCAGAGAAAACTCAGAAACCCTCATAGTCCAGATTCCCTGGCCTTTACCTGCACACAAAGCATCCCGGCCCCGTGTCTTCCCGAGGCTTCCCGGAAGCAGGTTTGGAGACTGGCCACGCTGTGCAGAAAGGTGTAAAAGTGCCCGCCTGTCTCAGTGGGATCGGCCGACTGTGTCTGCACAGCCACTGTGTCCATGTTCACCGCCCTTGGATCGCAGACTCCTTAGCGAATTCTATTTCTGGTCCAGGCTGCTCAGCTTCCCAAGTGGGAGCTATTCCTGGCTTTCACGTGTGGTGCAAACCTCCAGGTGCCCCGACTTTATTTAAAAGCACCGTGTCCGAGGCATTTGTGCCTTTTACCAGTGTGGGCTGTGGAAAATGCGTCTGAAGAGGCTGGGTCCAGTCCTCCCCGGAAGCTCTTCCCCAGATGACGGCCTGTTGCGAAATCCTCTTCTCCTCCCCACAAAAAGACATTTTTTTTTTAGTTACTTCTGGGTGACCTCACCCTGTTTGTATCTTTTCTTTCCTTTGTAGCTGGAAATAACAAAGACAGAGCTGAAGAAGTGGTGAGCAGAATAAGAGAGGAAATGCTGAATGCTAAAGGTAATGCCTGTCATTCCTGTGTCTCTCTCTCTCTCTAACTTGACGCGACCATTCCAGGTGAGCTTCATCACCGAGGTGCAGAATTTGTCCCTTGGATGTTGAACTTGTACGCTGATGCACATCTGGGAGGTGGATCTCCTGGCTTTTTGCATTTTCTTCTCTTGGGGATTTCTGGTCCCAGGCCAAGAGGCAGCTGTACTTGTACCGTTCAGCAGTGGGAGGCAAGCAGATCGCTGCTAGGTCTCGCCCTCTGGTGAGAGCAGTCTGTCCCGAGCGGCTCAGGAGGTAGATTCCAGCCCTGGCGACCCCGCCAGCTGTGCACATCTGCTCAGTAGCTTTCGACTTCATAGAAATCGAACTGGAATGGGCGTCGGCTGAGATCTGCCAGTGGGGCTCCCTGGAAACTGGATGGTGCCATCTGCCCCTGCTGCATGCGTCTGAGGTGTCGGCGTCCTGTTTGCAGACTCGGCCTCTGGCTGAGGCTTTGGCGACTCGGCTGTCACAGTGAGGCGAGGCTGAGCGTCAGGCGTGGACCCCCATGTGCCTGGCTCTAAGCCATGGCTGGGTCTGCGTGCAGTCCCCCGTCCCGCCACGCTGCTGAGCTGTAGCTGTGAGCCTTCTCCGCACCTCCAGCTGGTGACCTTTGCAACTTGCAGTGGGGTTTATTGGGCTGCAATTGCATCGTAAGCCGAGGGGCATTGGGATGTTGTTTGGAAACAACCTGCATCCCATGGTTCCTGTGTGTGTGCGCGTGCATGTGTGTGTAACATCTGCCCTCTCAGCAGACTGCCGTGGGTAATGTGAGGTGGTGAGTCAGGCTCCGTATGCTGTACATGAAATGCCCACACATTTGCATCGTACAGTTCTGCAGCCTCTCGCTGCCCTCGGCCCCCAGTATTGGCTCTGCTCTCTACTTCCCTGGGATCTGAGTCCTTACGCTGCACACCTGAAGGAAGCCATGCAGCGTTTGTCTTTCTGTGCCTGGCGTATTTCCCTTCACATAATGATAGACCTGTCCACCTGTGTTCTTGCAAATGGCAGGACTTTATTGTTGTTGTTATTTTCTTTTTGCTGTGCTGGGGGTGGAACCCAGGGCCTTGTGCATGCTAAGCAAGCACTCTGCCACGGAGCTGCATCCCAAGCCCTTTTTATTTAGAGTTGGGGTCTCGCTGCATTGTCCAGGCTGGCCTGGAACTTGCAGTCCTCCTGCCTCAGCCTCCCAAATAGCTGGGATTATAGGCGCACTTGGCTGGGACTGCTCCCTCTTTTATGGATGAATAATAGTCCATGGTATAAGTGCAATGTGTTCTGTTTGTCCACTCACCAGTTGATGGGCTCTGAGGTTGTTTCTACTCTTTGGCTATGAGTTATTTTGAAATATGCCGTATCATATATTGTCACTAACTAAGGTCACCGAGCTATGGAGTAGATCTTGAAGTCTTTGCTGTCTGTATGAAACTTGGTACCTTAAATCGACAATACCTGACACCAGGGAATGGACACAGAAATGTCTGCATCATTGGGTACAGCGTGGTTCCTTGTGATGAGAATGCTTCAGCTTTTCCCTTTTAGCAATTTTCGTGCATACAGGATATTGCTACCACTGGTGGCCACCATGTAGTCCAGAAAAATCTCTTCAACTTGTTTCTCTCGTCTACTGAAGATTTTATACCCTTGGATCCAGTAGCTCTCAAATTCCCACTCTCAGTTCCCAGCCCCTCGTAGCCACCATTTTATTCTCAGCTTCTATGAAATCAGCATTTTAGAGGTTCTACCTAGGAGACATCATGCAGTCTTTGTCATTCTGTGCCTGCCTTGTTTCATCCATTCTAACATCCCCACTTGCACCCTCACGATGGCAGAGGGCAGGATGCCTTCCCTTTTCATGGCTGCATAGTATTCCATCAGGAGTATGGGCCATGTTCTCTTTATCCACTCATCAATGCATGAGCATTTATGTTGCTTCCATTCCTTAGCTGTGAATGTGGGATTGCAGATGATGGTTTGACATTCTTTCCATCAGCATATATGGCTCCCTTTTTCCCATGGTCTTTGGTGGATTCATCCATTCATGAGCTCATAGCTGAACGTGCTGTTCAGAGACAGGGACTGGTTACCACTCCCTAACTTCTTTGAGGTCAGCTTTTTAAAATCCACATGTGAGTGAGATCATGCCGTGCCTGTCTTTCTGCACTTCCTGATTTCAGTTCATGGCTTCCAATCCTTCCCACGTTGGCAAGAGGGGCAGGATTCCTTGTCTGTTTTGATGCCCAGTAGTGCTGTAGAATTTGGCTTTGAAGTTGTAAGATGCGACCCTTGCAGAGGGTAGCACCGTGCCTTGGGGTCCCCACATTCTGGTTCAGGGTGCCTCAAAGGGAGTCCGAGGGGGCTCTTCCCACACATCCCTTCTTCTACAGTTCTGCAAATGCTGAACGCCCGCACGGCCCATGAGCTCGTTTCCTAGAGGGATGCTTGCTTTGTGTACTGAGTGTATTTACACTCTAACCTTTTCCCACTCGAGGAAGCAGAGGGCTTGGCTTCCCTCCACGTGCCGGAGCGCCCAGGGCACATCAAGGAAGCGATTTCCTGTGATCCGCTTTCCAAACGTGGCCGCTCACATTTTTTGGTCTCACCCACTAGGCGGGCTGGGGATGTTTTACAAGTTAATTATGCAGATGATTCAGTGGTTTGTCAGCTCACGTTGCATGCTCTACTTAACAGATAAGGAATAGTGCATATTGTAAAAGAGGGAAAGAATGACTCTCTTAGCTGAGGGAGATTCCTGGGTCTTGCATGTGCGACTCTTCCTTTTTGTCTGTGGACTGAGGCCAAAAGGCACAGGCACCATGAGCCCGTCCTGAATGCACACAGCACCCCAGGCCTGCTCTCCTGGAGGATCAGGACCATCTTTAGGTCACCGGCACCACCCCAGCTTGCTGGGTCCCCACAGGAAAGGAACAAACCTGTGTGTGTCCTGAGAGTGGGCCTGGGAACCCTGTCCAAATGCCACGGCGCAGGGTGTCCGGGCAGAGGGGGACCCCGGTCCTCCTGTGCCTCCTTCCAGCCAGAGGCACACACTCCCCAACAGGGTAGCGGAAGGAGTCCTGGGATGAGGACCCAACCCAGGACCAGCAAAGTGAAAAAGGATGCAGGGAAAACATGGTGCAGATAGAAGTGTGTTGTGTGCCTTTGTCCAACATCTCACTACCCAGTGGACGCAGCATAATGTATTCGCGTACAGTCACATAAGCCGCATGCAGATGAACTAATGTGCATGCAGTAAATTTTGTAGACAAAACGTGTGCTTTATATTTTTATGTTCGAATTTCCTGTTTATTTATGGCATATGAATGTTGACAGTACATTGTAGAACAAATATATGAAGTGTATTATAGAATGAAAATATAATCTAAGCCACATTCATTCCATAAAGATACTGTGGGCAGTGCTGCCTGGGTTCATGGACTTCTGAATTGTGGAAGGAATTAGGGTTATCAACCGAGGTACCACTGGATTACAGTCATCATAATTATGTATAACTGTGCAACTTTTGGGTATGATATATAAGTATGTCATGTATTTACAATAAAACATATTTAAGTGCAGTTTATATTATTTTTTCCTACACATCATAAACATAAGCAATATATATCATAAATGACTTATCTTGTATAAATATATGTTATAAATATAATTAATATATTGACAATAAAATGCATATTATAAATGCAATTTATATTATTAAATGCTCGTTTTTTCTACATACTATAAACATGAATATATTTTATGAATACGATTTATCTTATATGTATATGTATTTTGTAAATATAGGTAACATATTTATAACAAAATACACATTATGCAATTTTCATTATTAAATATTTCCTTTTCCACTTAGCCATAAACACATCATGAATTATACATATTGTAAATATATGATTTATCTCATATAAATATGTATATTTTATAAACATAAGTAATGTATTTACAACAAAATACCTACCATAAATGTGACTTATATTATTAAATATTTTTTCTACATACCATGAACACATCATAAGTTGTTCATATTGTACATATTCGATTTATATACACATACTATGCATGTTATAAATACAAATACTCTATGATGCATTGCATATTGCGAATGCAGTTTTCATGTGTTTTATGAGTGCGTGCCTGCAGTATGTAATGATCGCATATTCCTCGTGTGGAGCTGGTGCATGTAGAGCTTCATTCCTTTACATTAAACAACTCCCTTAGGATAGACGGCACATACTGTTGTGCGTAAATAGCATTCAGTGGAACAACACACAAGACGAGATGTGCTGGGGTCTGGACAGTTTGCCTCCTTTGGAACGCTTCCCCATGGTGAGATGCTAAGAAAGGCAGCCAGGTGGGTTCTTTGGGAGATGAACAGGGCTTTGCCATCAGGGAAGGATTAATCCATTTATGCGATGAGAGTTTTAGTGGATTAGCCGGTGAATGGGTTATCTGAAGCCGGGCCTGTTGTGAAAGCCAGTGGGGCAGCCTCGTGCTGTCTCTCTCCCTGGGGCCACCTGGGCCCCTTGGGACCTGTCTGTCGACAGCACTGTCACCAGATTTGGTCTTTGAACCAGAACACAGAGCCAGCAGCATCCCTTTTCTCTGTAAATTACTTAGTCTGCGGCTTGGGGTTGTCAGCCCGAGAAAATCCACTGCAAAGACATATTTCTAATAGTTTCTTCACTTTTGGAGTTTTGAGAGCTCTCTTCCCATAAGCATGTGGACAAAAACAATCCATAGCAGTAACAAAATGTTTTACAAAGAACGCATGTGAATAAACGAGAGGTCACTATCTGTAGAATAAAGATAGAATACAAAGAGGATTTATTCTGCTCTGAGTTCTTGGAGTGGCAGGAAATGACAAACAAAACAAATTAAAATTATGGGATCTCAGGGAATAAAGTACAAATTTAGGAAGTAAGGATAACCAAGAAGTAAGATTGTGCAGAAATAAAACACAAGGTGACAGAATAGAGAAGTGGAAAAACACTACTGATAATAGTTTCCTTAGAAAATGAAATAATGAAAATCCTTTAAATCAGGATTCATTCTTCATTTCACATAGCAACCAAGAGCATATTAGTATGCTATTGAACAAGAAAGAAGAAAGAGTATCTAATAAAGTTACAGTTTTCATTTGGGCAAAAATATTTATTGTGGACTTGAGTGTTTGATTACCTTGCCCCTGGACTAACAGTGTCCCATGAAAAAAAAATAGACTAGTTTCAAATTGATGTGAACAGAGCTAGAGCTCATGGATAAAATATCTTGTCAGAATTCCCAAAGTCAGAAGATCTCCGTATCAAAATATTCTTGTGTATTATTGATTTTCTCTGAATTATTTCAAAGTTATGATGGGTATATTCTCTCCCAGAATAGTCTAGATCAAAAGTCTTCAAACTACAGACCCTTTCATAATCCTACCTTCAAAATGCTTTTGCAAAAACAAAAAAACATGTTTTTGCAAGTAACACTGCCACACACATTCATTTACTTCTTGTCCATGCATGTGGTCCATGTAGCTAAAGAGTTTTTACAAGGATCAAGTGACCCATATACTTTATGAAGCATGTAGCCATTTATCCCAGGTTTCTGGTCCTTGCTTTATAGCATTCATTGTGACTGTGAACATCAGCTCTCTCCTCACTGGGAGACAAAATACCTGACATGTACAGCTTAAGGGAGGAGAGGTTTAATTTGGTTCATGGTTCTGGGGGGTTCAGTCCATGGTCAGCTGCTCCAGTGGTCTCAGAGGGTTCAGTCCATGATCAGCTGCTCCAATGGTCTTGGGGTTTAGTCCATGGTTGGCTGCTCCAATGGTTTCAGAGGGTTCAGTCTGTGGTTGGCTGCTGCAAGGCAGGAGCATCATGGTGGACAGGAGTGGAGGAGGAAAGAAGCTCACATCATGGTGACCAGGAAGCAGAGAGAGAAGGGAGGAGCTGGGACAAGAACTCACCCTTCCAGGTCACAGCCCAGTGACCACCTCCAGCCAGGCCCCACCTCCTACAGCTCATTCACCAGGAGCTCATCCATGATGATCCACTGACGAGCACAGCGCCCCATGATCCAGTCACCTCCCAAAGCCCAGCTCTGGACACAGGAGCCCGTGGGATGACATTTTTCAATCTAAATTATAATGGTAACCACAGTCACCAGTCTCCCTCTGAGTTCCATGCAGTTTTATCCCCAAATTTGCAATTTGCAAAGCAACCTGATGGACCAGTCCTGCTTACTAGCCTAGAAGATGAAGTTCTGTCTCAAAATCGGCCACTTGATAAATTTTCCTGTTACAAAAATTACTTCCAACTCAGCTATGTCTTTATTTACTTGTAGAAGAAAGGACTTTTCTCTCACTAGATGACAGTAAAACATTCAGGATGATCCAGTATCTATGAATGAATCATCTTCTAAAGAAATTAGTTTTGTAGCAGCAGCCATGGGGTTTTCTGCACACCTTGGTCATAAGTTGAAAGGATGATAAAAGGAACTTCCGATCTTCAGGTTGGTTGATTCTACCTGCCCAGCACCTAGACATAAGCATGATCCTGCAGCTAGGGATGCAGTGATTGATTAGTGATGCCTACCGTGGATGTAGTAAGGGAGTAGTGGTCTGTTTGCTCTGCTCTTCTCATGCTTTTTGGTTTTCTCCTAAACCATAAAAATTCATCACAGTTTTAAAATAGCATCAGTAGTCACCAACCCTCACCACAACCCCACTGGCAGGTTCACAGATGTATGTGCAAGGCTATGAGGACTTTAAGTGTGTATTTTTTTTTTTTAAAAAACTGCAATCCTGCCCGTATAGAATGTATAATCTAGCTGGAAAGGCATAGCAATCAAATAACAGCCCACTGATCTGACTGAGGAAAATTATGTGGCTACTCCAGAGAAATGTTACATGAAATGCTCTAAGTGGCTGTTGTAAAAGATACAGTTCCTTCCCTACCTCTTCAGGATTCCATGTCCTTTGGTTTTCCTCCCACTAACTGTTTTCCACAACTTTTTTTGGCAGTCACACGGATTGAACCCAGGATCTCTGCTCTGAGCTGCATCCCCAGCCTTTAAAAAAATTTTGTTATTTTTAAAATAACTTTATTATCAAACACACACACATAAAATTAAAACCATTCAAAGAAGAACAATCCAAGGGGAAAAAAACGACACTAATATTCAAATACAGTAGAACTCCACCAAAACAAAACTGAAAAGCACCTAAACGTTTTTCCATATAACTTTAAAAAGCATCTCACCCACCAACAAGACACCAGAGGATGTGATTTGTTTCAGAAAGATCCCCCAAACCAACGCTGAACAAGTAACGATCTGGAAAAAAACTCCAGTTAGCTAGCAGACTCCAACTAAGCCAAGCTTCTCCCTAATTTAGATTTAGATACAGTCACATGACACGCGATGGAAACACAATCCGAGAAATATGTTATTAGGCCATTTCATCCCTGTGTGTATCCTTATTTACACTCTCAGTTTCTCACAAGAGAAACTATTCGGTATTTACACATGTGTGTCCTGTTTATTTCACTTAAGAGGATGGCCTCCATGTGCATCCACGTAGCTGCAAATGTCTCTAGTTTCTCGTTCTTTATGGCTGAGTAGTACTCGGTTTTATAAAAGAAATTATTTTGACTGAAAAGTTTTTTCTTCAGATACAGTCTCACCAAGTTGCTCAGTTGTCCAAACTGAATATGCGCTTGGAGTGCTCCTGCCTCAGCCTCTCAGAGCGCTGGGATGACAGGTGTGCACCACCACACCCAGCTGACTGGCACACCCTTGTGCGTGCCTCTCTTTCTTGACCATCCCTGTGTGTCCTGCTTTCCCTCACCAGTGAGGTGTCCCTGCGCCTCACACCCTGCACCTCTCCTGGGACCTTGGGTCTCAGCCAGTGGTCCCGGTTGACACTGATGTTTGCTCCACAAAACTCCACCCTCGGGGCCTTCTCTCTCTTCCCAGCATGCCCAAGACTGAAGGCAGCATCTTCCTGTTTGGATGCATGGTGCTAGCATCCTAGCCCAGGCAGTGCAACTTTAGACCTTGTTCTCCACCTCCCCCTCCTTCTTCCTGTCCAGTGACTGAGAACTCTGCCTACCACCTACCCATGTTCCTCATTCATGATCAGCGACATTTCCCCTGTCAGCTCATACCCGTCCCTGGCCTGGAGCCGTCCACTGCTTCCCTGGTGACTGCCATGCTTGCTTGGGGCCTTGGTGGGCTCCGCCTTCCAGTCAGAGGCCCTGGCCTTCCTGCTTCAGCCTGTGTGGGCAGAGTGCCCTTTTGTGTCCCTGCCCCTTGTCAGCGCTGACTCCCGACTCGTGCTTCCGGTCCTCCTCCTCCTGCTCAGCTGGCCCTCCAAACCCTGTCTCCCAGACTTCTCAGTTTGCACAGCAGGCTTCTGGGGAGCCATGCTGAGCTGAGGAGCCTCACTTCCTTTCTCTCCCAGGCCCCATCTGTCTCTTCTTTTCTCTGGCCTCGCGCACTGGACCGCTGGATGTCCTGACTTCTCGAGCCCCATGGTGGATTCTGGCGCGTCCTTCCGGGCATACAAATACTGGCCAAGAGAGTACAGTTTCAGGGCGCATCTGGTCCACTGCGGGCTCCTAGTGAGTGACAGCTGCTATGACAAGTTGGGTGTGGATGATAGTGATGGTGATGATGATGATGATGGTCATCGTTGTAGGGAACAGGGAAAGGGGACATTACCAGAACACTTGCGCTGAACCCTGGTCTCCTGTGAGCCACGACAGCACATGGCAAATTAAAGAATTAAGACGGGAACGAGACTTAGAGAAGATGCTGAGCTTTGGGCCTGATCAGTGCTGCTCTGGGCAACAAAGACGAAGGCCCCCTGAGCTTGCCACCTCTTTATTCGGTTCATCGGGAGTAATAGATGACTCAGAGAGTGACGATAATCCTAGGACGGTGAGGACCTTATGCTGATGAAGATCCTAGGTCAATGAGGAACTTATGCTGATTAGGAATTTGTCCCTGCCAGGTAGAGCCTTTCTATTAGTCCTCTGTTCTCAAGGGACCAGGGTGTCTTCAGCTGATGTAATCTTGCCCCTGAGCATCGCAGCATCACGGGACCATTGAGCTTTTAGCTGTGACCTGAGGCAAAAGCAGACTTGTGTCTCAGCATGCCTTAGCCAGCCTGTAGGCAGGAGAACTCGACCTGATCATAATTTAATTGTGAAGTGATTTTCTCCAAAAAGTTATGTAGAATGGCTCCGAACAGGTGGTAGTGATGATATGATGATTCTGGTGGTGGTGATGATGATGATGATGATGATGATGATGATGATGATGATGATGATGATGATGATGATGATGATGGTGATGATGATGGTGAAGATGATGGTGACAGAGAGACAGTGGTAGGCATGATGAAGGTGGTCGCTGCTCTCCCGTTCATCACAGGGATTGGTGACATCACAGACTCTCAGAGGAGATACCCGGAGTCTCCCTGGAGGGTGCCCTCGCTCCCTGCTGACACACCCTGTCACATTTGTCTTCTAAATACGATTTTTCCACCACGGCACAAGGAAGCCTTATTAATTCTCTGGCTTTGCTGCCACCTGTGTTGAGATCATATTTAATTTAAGATAATTGTCAGACTGGATGTCTCGAGAAGCCAATCACCGCTGCCTGTGAGACCTTGGGTGCAATATTTCTTTTCCTTTTTACTCTTTTGCCTTGAGCTGCAGTTCGATGACATTCGCTGAGACCCGGAGCACAGTCTTCTTCCCTGATTTCAGCAGAAATGATTTAATTCATGCTCATATTCCATGCATGGTTCGCCCCGTCACTGGGTCAGGACATTTGCAGGAGGAAACACGATCCCGTGTTATGGCTCTGCAGCCTTGCGTAGGCATGGAGCCTTCATCATACACGTTCTTGGTCCTCTAGGCAGATGATTTGTGTTGATTAAACCAGCCTCTTGGGGACAGTGTAAAAGAAGAACTTGCATAAGCCCTGTGCATCTTTCTTATATTAGTATTGCAGTCATTAGTATTGCCTCCCTGTTCTTGCTGTAGCTGAATTTGCACAATGAAACAGGCTAATTCTCAAAGCTCTCTCTCTGCATAATCACTGGTATCATGGACAGCTTTGGCACACAGACATAGAGACAGCAAGTCCTAGCCTAAAATAAAAAAAAAAAACAGGTTAGAGAATTGATTTTCTTTTCATCCTGTCGACAGCTCAAATGTTGTAAAGGGATGCAAGGGGGAAAGTGTGATCCCCCTCTCTGGAAATTACCCAAATCTGAATTATATGGACTCTACTAAGCAAATAGCTCCAAGCAGACCTCCCCTGCCACCACCCATGGAAGTGTTCCCTAGGGCCTTCCGAATTACCACGTGGAGGGAATCAGTAACAAACAGACACCCCCTGGGTAATTCATCACGCTCACCCCGTCACTTCCAGATCCCTTGATCCCTTTGCTGTCTCTGGCCTCTCATTCTGCAGTGCAGGATCTTGCTTCCCTGTGATAGCTGCATCCCTGCCCTTCTTCCTCTCCTCCTTCCTTCCACCGGGCCAGCCAGGACTTTGCTAGAGGGAGCCCTCAGCCCGGCGCTGTTCCCCACGGGCTGCATGCAGCATTTCTGAATATTTTAATGACTGCAGATGTATCCAGCGAGGCCCAGTGCACTTCTGCCGGTGTTGCTATGTGAAGCTCACGGTTTGGATGATAACATCAGCAAGACTCAGGGTCACATCAGGCCAGTTGGGCATGGGAAGACTCTTCCCCCAGGCAGCTCTGAGCTTTGAAAAGCATCACCTTCTATTTTGGCCTGCAGTTGTTTTGTTAAATAAAAGAACCGGGGTGGGAATAACTTAGGACCTGTCGCTCACCAGATTCTGGTGAACTGGGAAAAACACCTTTGGGCCTGACCAGCTACCCAAACATTGGGGTTCTCCTGTGGTGATTCTTTTCACTTATTCTTTTTTTCATCCTGTATTTGATTACATGACAGCTACTATTGTACGCCGTTTAGAAAATCCGTCAGAAGGGTATTTCTAGTTGCCTGCTTACACATCTGTCTTACAGGAATTTAGAGCAAAAGTCGATATTTAGAGTTCTGCTACCAATCAGATTTGATTGTTAGGTAAATATTGGGATGCTAGCTTACCTGTCGTGTTTGGACAAGGCCTTTGATGAAAGCTTTGGGATTTCAAAACTTGCTATCTTGATGTGGCCTGGCTCTGTGCTTGTATTCACCTGGGACCCATTGGTTTTCCTTCGACAGCCAGTTCAGAATTTTAGGTTTTCACCCACTCACCTAACAACCTGAGTGCTGCAGGCCTCTGCCAACATCTGACCTGCTGCTCCACCAGCTGCAGAACCTCTGTTTTTGTTGAGCTGTGTCTGCAACAGAAATGGTTAACGCTGTGATAAATTTCCTTACTGAGCATGGCTTGCTTCAAGTAGGTTACAGCCACCTCAGCATGAAACCACGTGGGACAGTTTCTGGGTTAACACACTTCAGCGTTCAAGCGGCCCACACCATGAGCCCCTGCAAGGCTGCCCTATGCTGTTGCTGAGATCCTTATGTTATTTAGTAGACTTGGCTTTGTGAATCAAGCTATCTGACGTTCTCCCCAAGCACTCTCTTGTCTTTAACGGTATGCATTTCTAGACTCTCAAGTCAAGTAGACATGGGGTTGAGATAAGCACATACCTGTGTGTCTTTCTCACAGCCTGTTGGATGCAAGATACAAGCATCCAGGGCAGTGGAGCATGTGTAGTGTGGGCTACAATGCCATACTCGCAGGCAGAGTTCATGTACTTTGTCATAAACCCTTAGGCATGAAGGTGGTGTCCCCAGGAGGAAGACTTGTGGGATGAATTATCTGACATACACAGCTTAAAGGAGAAGAGGCTTCTTTGGGCTCATCGTTTCAGAGCAGTCAGTCCATGGTCAGCTGCTCCAGTGGTCTCAGGGGGTTCAGTCCATGGTCGGCTGCTCCACTGGTCTCAGAGGATTCAGTCCATGGTTGGCTGCTCCAGTGGTCTCAGGGGGTTCAGTCCATGGTCGGCTGCTCCACTGGTCTCGGGGTTCAGTCTATGGTCGGCTGCCCCAAGGCAGGAACATCATGGCACAGAGGTGTGGTGAAGAAAGATGCTCACATCATGGTGGCCAGGAAGCAAAAAAGGTTGAAAAAAGCCAGAGAGAGGAAAGGGCTGGGTAGAAGAATACACCTTTCCTGGTTGTGTCCCCAAGGACCTACTTCCTGCAAGCTGTCCCTGCCACCTAATAGCCCATTTTGGCTAAGGAAGTTAAGAGTGGGGTAATCCACCAAGAGATGATCCAGTCATCTTCACGAAACCCCGCCTCTGAACATATGAGACTTTTAGGGCACAAGAGGGAGGAGAAGGAAAAGGAGAGGAGGAGGTAGGGAGAGGGAGAGGGAGTGCCCATGGCCATGCCCTCTGTGACTGACTTCCTCCAGTTACAGCCCTCACCCTAACTTTCTGCTGCTTCCCAATAGGCTACCGTGTCATAAATCCACCAATGGATTTGTCCACTTGGTGAAGTTCATGGTCCCATAACTAGGTCACCTGTCTTGATCCCACTTCTTCATGCAGGAGTCTTTGGGGATCCTTTCTATTGAAAACACAGCAAGCCTGTGCGACTGGCTGTGACCTTTCTGTCCAGGACTCAGCTGGATTTTGTTCAAGGAGGTAACCAGAGGTGGCAGATTGGGGACCCTTTTATAGCAGAGGATGAGGACCGACCAGGATAGCCGTGAGGGAATAGAAACTGCATGGCCTACATAATCTCTGTGTGTGTGTGTGTGTGTGTGTGTGCGTGCGTGTGTGTGCATGTGTGTGTGTGTGCGTGTGTGTGTAGCACTAGGAATTAAACCCAGAGTCTCACACTAGGAGCATGTCCTACCCCTGAGCTACATCCCTAGCCCCTTTGATTTTTGTTTAACACACCTCCCTTAGTTGCCCAGGCTGGCCTCAGACTTGCAATCTCCCTGACTCAGCCTTCCATTGTAACACACTTTTGTGGAGCAATGAAGATGAAGAACTGCTTTGCCCCGTTGCCAAGGCCATTTCTGTAAAGGGAGCAGGAAAACCTGGGCGTGGACGCTGTCCAGGGCCGCAGTCAGACCGCAGCCGTCCTGCTCTTTGACAGCGGTGATGAAGCAAAGGTCGCTGGGGTCCGTGTCTACCTTGCTTCGGGTCAGGGCTGATGCTGGGGAGGTGCGGACGTCCAGGCTGAAGGTCATCGATGGGCAGCTCCTCCTGGTCCAGGTGCTCCTCGCCATCAAGCCTGGGGTGATGGACCTGGACTTTCTGGGTCCCAGGACCCAGCGAGTAGCTGACTTTCTAGTCCATTTCCGTCCGTGTGTGTTTCTCTAACCCTGCCCAGTCTTCCTCTTGGTCTACATCCATTCGAATGATCCCAACCGTGATTCTCAGTCGACTCTCACCGATGGATGGCTTTGGGCTTTGATCTCACTGGATTCCTCTTTCAAGCTCGATTCTTCACTTGCTGGTCACCTTTCCCCTCTCTCTGTGTGGTTCGTAGGAGGCAGTTTGGTGTCCCCTCAGATCAGCTGACTGAATACCCTGCCTTTGCGCCCTCTCCCCGTCCAGGCCCCGAAATCAAGAGGGACAGCAGCAGCCGACGGTGGATTTGGATCCGTGCACAATACAGTCAATCGCTGACTCACAAAGAGCTCCATTCTGGGAGAATGTTCAGAAGTAGAATTCGTTCAGAAGTCCAACATCGTGAATAACAACATCCCTCCTGAATACACCATAAAATTTATAGCATTCTTTAAAGACCTACACAAATCTGTTTCTGGAGGCAGGGCAGTAAAACAACTCATTTCTGGGGATGGACTAAGAAGCTCCCTCCTTAATTTCTAAAGCATTTCATCATCTTACACACCTTTGACCCAAATATGCAATGTAAAGCAGAAAAATACCACATGCGAGGTCAGCTCGTATCTGTGAAAGTCCCCAACTGTACTAAGTTTGGGACTTGCTGTGGTTGTAATGACAAGAAAAGCATGTCTGCTTAGCAAGTTTAGGTGTCTCAGTTGTATTCTAAAGTGAAAAGACTCGCGATTTATAATAATAGATTTCCCACCTTTAAATATAGCGCTGTCAATTATGCAAACCCAAATAGAAACCGCACCACTCCATAGCCTGGGGTTTGGAAAGATGGTCGGAATGGCACAGTTGTGACGTCCCTGTAAAGAAACCAACCCTGGGAAAGTTGTTGGATGTCAACTCAAATGCTTGGAATGTTCCCAAAGGCAGGAAAGCATGGGCAATCACTGACTGCATTTTTTCTAGCAGTTAAAAAGCAAAAGCTCACCACCATCAGGTGGCCTCCTGTGTCATTTCATAGTCAAGGAAACGACGTCCCCTGGGGAGGCTGAAAAGTGATTCTTGTACTATGAACGTGGGTGGTAGGTGCGGATGATGTGTTTGGTGATAAAATGCTATAGAAATTAAGATGGACCTTCTTAATCTGTCCCCAGAAATCAGTCATTCTCCTCTGTTTACAGAAACGTGCATTTGTGTATGTCTTTAAAGGATGCAATAAGTTTCATGGTGTATTGGGGAGGGATTCTGTCGTTACTTGGCTTGGTGAGGAATCTGAGGTTGTGCGTTATGCGTGTTTGAATGTTTGCATCACAGCAAAGCACAGCCGTGTACTGTTTAATGACAGGAAGGCCTTTTTTCAGGAAAAGGACTATTTGATAATTCTGTTTTTGTGTGAATATCTTAGAGCACATATGTGCAAACTAAGACAGCTCTTCTGATGAGGCGATACAACCTTGTGGAACCCCCATCACATATGCTGTGGGTTATTTTCTAAAGCATCCTTAGCCAGGTGCATGATCATATTCAGCTAATTCATAGCACATGCTAGTCTTGAATAAAAAATAAACGGGAAAAATCTGTCAAAGAAATTCTGGGTGGTGGAACAGCCTGTGAGTCCTTGATGTGTATTAAATCATGATTGGAGATTGCCAAAAACAGTTATGTTTAAAATACTCCTTTGATACGTCAAGAAGAGGGGCAGGGGATGTAGCTCAGTGGCGCTGTATCTGCCTGGTAAATGCAAGGTCCTGAGTTCGATCCCCGTACCAGGAAAAAAACCCCACATATCCATTAAGAAGAAAGCCACTGTATTTTAGGGGTACACTGAAAGGAAAAAAAATTTGTTCTAAGAAACTCACTGAAGAGCTGACTTTGAAATTTCCCCAGCTTGGAAAAGGGTGCTTCACCTGTCATCTTTGCAAGCATCCTAATCTACACTCACTGTCTACTGCTGCATGAGAAATCATCCTGCTCTCAGGGAATTAGAACAACACACATTCATGGTCTCTCATTTTCTAGGGGTCAAAAGAGGAGTCAGTCAGGTGAGCTGTGTCCTAGGCCCAGGGCCTCAGGAGAGTGAGTTTTTGGCACGGGTGGTGCCCTCTTCTCAGGCCCTGGGGCCTTCTTGCAGGCTTATTTACGTAGTTGTTGGTGAAATCCAGGCTATTTCTATATTCAGAGCGAGGCGGGGCTTTTGGAGAGGGATTGGATCGTGAGAGGGCTATAATATCCATGAAATGATCCATAAGTTTGTAGCTGATTTGCTACTAGGCAGTGGGGCTGGGTCACGGGTGGTGTGGCCTGATGGGGTTCATCTCCCTCCTTCCTCCCTCTCTCTGCTTCCTGGCCACCATGATGTGAGTATCTTTCCTCCCCCATGCCCCTCCACTGTGATGTTTCTGCCTTGGAGCAGCCGACCATGGACTGAACCCCCTGAGACCACTGGAGCAGCCGACCATGGACTGAACTTCTATAAAACATGAGCCACGTTAAGCCTCTCCACCTCTAAATTATGGGTGTCAGGTGCTGTGTCCCAGCCACGGGAAAGCTAATGGAACCTCCTTCTGTGGGTTACTTCAGGGTCTCTGTTAGCCCCACTGTTTCCTGAAACTCTGCCAGCATCCTGGTCCGGGGTACAGGGTGGGTTCTCTGATCCTCTTGATGTCACCCTCTGATATGTCATCATGTTTCCATCCACTCCTTGGCGTCTTCTGACACCTCTCTTGACAATGAAGTCTTGAATCGAGTGTCCCCCATCACTGGTATACAGTGTGGATCGATGACTGAATGAATTCCTCTCCCTGCAAAACACCCATGAAAACCTTCTACCATTTCCACTGCCTGCTGACCCCTCTGCGTGTCCAGTCAGTGACCCACGTAGGTCCTGGGTGAGGACAGATCTCGGGCCCATCATATTTAGAAACCACCTCTTTGGGGCTCCAATGTGCAGGGTCTTTGTTCTCCTTAACATGAAAGAATTTCAAGTATACAAGTGTACAAGCTATGATCAAAATATACACTGAATGTTTAAGTAAAATCTATTATAATAAAAGACATTTTCCCATTATTTACCATCAAAGCAAACCACCCCAAACACACACACTTCATACACATTAATCCCACCGTCCTGGCCGCGTCCTGCAGCAGCTCTGGAGTCCTCTTTCCTGAGGTCTTCACTGGGTGAGGTCACAAACACGGTGACTGCTCTGCCGGGCGCCGTTTAGCGGAAAGGCAGCTCGGAAACACACGAGGCTGTGTCCTCCTCCACCCGAGTCACCACATCTGGCACCGTGTGACTCCCAGCTCCTCCCCAAGGTCAGGATGACTGGGAAAGGTCACCGTTTGGAGTCCACTCGGGACATCGAGGCAGCTGGGATGGTGCAGCTAAAGACCCTGCAGCTTATAGATGGGATTGCTTCTGTATAATCAGAGGTGGGCTTCGTAGTTGTCCACACAGATGTCCACGTCCTAATGTGTGAAACCATGAACATATTTGGTGATGTGGTCAACAGTGATGAATGTTGCTCATCAGCTGACCTCATGGTGGAGGGATTATCTGAGGTTGTCACCTGGCCCCATTGTCTTTCCGAGGCTCCTTCTTAGGAGAAGGCGGGAGAGAAAAGCCATAGTTAGATGAGATCCTGGAAGATACAGATAGGAGATTCACTCTTCCTTTGAGGGTGGGATAAGAAGACATGGGCCAACCAATGGAGGTGACCTTAAAAGCTTGCGAGTCCCTGCTGTGGATCCCCATCTGGAGGCGGGAGAAGAAACCACGCCTCTTGTCACCTTGGCTGTAGCCCAGTGAGATGCCTTAGGCTGTGGCTTTTCACAGCTGTACCAGAACACGGCCCGGGAACAATGAGATACTCATACATCTTCTCTAGAGACATTTTCTTCTGCACCATCAGTGCCAGATTCATGTTTAACAGAACACACAAATTCCATCCTTCCACATGCCTGTTGGACATGTGTTGGGAGGAAATCCATGCAGGATTTCAACCCACTGTGAATGAAAAAGACCTTGGGTCTTTTGGCTTTTGTTTCCGGCATGCTGGCTGCCTGTGGTGACAGTATATTCAGTCAAGCAATTTCCCACATCATCGCTCTAATAACTTTTATTCTGCAGACAGCTCTCTGTATCCATTAGTGTTGCAATTACAGATGAGCTTGGGTTGATTAAGGAATCGTTTTGGATGCAACCATACATCATTTTTATTCCACCAGTTTTCTTTCGGCCAAACAGCCATTCTCCTCTGCGTGTATCCTGAATTGGCTTTGGACTCCTGCAGACCCAGGACTCACTCCAGGGCTCTCCTCGAGAGATGAACGTGGAAGGTCAAAGCCAGTTGTCATAAAAAAGTCTCTAGCCTCAGCCCCCGGGTCACTGATTTTATTCACGGAAATAAATTTCGAGGGAATGGGAAGGTTCTTCATGATGGAATTCCACTGGCACAAATAATCCCTGACCTATGTCAGGTGATTGCCACGCCCCTTGGTTGTTTTCCCAGGGTCATACCCCGTAACGGGCTCAGCGTAACTAGCTGTGCACTCATTGGTTGGGTAGGACTAATTACTCACCGGCACTCTACAGAGTGCGCGTCCTGGGTGTAATTAGGAAGGACAGGGCTTCCACAGGCAGATGGGATGCTGTGGGGAGGAAGAATTAATAGCTTAGGTGGTACAACGTTGCATGCAGTTCTGAGATATTTTCCACCCTTTCTTTTCTTGTGTGCATGTGCAGTGCCCGGTCTGTTGATTTTATCTTCTTCATGCGTAATAATTGTACCTATTCATGGGGTCCAATAAGTTTCCCCACGTATATAGATTGTATAATGGTCATTAGCGTACTCAAGAGCCCTCAGTCTTTATCATTTCCTCTTGCTGGGAAGATTCAAAATGGTCCCTTCTAGCTGTTTGAAATATACTCATTATTAACAGCTACAGGTTTGCTACTTGCATTAGGGCTTTGGAATCTGCACCCTCTACCTGTAACTTTGTATCTCTCTCTTTGTTACTTTGTATCTCTTTGTAACTTTGTATCTCTCTTTGTAACTTTGCATCTCTCTTTGTAACTTTGTATCTCTCTCTTTGTAACTTTGTATCTTTGTAGCTGTTGCACTGTCCTCGCTCTTCCTCCTACATGTAGTCTTGGGCAGCCACCACTGTTTTGGCAACTTTTGGAGATCAGTGTTTTTATATCTGGGTTGGGAAATAGTTGGTCCCCACGGCCTTTGGCTCATGGGAAGCCCAAAAGTGATTGAAGTTGAAGCTTCACCTTGGATTATCTTCGTAGGTCTCTGAGGCAAGACAGCCACCCGCAGAAATGATCCTAAAACCCCAGGGTCAGAGAGGGACCCACGGCAGGGATTCAGGGTAAAGACCATGCTAGCTTTTACTTTCCTCCTGAATTTGGATCTAAGGGCTCCACCCCTAATACCTCCTCCTCTCTGGCTCCAACAGCACACATTAATTTGAGCTGGGGAGGCTGAGACTGAGGTGTCAGGCTAGGCTTTCTCCATAGGCTCCTGGGGAGACCCTGCTGCCTCTGCCTCCTCCTGGGGTTCCAGGCAGCCTTGGGCCGCGGGCCCCATCAGCCCCATCTCTGCCTCTGTTATCATTTGGGCTTTCCCTCTGTGTGTCTGTGTCCACAATTTCCTGTCCCTGTAGGAACAGATGCCATTTGATCACGGGCCTACTGTAGTCCAAGAGGACATCATTTCACCCAGTCACACCTGCCAGGACCCTGTCTCCAAGCAGGGTCTGATCCAGAGCTTCCCGGGGGCCATGCTGCTTCTGGTTGGTCACCATCCCATCCGGGTCCTGGGTTCGAGTTGGGGGTGTGTGTCAGATTTCCAGGCCTCTGTTCCGTCATTCAGAGCTGTTCTCGCTGGCTTCTGTTTTAACCAGATTTCTGTCACTGTAACAAACACCTGAGGTAGTCAGCATGGGGTAGTAATTTGGTCTCACAGCTTTGTAGATTCCATTCCATTCTCCAGTGGTCTTGATGTTTTCAGGGAGCTGGGCAGGAGACAGAGAGGGAGGGATGGGAGAAGGAGGAGCATTCTGGACTCAATACCCTCAATATCCTTTCAAGGACACCCCAGTGACCTACAGACACCCCCCCCCCCCCGCCCTGGGATCAACCCTTCAACACATGCTTGTTTGAGGGACACTTAAGATGCAAAGGCAACACCTTCTGTAGAAAGCTATCTTGTCATCCTTCTCAGGTAATGAACAGCAGCCTTCTGGAAGATGCTGATTTCCTTTCCTCTGACTTTCTGAGATCCCCCTTTTGAACTTGAGCTCATGAGAATAGTGCGCATACACACACACACACGCATACACACACATACACACATACACACACACCTCTTCCCTCTCAGTGCCTCGGAAACGCACTGCAGTCAGCTCCTCTTCCCTGGAGCATTTGGACCCTGGTAGGAGAGTGCTCCCGTGTCACTCAAATCCATCTTTCTTCCTGAATTCCATCCACCTGGGCAGGAGGAGGAGGGAATTCATTCGGGAGAATTGCCGTTGTCATTTGTGTTTGGGTGAAAGAAAATACTCTGGCAGCAGTGGCAGCTGATGGGCCAGTTAGTTAATGTCACAGGGGGCTGAGTGTGGGTCCCACCACACCCTGGGCTTTCTCCACATTGGCGGAGCTCAGATGGAAGAAGCAGAGCCATGGCAATGCACAGTGGAGAGTTCTCCCTGAATCTCAGATGAATACTGAAGGCACAGTGTGTCCAGCTGAACATAAGCAACTAGAGAGACAGAGAGAGAGACAGAGAGAGAGAGAGAGAGAGACCAACACCAACTGCTAACCTTTTCTACCGCACAGACTGATTTATTTATTTTCAGTGGAGGCCCCAATACCCAGGGAACACATCCCAGAATCACAGCATGCCCCAGACGCTTGATTGAGCTGGTTCTTGACAGTGAGTTAATTTTTCTGTGCACAGTAATTATTCACCTGACGTCGCAAAGCTTAGTGCTTAGTGAACCCACCTGGCTGCCCCTGCCTTCGGCACTGCGTGGGTCTCCTTGGACGTCAGCCCTGCCTCACTGGCGGGGGTCACGGCGTCTTCTTCGGTGATGGCAGATGTTGGGATTCAGAACAGCTGTTGTCTGAAGAGCACAGATTCCCTGGTGGGGAGGGCGGCTGGGGAGTCTTCGTGTGGGCCACTCGAGTGAGTGGAGGTGAAGCTGAGTGTATGTCGAGGTCAGGTTTGTCTCCACTCTCCACACAGCACTTCCTGAACTGCTTGGCTTCAGATACCAGAGAAATTCTCTGTCATGATGCCACTGACATCATCTGCATCCCCTCAGGCTTCCACCTTCCCCTCTGGGATGCCACTAGCACACAGGGTCTTAGGGAAGTGATTAGCTTTAGAAGGGGTCCTGAGGGTGGAGCTGCACGGATGGGATCCGCGTCCTCCTCACAGACCCCAGAGAGCCCCCGCCTTCCACCAGGTGAGGACACAGTGAAGGCGCCACCTGGGACCCGGGAAGCAGCCTCACCAGACACGGGCTCTGCCACGCCTGGACCTCGGACCTCAGCCCTCAGGACTGGGCACCAAGCCCTGCTGTCTGTCAGCCGCCCGGGCTGTGGGATTGCATATGGCGGCCCCGATGGACTGAGACAGAGACAGACCGGTGCAGTGGACCTCAGCCCTCAGGACCGGGGCCATGGAATTCTGATGCAAATGACATTCTTCAAAATTGCACTTCGTTTATTCCTTTTGTTCCCCCTTTCCCAAACACAGGCTGAAATCGCAGTGTTCTGCCTACAGTTTTAACTCAGGCTTTGCTCAGGTGCAGACAGGATCCAGTTTGGTAAATGTGCCTCACTGTTTAGTAGGGGAATGTTGGTTGGGCTGGTGTTTCAACCACAGAGGCAGGTGGGGAGTAGGTTACAGAAAGCTGACAGAGGGTGCGGTGGGTTTTCCCTTAGGGAAGGGAAATTATAGTCCATAAACTGGGCTTTTGTGGAGCATTAGTTTACATAGATGTACATTTTCCCAGTAATCTCAAACAGTAAACACACGTACAAACACTTAATCGCAAGTTATATTTGTATTTTTGAGGAACTGTCTGAATCTCTACTGCGCCTTTAAATGTTTTATTATGAAATAGCTGATGCATATTCAATTGTAGAGCAGAACGGAAGAACATTTATATGCTCACCATCCCATTTTACCAAATCTTATTAAAATTTTGTTTTTAATTGACACATAATCATTATATGTAATTATGGGGTAGAGTGTGATGTATCAGTACATTGTGTAATAATCACATCAGGGTGTTTTGCATATCCATTATCTCATACATCTTTAGAGGAATGAGATCCTTAGTGACTTAGAAATACTCAGTATGTTTACTGTCCCACAGAACACCAGAATACACCCATCCTATCTAAGTGCAAACCAATTTGACATATTGTTAAATTACTTTTAGACAGTGTGTGTGTGAAAGCCATTTCGGGTACCATTGCGTGCCCATGTATCCCCTCCAATTATTTTCTTATTGCCTGAAAATTGCTCAGGAGTTCGGTCAATAGGAGAAATCTCAGCTGTGGCTCTGCATGCTTATCTTTCCTGTCCGTGCATTCTCAAGGGGCTAGAAGGGAAAGATGTATTTTTCCACTTCTTATTTTCAATTCCCTATGGATACTTCAATTGAGAACTAATTATCTGACGAAATAGCATCTCTCTTAATCTGCGGAAGGAATGCCTGCTATGGTTCTAGCTGTCTCAGGTCATCTTTAAAGAGAGCTCTGGCTCCCCCTTGAGGGGAGCGTCATTTATCTGAAGCCTGCACAGAGTCACAGTGTCTGTGTAACGGTTACAGTCAGAGCTTCTATTACTCATGCTCATCTTCATCCAGACTCAGAGTCAGCTCTTTCGAAGCCGCTTCCTGGCTTCCAGGTTGAGCAGCTCTTCCGCCATGTTTTTTCTGCCTTGGAGCCAGCTGAATGGCCATGGACTGAACCCTCTGAAACTGTGAGCCAAGTAAATCCCTCCTTTAATGGGTGGGTGTCATGTATTTTATCCCAGGGACCGGAAATTGACTATTATCCTCCATCTGCTTTCCACCCCAGATGGTGTGTACTGGCATATTCTGCAGCCCTGGGTACCTTAGACTTCCTTGAGTGACTCCAGGTGAAAGGTTGAAGGCCCACTGAGTGACTTACATACGATTTGTGTCTTCCAAGGGCTCATGGGTGGGAGATCTAGTCCTCAGGGTGGTGGCGTTCAGGTGGCATGGATTATCAGTGTTGTTGTTGGGGTGGAGCTGGGGATTGAACCCAAGGCTTCACACATGCTAGACAAGTGCTGTACTACTGAACCACATCCTCAGCTCCTTCGTGGTGGACTTTAGGAGGTGGGGCGAACAGGGATTTGATTAGTCCTCGGAGGCATGCATTTGGAAGGGATTTTGAACATTCGTACAGTGCTCTGAGTTATTTCTCACAAGAGGAAGCCATTATAAAAGCCCAGTCTTAACCCTGCATTGTTCCTGACTTCCCATCTGCTGAAGTGATCTTTTCTGTTTGCACACATTCTCACCATTATTGCTCTCGGCTTCCTGTCTGGTGGTTACCTCTCCCTGTCACATGCATTCTCAGCACAAGGACACTGTCTGCCATGAGGTTGTCATTGGAGCCATGCGGATGGCCTTGAAGTTCCAGAACCATGAGCTAAGAAAACCTGTTTTCTTTTAAGTAGCCCACCTCAGGTATTTTGCTGACAGTACCAGGAAGTGAACCGGTACAGGGATGTGGGTGTATGCGTGCATCTGTATGCCTGTGGCACCATTGCAGTACCACCACCTTCTGTTGTTGTTGGCCATTTGGATGTAGCTTCTCCATTCGTAGAGGAGCATTTCCATGATGGGGGAGAGGGTCCTTGAATAAAATGTGGCAAACACAGCGGATGAGCTGTGTTGACCTTCAGAGGGACATAATCCACTACGCATCACCTTATCTATGTGGCGATTTTCTTCTTTTTCTTGAGGTCATTTTACCACGGTTTATGGGAGCAGGGCCATTATAAGGTCACAGCTACCAGATCCAATTGGAATTTGTCCAAAAGATTAGCTTGGAGATTAAGCAGCAACACCATCCATTCCCTGAAAGACTCTGGGATGCTTTTCTTTTTCATATTTGAAGGGATTTTTATGACCTACGCTGACTTATGAATGTTATAGCTTTCACTGGGAAAGCAACTCTCATGTTTGGTCTAATATGACAACGTCCCACACACACACTCACAAAACCATATTGGCCTAAATAACATCTTCAAGGAAACCAAAACACACACACACACACAAATCAAGAAGATGGCACTATTTTAATGTTTTCTCACCTATCTTCAGTGTGAGACTTAAGAGGAGAGAGCTGGATTCTTTCGGTTGCTTCTGCATCCCATGTGTTGCCATCTATTACTCCTTTTGAAAAACTTCCCAATTTCATACAGATATGTAGTTCCAAGACATGGGAGTATTTTAGTAGCTTTTGGACAAAATTGTGGATCACTTGTGACACACTTCCAATTCCCAGCAAGCAGCACTATTCCAGTGGCTGTTGGAAGCGGGAATCTGAAGTCATTGTCAGTGAAATGTTCTCATCCTGTAAGACCTAGAGACTCATTGTTTAATTAAGAACTGAGCAGCAGCTCCCGGCACAGGTGCTGTTTGTGGCTCTTTGCTCCCAGGAGTTGGAGGAAATGTAAGTAGGAGTCTCCTTTTTCTGAGACCACTCTGAGTTCTGTGCACAAAAACCACCACCAGCACGACCACATCTCAGTGCCTGCCTGGTGCCCAGTGAAATCTTAATTATAATTATTTAGGTGGCCTAAATTATAACAATAGACACATCTGTGGCAGAACCGTAAGTTATACAGCACTTTTACGTAGATGACTCGATTGAAATTCAGATTTTTCCGACTGTGGGATTTTTCTCTTTGATAGTATTAGTATTTGCGACTGGAGAATTGCCAGCTGCGAACAGCTGTGCTGTGTACGGTAGGGTGTTGAGCTCTACCCCTGACCTCTTCCTACCAAATCCCAGTAGAGAATGGAGCTGGCTCCTAGGTGTGGAGTTTTCAGTTCACAGTTGTTCACCCTTGGAGACTCACCCTTGCCTTGTCTTGGTTTCATAGAGGAGACGAAGGTGTTGAGAAGTGAAGCAGCCTGGGGTCCCCCAGGCAGGAAATGGTGACCCTGGAGTTGGAACTGGGCACCTCTTACCTTCCCAGTTGACATTACCACCCGACCACGAAGAGACAGGGACCGTGGCTCTGAGAGCCTTCGTGAAACACAGCTGTGGTCCTCATGATCTCAAGAGCAGGGTTGGGCTTCCCTTAGAGGAGATGGCAGAGTGTTGTTGTAGAATGCAGGGTGGCATGGTGTTCTGGAATGGCGAGCCAGCACCCCAGGAAGAATGAGAGAAAAGGGAGATTCCGCGAGAGACGCCCTGAGTGGAGGGAGACACGGATGCGGTGGGTGCTGCACCTTCCTCGTGGATGGGGAAGTAACTTCCGGAAGGTCAAAGAGACGCTTATTTCCGGTGAGGTGTCTGGAAGGGGAATTCCCACAGCGGAAGAGGGTTTCTAGGGACATCTTCACCACCCCCTCCCCCTTAATTCGCTTGCTTCTATTCCCTCTCTTGTCTTTCTGTTGCTCCCTGGAAGGGACAGAGGCCTCCAGAGTCTGGATACCTCAGGTGTCCTGCCATGGCCTCAGACCTAAGTCAGCTCCGAGCCAAGGTGGGAAGAAAGAGGCCTGGTCTTTGCCGCTCTGCTGATGTTGGAAGCCAAGCCAAGTCGTTCTCCACCAGAGCCTCAGTTTCCCCATCTGTACCCCCACGGGAAGGTTCTGACAATCAGAAGGGAAACCAACCTAAAAATTATTGTGGGAGTCAACGTAGACTGGTGATTTTGGAACTCAGTTCTCATGTTGATTGGCTCGAGAGGCACAGCAGGGATTAGTAAAGCACCCTTGTGGCGTGTCTGGAAGTGTCATGGAGCCATGACCTTGGAGAATAGGTCTGGTGTCTGGCCCCTTCCTCTCTGGTGTTGTTCTTCCACTCTGCTTCTCGGCTGCCACGATATGAGCATCTTTCCTGCCCCACGCCCATCTGCCATGATGTTTCTGCCTCAGAGCCGCAGACCATGGACTGACTGAATCATTTCAACCATGAGAGCCATAAGTCTCTCTCTCTCCCTCTCTGTCTCTCGGCTTCCTGGACACCATGATGTGAGCATGTTTCCTCCTCCAGTCCTGTCTATCATGATATTTCTGCCTTGGACCAGCCGACCATAGACTGAACCCTCAGACCATGGAGCAACTGACCATGGACTAAACCATCTAAAACCATTGGAGCAGCCGACCATGGACTGAACCCTCTGAGACCACTGGAGCAGCCGACCGTGGACTGAACCCTCTGAGACCACTGGAGCAGCCGACCATGGACTGAACCCTCTGAGACCACTGGAGCAGCCGACCATGGACTGAACCCTCTGAGACCATGAGCCACATTATACCTCTCCTCCTCTAAGTTGTGGGTGTCTGATATTTGTCCCAGCAGTGGGAAAACTTACCAACAGAAACAGCTTTCCTTATAATACTGCATATTCCAGGGAGGAGTTTGGATGGCTCCTCATACACATTTTCACTCCTGCCTAAAAACTGGTTATGTGCAGATGGGAAATGACTGTTTGCTTTTTAAAATATGTTCCCGAGAGCTCTCTGGGATTGTCTACAG
Organism: Heterocephalus glaber; assembly: GCF_053883595.1. Lineage (NCBI taxonomy): Eukaryota > Metazoa > Chordata > Mammalia > Rodentia > Bathyergidae > Heterocephalus > Heterocephalus glaber. The sequence continues at coordinate 6,304,536 of NW_028258189.1, forward strand.
AAAGTATGTTTGGAAATATGAAATTTAGCTATGAATGTTTGCAGACCAGCATTTCTCACTGTCAGCACTGAACACTGGGGATGTATCCATCTCCTTGTATGGCCAGTGTGTGTGCTCTAGTGAATGCAGAGCAGTGTCCCTGATAAAATCAATACCAGTAGCACAGTTGGCTGGTGAGATGCCCCAAATCTTTAGATATTGACAAATGTCCTTAGGGAGGGAAAATTACTCCCAACTGAGAAGCACATGTGTGAGAGGTAGGTAGGTAGGCAAGTAGACAGATTAGTAGATGGATGGATAGACAGATGATAGATAGGTAGACAGATATGATAGGTAGACAGATAGATACATACACAGACAAACAGACAGACATATATGACAGATAAGTAGGCAGGGAGATTGAGGATAAATAGATGATAGATAACAGATCTTAGAAATAGACATTATAGATAGGTGATGAATAGAAGATATACTGATGGATAGATGTAGGTAGGTAGGTAGATCATAGGTAGATAGATGGGTGGGAGGAATGGATAAATGGGTAGTTGGATGGATAGATGGATGTATTGGCAGATAGATGGGTGGATGGATAGATAAATGATTGAACAGGCATGCATGGATGGATGGATGGATAGCTAGCACACATTAGGGAGACAGATGAATGGGGGACAAGTAGCTAGAGAGACAAGATAGGTTGGATTAGGTAGACAAGTTAATAGGCAGATCATAGACAGACAGACAGATAGATGCTAGATGGGTAGAATTGATACAGAGATAATATAGATAGATGCTATATAATAAATGACAGATGTAGGCAGATACCTAAATTGGGAGGGAGGGGAAAGTGAGACAGAAAGACAGACGGACAGCATAGAGACATGGTCTCTTGTAGCAAGGCAGTTTTCCAGCCTGCACACTACTGGCTTCCTGGGACAGGCACTTCTTTGTCAGGGAACCTGACCTGTGCCTGGTAGGACCCTGAGGAGCATCCTGGGCTTCTGCAACTCACAACCATGACAGCCCAAAATATCCTCACACAGATCCCAGGGCCCTTGGAAGAGGAGAAATCACAAAGGGTCCGGGTGAGAACTGCAGAGACAGTGCCCTGTCTAGCTCAGCTGTCCTTGGGAGCCTGCTGACCCTTGAACTAGACATAGCCTGGACCTCAGGCCAGAGTCACCCTGAGAAGGAGGAGTCCCAGCCCAGCATGCAAGGGAGAATGGCATGCGATTGAAAGATATGGTGAAGGTTTACATTTTAAACATTTTAAACAGTGAAAGCCACATGGCTCTGCATCCCCTCAAAATCCTCCCTGGCTGTGCACACCCTCCTTCCACCATCCTGGCTGCTTCCACAGCAGCTCTGGAGTCCTCTTTCCTGAAGGTCCTTAGCTGTGCTGTCCTAGCTGCCTCAATGTCCCGAGTGGACTCAAAACAGTGACCTTTCCCGGTCATCCTGACCTTGGGGAGGAGCCGGGAGTTGCACGGTACCAGATGCAGTGACTTGGGTGGAGGAGGACACAGCGTCGTGTGTTTCCGAGCTGCCTTTCCGCTGGACGGCGCCGGGCAGAGCAGTCACTGTGTTTGCGACCACACCTGGTGAAGCCCTCAGGAAAGAGGACCCCAGAGCTGCTGCGGGACGCGGAAGGATGATGGGATAGGTGAGCTTGAAATGTGTGTGTTTGGGAGGGATGTGCTTGATGGTAAGTAATGGAAACGTGTCTTTTATCATAATAGATTTTTCTCTACACGTGAGGGAAACGGTGTGGGAGGGTGGGAGTGGGCTCTGTGCTGTCGACAGCATTTTATAGGAGGGACTTGACCGTCTTTGAAGTTTATTTTGGTGTCCACGTGGAGTAGGTGGGTCCTGCAGCCCATCAGAGAGTGACACTAGGGCCAACTCTCTCTTCTTTTGGAAGCAAAGGGCAGAGTGTTCAGCTCTTGGCATTCAGGGAAGTGTGTGTCTTCTCGTGGATTTGTCCACATCCGCCAGCGGCTTTTAGATACTGACATCTTTCAGAGGAAGAAAAAGAAAATGCTAACCAAATAGAGCACAAACTTGGCCTTCGGTTCTCCTGGACTCCTCAGTTTGTGGAGTGAATGTTGGTAACCAACTACTAGAGTAGTGCAACCAAGTAGCATCACTAAATGTTTACCATCTTTAAATTGAATGTATTATGGCTTTCTGGTAGGAAAGTTTTCTTCTTGCTCTTCTTGTAGTTTATATTCACCCGGATCTTCCTTTTACACTCTATCAGAATTGCTTTTTGCTGTGTCTCTGATAGTCCATTTAGGTTTTCTCCTTCTTGTCTTTGTGCATGGGTTCACTCAGCAGCTCATGCCCGAGGCTCTGCGATACTTTGCCCTGCTCGACTGGTCTTGCTAGTGCCATATGAAAAGGTCATCCTTACCCGTTTCTGGACTGTCTTGATCTCCCCTTCCAAATAGTCATTCTCTTTCCACATTGAGGCATGTGCATGTTCGCCTACCACTGGAAGGCTTCAAAACTTGAACTGCAGTCCTTTCCTGAAATACTACTCCTTCTGTCCTCTGCCCGATGGGGGAGAACACAAATGATTCATCAGAGAATGTGTGCAGTAGGAACGATCCCACAGGCTTTAAGAATAAGTGAGACTTTGTGCCTCAGGAGGACTTCATCCATTTCCTGTCATCTCTGAGCTTTTTCATTTCCCACCACAGTCTGGCTTGGGGGATCCAGGAACACAGCATCTCAATCGAGCTGAAAGTGCTTTCTGCAGGTTTTTCTGCAGATCCTGAGCTGATGGCCCTCAGGAGATGTTGGTGGTGCTCAAGTCCAGGGTGGCTTCACCGAAGCCTGGCTGTTTCAGGCAGACGTGTCTGGATTTTAGAGAAACTGTGTTCAGGCACCTGATCTGAACTGCTACCTTTACGTTCCCACGCTGATCTCCAAAGCTGTGAATCTGCAGACTTGGTGAATGCCCTGGAGGTCCATTCTCGTCTCCAGAGAACACTTGGCCTACACTGGGGTCACCATGGATCGATTGCCCCGTGGTTTGAGAACCTCAGACACCACAGGTTTTTGCAGAGAGCCTCATAGGAGGGTTAGTTTACACACCATGCCTTTTCTAATGAGTACGTACGGAGTCATTCCTGAAATCTTCGGAAGAAAGCAGGTATCGTCCATTCTCTTTCCAACCCTCAGAGCTCTGCACTTGTGTTTTCAGCACCTCAGGATACCATTTATCTTCCCGTACAGTCATATCACCCTTCAGGGTTTTCTTCAGAGTTTGACTTTGAGTTTCTTCTTTTGCCAGTAAGTAAACAGTAGGAGAGTATGGCTGATATTCTTTGAGGGGCAGAACCAGAGGTGGAGTTGTGGTCCCCCAAGGGTGCTTTTAGAAGACATAAGTGCTCGGCTGTTTATTGCAACAGCAGGCGTCCCACAGGAATTTCGAGAGAACAGAGCCAGGAGACCAGAGGGTGCAGAAGGAGTCTGGTTTGGGCCACACAAAGCTAATGACCCTTGGCAGTGAGTGGATCCCTGAGGCTGGTTGCTACGTATGGCACATGGTTTCAGTGCGTCCCCCAAGGGTTAAGTGCTGCAGTATTGAGAACTGTTGGAGCCTATAGGAGGTGGGTGGAGGCTCCTAGGAAATAATGAGGTCATCCAGGGAGTTACTGCAAGAGACGAATATAGTTCTCAAAGGATCTTGATTGGTTCCCCCAAGGACAGCTTGTTATAAGAACAGCAAGCTTGGCCTCAGAAGCTGTCCTGCTTTCTGTGGTCATGTGATTCCTCCCTCTCCCGTGTGGGTCTGCCATGATGTTCTCCACCACGTTGAGAGAACCTAGATGCTGTCCCTGGAGATGAGCGGGTGCTGGTGTCTCTCTCCTGGACCTTCAGCACTGGGAGCGAAGTAAATCACTTTCCCGTGCCAAGGCAGCGAATCTCAAGGATTTTTGTTACGGCAATGCAAAGTAGACTAAGACGCCCTCGGATTGGTGTTGTCTTGGATAAGAAGCTGGGCTGCTGGATTCCTGTCCCTCTGGCTATCTGCCCTTCATCCAAGGCAGGGTGGACTTCTGCTCTGCTGGCTGGCACCAGGTGGATGGAGCTGCCAACAAAGAAGCCACAGAGCTCGGTACTGTGGCATCAGATGGCTCTTCAGTGGTGTAAGAAGCCCTGGCTGATCCCAAAGCTTAATTTAAAGATGAGAAGGGCAGGGTGTGGCCATCCTAGGTTTAGACACTGGGCTTTCATTGACTGGTTTGTCTGTCCTTCCTTCCCTCCTTCTCCCTTCCTTCCTTCCTTCCTTCCTTCTTCCCTTCATTTCTCCCTTCCTCTCTTTCTTTCTCTTTTCATTCCTTCCTTTGTCCCTTCCTCTGCATGCTTTTGAACCCTTATTTTATTTTTCTTTAAAAGACCAAATAACAGCAAACTTGCACATCCGGAGCGATGCGCTGCATGCACCAAGACTCTGTTAACAAGGCACCAAGCCCAGCTTGGGCCCACCTGGGTCACAAAAAGGCAGTGCCTTGGCTTCCATGTTCAGTCCAGACTAAGCTTCACATTCACAGGTTCACAGTCAGGATGAAGAGGCTGGTGTCCCCCGTCTCTCAGGTCTTTGATTGAAAATAAGCTTTGTTCTCCTGAGAGTCTTCTCATTTCCTCTTGCCTCCTCTGATGGTTCATCTCAGACATTGACCTGATTGACTCCTCAGATACCCGGAGAATGGGCGAAGCACACATCTCAGAGCTCGAGGGTAGGTAAGGGGGCTCTGGCCTTGGGGACCATATTTGGTCCTTAGCCTCCTTTGGTCTCTCTTCTTTATTCTTTTTCTTCAAGATTGCTATGATGTGAGCATCTTTCCTCCATCATACCTTTCTGCCATGATGTTCCTGCCTTGGAACAGCTGACCATGGCCTGAGCCCTCTGAAACCACTGGAGCAGCCAACCATGGACTGAACCCTCTGAGACCATTGGAGCAGCCAACCATGGACTGAGCCCTCTGAGACCATTGGAGCAGCCAACTATGGACTGAACCCTCTGAGACCACTGGGGCAGCTGACCATGGACTGCACCCTCTGAAACCATGAGCCAAATTAAACCTCTGTGCCTGTCAGTCATTTATGTCAGAGTTATTGTCTCAGCAATGGGGAGTTGACCAATACTCCTTCCTTCTTTGCCTTTGATATCAACAAGCTGTCTCCTCCTCACTTTGGTGGGCATGGTCCCAGGAGAGGGCCCAGATTGGGTCTATGTCTGATCCTTGGCTTGGATTAGGAGTAATGGAGGAGGTCTTAGTCTGAATTCCATTGCTATAACAAAATAGTTGAGGCTGTTTGAGGTATGGAGACAAGCAATTTTTCAGCTCACAGTTTTTGGAGGTTCAAGAGCATGGTGCCTGTTTCACCTTGGCTCTGGTGGGGGCTTCTTGGGTCTTCTTATGATGGGTGATCTCAAGGCAGGAGTGTATGCAAGAGGGTGAGTTCACATAGCAAGACAGGAAGCCAGGGGCTGACTGTTCCATGAGGCTGGAAGGGTTCATAGGGGAGCAGCACCTCCCTTGCTCACCCCAGTGGGGAAAGGAGTATTACTAGGTGACCTTCTGGTCCACAGAGTGCCCAACAAGAGTGAAGACTTTGGAAGCTCGTGGTCCAGTTGGGGACAGAAGCCACCATTGCCTCTGTGACATGTGCAGGATTGGACTCTGCAGAGGGACACCTGGAAAACACAGTGCAATCCAGGGGAAGTTCTCAGGTCATGAGATCCACACTGAAAAGAAGGAGAAATGGGGGAAACTGGAGAGTGAACTCATTGTTGAGTAAGATTCATTATTCAGCTTCAGGAGGTTTAGCACAGGCGGTGGGAGGGCCAGGAGCTATTTTTGGGAGACCAGGCTTGACGGCAACTCCAGGACAGCTGGCAGGAGGGGAGGCCAGAGGCAGGAAAATCAGGTGGGTGGAAAATGCACTGATTCGTGCAGAAAATGGTGCCAGGCTGGACGGAGCGGGTGGAGAAGAGAGAAAGTGCCCTCGGCACTGGAAGGCACCTTTTAGATACTGTGTGGCTCATTGCGCCCTCACCAGGGCTGACCCTAAAAGATTAATGACCAGGAGGAGGAGACGGTCCGTTAACAAGAACTTGGAGCCCTTCCACATGGGCCTCCCTGCCTGTGAGCTCAGACGCTGTGGGGGAAGACGCCTGGCTTTGCTGGGTGAGCGAGAAACAGCATCGTAAGGTAGACATATTTGAGCTGAACTTTGGAGCAAGTGGAGAATCACTGGGTCTACAAGAAGCCAAGATCTCCATCTGAGAGTTCATCGTGTTCACCTCAAGGTTACTGACATCCTGTAGCATAAGGGTGCCCCAGGACACAGTGCCACTATGCCCACGTGCCAGACAACCTGCAGACCCTGTGGAGGAGCCAGGCTCCTCCGTGGCAGTAGAACAAATAAGAAGTGTGCACATTTAGAGACGGATGAACTGAATGGAGTAGCTCATCTCATAATGGAGGGTGGTGGGTCCCCGGATCTGCTGGGTAGAACTTCAGCCTGGAGACCCACCAAGTTCCTGCTGTAGATGGAGCCCAAAGGCCTCCTGGAAGAAGAATCTGCTCATGTTCACGGGGGATCAGTCTTTGTTCTAGAGAAATCTTCAACTGATTAGAGAAGCCCCACCCCTGTGATAGACAATAATGTGCTTCCCTCGAAGTACACCGACTCAAATGTCAGCCTCAGCTCCATCGGCCTTGGCAGATGCAGTGGATGTAAGGGTGGAGCAGAGGTTAGGGCACTGTGGAGCAGGCATGGGGACAGGCTATGCATCTTCAGTGCTCAGAGAGCATGTGACATGGATCCAGCAACAAGGACCGACGCAGTCACACACGTATATGAGAACGGTAAAACCGGAGGCGAGGCTAAACCAGGATGAACATTTCATTGGTTCTCCATGGCTGTTATTACACTTTACCACAAGGTTAGTGATGTGAATGATAAGACATTTGTTGTCTTGTAGTTCTAGACGTCAGAAACTTGAAACTTGAGTGCAACATAGCAGAAACCAAAGCGCCTTCTGTAGGTGCCGTGGGAGATGCTACTGGCTCTTCCCTCTCTGGGGCTGCAGGCAGCCCTTGGCTTTTACCTACATCACTCCAGGCTCTGCTTTTTGTCACATGGTGTTTTTCTGTTCTGTATTTGAACCTCTTTTGGCTTGTTTCTTCTAAGTACCAAGGTGATGGTATTTTTGGCCAAGCAGGGTAACTCTGGCACCTTTGTCTATCTTAACTTGTCCAGTTTAATCACATCTGGGAAAACTTTATCATGTGCCTCATTCCCAGGCTGTTGTGACAAAACACTAGACGGAGTGATTTCTCAACAACAGATACTGATGGTTCTGAGTCCCGGAGGCTGAGGTCCACTGCACTGGTCTCTCCCTATCTCAGTCCATCGGGGCCGCCATATGCAATCCCACAGCCCGGGCGGCTGACACACAGCAGGGCTTGGTGCCCAGTCCTGAGGGCTGAGGTCCGAGGTCCAGGCATGGCAGAGCCCGTGTCTGGTGAGGCTGCTTCCCGAGTCACAGGTGGTGCCTTCTTGCTGTGTCCTCACCTAGTGGAAGGCGGGGAGCTCTCTGAGGTCTCTTTTATTTTCCTTTTTTTAGAAAAATTAACAGTTTTTAAATTTTAATTGACACATAACAATTGTACATATTTATGTGGTACAGCGCGACAGTTCAGTACATGTAGGTGCTGTTTAATGACCCATTCTTGGTAATTGGCATCTGTACCACCTCTAACATTTAGCCTTTCTGTCAGGAAAATTGAAAATCCTCCCTACTACTGGTAGCTAATTTGCAGTATTCAATTAAGTGCTGTCAACCTGTTAGGGCACTGCGCTGTGGAACGTCAGAAGTGACTCTTCCCACCACCTGCACCCGTGTGCTTAGTTCCCGTCCTCTGTCCCTGCTTCTCTCTCCTTTTTCAGCCTCTGGTACCCACTCTTCTCTTCTGTCATTTATGAGGTCAAGTTTTTAGATTCCATCCGTAAATGAAAAATTATCATATGTGTCCCTCTATGTCTCTCATAGTCCTTTCGCTGAGCATAGCACCCTCCAGTGGACCAAATGTCTGTGTGTCATCCATGCGGCTCTAAGTGGCTGGGTTAGATTCTTTTTGATGGCCAAATAGTATGGTATATAAAGAGCCTATTTGTGTATAGAATCCATTTCCCTGGTCCATTCAGTTGTCGATGAATGTCTAGGTTGGTCCCATTTCACACCTCATATTGCAATAACCATGGGAGTGTGGGTATCTTTTCAGCGTAGTGATTTTATTTCATCTACATATATACTCAGTTAGTGGAATTACTGGATAATATGGCACTTCTATTTTTAGTTTTTGAGGAATCTCCATATTGTTTTCCATAATGCCCATACTGTCCTGGTTGCTTTTCTCTCGTTGCTGAGACAAAATGCCCAACACCCAAAGTTAGAGGGGGAAAGGTTTATTTAGCTCAGTTTGTAGAAGTTTAGGTTCTTAATTGGCTGGCTCCAAGGCGGGGTGGCAGAGGGGGCCACAGTTCACAGAGGTGGAAGACAGCAGAAGCAACCAGGGACCTTAACAGTGTCCTTCTGCTCCTTTTACCCCATACAGACTCCCGGGATTAGGATGGTCCCAGACCTGTCACTCACGTGTACTGGTTTGGTAATCACTCACCCTTAATCCCAGCGTCACACTATGAGATTCAGCCACCTCTGAAAAAGAAAGCCCACCTCATCCACAGGAGGCTTTGGGGGCGTCTACGCACAAGCCGTAACACATACCAGTTCATATTTCCTCTAGCAGCCTATGAGAATTCTCCACATCCTGGCAGGGTCCCCTTTCGTAAGAGCACTGTTATGGTTCATATTTAGACATCGCCCCCAGACTCTCATGCCCTCCTCGGCAGGGCTTGGGAAAGGTGATTGAATTTTAGGGCTGCTAAGAGTGACGTTAGCAGGCGGGATCTGTCGGAAGCGGTGGTCCCTGGGGGTGACCTGGAAGGGTCCATTTTGCTCCACAGCTGCACCTTCTGACTCTTCTTCCTGTCCATCATGATCTGAACAAATTTCTTCTGCTGAGCCCTTCTCCATGCCACTGACCACACCAGGAGTGAGATTCTTGAAAAACTGAGCCAAAGTAAATCTCTCTGCCTTTAATGTGTTGTCAGTATTTATCCCGGCGATGAGAAAGGAACTAAGCCAGATGCTAATCCCATCCATGATTCTCCACCCTCCTGACCTCGTCACTTTCCAGATGCCCCACCTCCCAGTCCTACCTTGGGGGTCAGGAACTCCCAGTGGGAATTTTGCAGGGACAGAGACATTGGGTCCGTTGCATAACATAAGGTCACTTGGAGGTTCCAGGGACTCACCGTGGCCACTTATCTTTGAAGGTCAAAATCAGCCCACCTCTGAGGTCAGGGTAGAACATGGGCAGACTTGAGGAGGAGTCTAGAGTAACAGTGACAGCAGACCATGAGGTCCTCCTACAAAGTCTACAGGACGCGGAGAGGAGACAGAGAAGTGGGTTCTTAGCTCTCGCCGTGGAAGACATTGGGTGTGAATGCATCTCAGATGATTCACATGACTCTGCTTCCTGTGGTTGGCTGAGTCAGCCGTGATCTACATCTACAGCTCAGGAGAGAAGCTCAGCTTCGTTGTCCAGGACCCTGGCAGCAGGAGCAGCTGTCTAAGGGGAGGGGAGCTGAGGAGGAAAGGAATGAAAAGCCACAAGGGAAAGTCTCTGCCAACTCTGAAATGGGACAGCGAAGCCTCTCGGTGATGAAGAGCAACTGGCGAGACTGTCTCAAGATGGCACCGTGCACGTTTCAGGAGAAAGGAGTTTCTACAAGACAATAGCCCCTGGAAAAAAGGTTTCACGCCCTCTATTTGTTCTCTCAGTGGGGCTTTTAACAACATTTTCACCTCTTAGCCTTTTAGCCTCTAGATGTGCAGTGTCCTTGCTAGACAGCGGGTCACATTCAGATGGATGAAATTTGGAATTCATGTGAAATTCAAATTCATATGTGATGTTATGAGTCATTCTCAAAGGTAGCTCAAGTATCTTGTCTTTGTAGAGATACTGTTTGCCCTTTTCTGGTTTTGCTGAATACTTGGCTTGTGGGGAACTATTTCCTTTGTTTTAATGAGTTTTCCATTGTGGTGACAAAGTAACTGGCATGCACACACAATTTAAAAGAAGGGAGGTTTAATTTGCCTCCTGGTCTCAGAGGGTTCAGTCCCTGGTCGGCTGCTCCAGTGGTCTCAGAGGGTTCAGTCCATGGTCGGCTGCTCCAGTGGTCTCAGAGGGATCAGTCCATGGTCGGCTGGTCCAGTGGTCTCAGAGGGATCAGTCCATGGTCGGTTGGTCCAGTGGTCTCAGAGGCAGGAACATCATGGTGGACGGATGTGGAGGAGGAAAGATGCTCACATCGTGGTGACCAGGAAGCAGAGAGAGCAGGGAGGAGCTGGGACAAGAACTCACCCTTCCAGGTCACTCCCCAGTGACCTCCTCCAACCAGGCCCCACCTCCGACAGCTCATTCACCAAGAGCTCCTCCATGATGGATCCACTGATGAGCACAGCGCCCCATGAGCTGGTCACCTCCCAAAGCCCCATCTCTCCACAGGAGACCTTTGAAGGATCTTCCAGATCTAACTCCTAGGATTCTTCAAGAGCATTATTATCCTGATTCTTACATCTCCTGAGTATGCCTCATGGCTCATGCTTGGAGATTTGAATGAAAGAACTGGGGACAAAGTCAAATATGACTTTTAATTTTCAAGTTGGAAGAACACAGCCTCGTGGGACCGGAGCACAGGGCTGTCGCTCAAATCTTTGTCTCTGCCTGGCCCAAGCATGTGAGAGTTATGTAAACTGTGGGCGGGTGGAGGAACGTACCCATGGCCAGCTGCTGCGTGTTGGGCTGGCTTGGGCATCTGGGTTTCCAGGGGGGAACCGACAGCTCATGTGCTTGTCAGCCGGGGAGCACATCAAATGGCTATTTTTATTCTCCGGGAGTTGGAGGAAAGGCCAAGCTGTACCCAAAGGCAAACACGAGGCAGCCAGATGGGCTTGGTGGGCACTGCCAGACACGCCATCCCCCTCCTGCCCAGGAGCTAGAAATAGAAACGTCCCTGGGCCAACTGGTGAAAGTTCAAGGCAAGGATGGGTTGGGAAAGGTGACTCCGGGACAGCAGGGTGTGCCTGGGTGGGGGGTTGTGGCAGGACACGGACTGAGGAGAGGTGGGGATGGTGGCCCACGGGGGCCATGAGGCTCTGACGCAGAGTTGGTTGATTCTTACACCAGCATTCATTTGCTCTTTCCGTGGCTTGCACTGAACAATCTCCTCCATTTGGAGGATGCCAAGCATTGAAGGGACCCGTACCCGAGCTCCATGCCCACAAGTGTGTTTCTACCACATGCTCAGGTGCATTCCACGCGACTGTGCTTGTCTCTTTCAGCCCTGTGGTGGATTAAATGAGGAGCCCCTCAGAGATTCGCGCGTGCAGCCCTTGTGAATGCAACCTTATTTGGAAGTGGGGTCTTCAGAAACGCGGTTAAGTGAAAGGTCTTGAGAAAAGATGGTCCTGGATGAGGGGCGTGCCTACATCATGTGTCTGGTGCCCTGTGAGACAGAGATGGGAGAAGAGACACAGAGGAGAAGCCCGGTGGGCATGGAGGCGGAGACGGGAGGGATGGAGCCGCAGCCCAGGGCCACCTGGAGCCCCGGGAGGAAGCAGAGGCAGGAGGGTCTCCCCAGGAGCCCGTGGAGGACCTACTGCCTTGGGACAGCTTGGTCTCAGACTTCCAGGTTCCAGAGGTAGGAGATGAAGCATCACAGCAGGACAGGAAGTTGTAGCATGGCGACAGCTTCCTTGCTAACAGCTGTCTCTTGGGAACACGAGCTCGGGGGTCTGCCCTTCCTTAGAACCTCGCTGCTCTCCAGAAGCCTCATTTGTCCCGAGGTGTGGCCTTTGGAAGGTGGCTGGGTCGGGGGGCACTGGACAGTGCGGGCGGGCAGCCGTACCTAGCTGGAAGGAGCGAGTCACTGGCCTCCAGGCTCTTCCTCCTTCTGTCTTTCCTACCCCCAGGCCCTTCCCTGCGATGTGCACTGTGGACTGAAACTGGACTCACAGTTTTGGATGTTCGAAGTCTAAGCCTGGGTGGTCCCACGAGACCAGACACACCATCCCTCCCCTCAGTGGTGTCTCTCAGATATTTGGTCCCAGCAGTGAAAACCCGATGATAACTCTCTTCATCCTTTCCCAGTGCTGTTCGCCGAGACCTCCTGAGGTCACAAAACCACTTAGCACCAAGCACTCAGCACCGAGCACTCAGCACCGAGCACTCAGCACCAAGCGCTCAGCATTGAGCACTCAGCACGGGCGATTTTCGGGACTCCCTCAAGCCCCAGTGCTGTAAACTGTGGGAAACGCTGTAAGGCGGAAGAGCATCCCTCCCTCGCTTTCCGTTCCCCCCGCTCTGGCCCCAAACCCTGTTTTTTTGTTTACTCCAAGGCAATTCACCTTGTTGCTGGGTGAACATCACCGGAATGCCTGACCTCAACAGGATGCATTTTCCTAAGCAGAGCGCGGGTTTAGAAAGCAGACCCTGAGGAGCCTGTGTGAATCTCCCAGCCTCCTGTCTGTCACCTCCGACCGGGCTCGGAGCGGGCAAGGGAGCTCAGGGGAAAAAGGAAAGAAAACCAGCGCGGTGTAAGAAGCATTCTGTTCCGTGACTCAGCCTCAGGGGCTCAGGCAGGAGCCCTCAGAGCCTGAGGTTCCCACCGCAGCTCCCTAAATCAATGAGAAACCGGGCATCATCGTAGCAGAGGCAATTCAGCGAGACCTGGGGGTGGGGCCGCTCCCGCGTCGATGGTGACAAAATGAAATACGTGTGCACGGAATGACTCCGTTTCCAAATAGGGCGACGGAGTAACAAAAAATTAAAAGTGGGAGAAGAGAATATATATGTATATATTTTTTTTCACCAAAGGTCCAAGGCGAATCGAGGTCCTTGGGGGGAAGAACTTACATCCAAACGCAGCTGAGCAACCTCCCTTTACATTACTTAAAAGCTGCGTTAGTTTCTTTTCAACAGCAGCCGTTTGAGATGCGTGATAATGACATCGCCTCGAGGGGAACTTGTGTGTTGTGTTGCCTCTGCATCGTTTTTACTTCCTGTCCCCACCCCAGGTGTCTGTCTCCACCCATTTCCACAAACTCTGTTTCCAATCCCCTTTTATTTTCCTCTTTATTTTCTTCAACTTTTTTTTTTTTTTTAATGAGTCCACATTGGTGGTGCGTGACGAGCACGTTGCTGGTGCAGAGCTGGTGCGTGGACAGAACTCACCCTCCTCACCCTGTTCCCATTTGAGAAAGACCCGTCTCCCTACTTGATATTATCTACCTTTTATTTTGCTCTTTATTTATACTTTGGGTCTCATATAAAAGAAACCACACGATACTGAAGCTCATGCGTCTGATTTATTTCACTTAACATGATAGCCTCAAGGTGCATCCATTTTCCTACATGTGACTCAAATCCATCCTTCTTCATGGCTGAGTAGTACTCCATTGTATAAATGAATAATCTTGCTCAAGAAAGTTCTAACATTTGTCCTGGTCCCCTGGGAGGTGACTTCTGAGCAGCATCTTGTGGGATAATAGTTGCATCCGAGGGCCACTTTGGAGTTCTGTGTCACCCTGTGATGTGATTAGGTTTGGAGTCTCCAGCACACATGGTAACGGTGTGAACTCAGGGAAGGAGACTGGTGCCCACCATGCAGGTGGCCAACCGTGCTTAGAGGATCAACCCCCAGGAGATAAAACTGTTACAGAACTCCCAGACTGGGATAGGACACTGGCATCTCACCTCTCAGAGTCTTTAAAACACCCAACGTGCCAGGCATTGGTGCTGCCTGCCCGTAATCCCAGCACTGTGGGAGCCTGAGGCAGGAGCATGGTATGTTTGAGTCCCACCTGGGCAATGTAGTGACTTAGAGACACCCTATCTCAGAATAAAAAATAGAAAAGGGCTGACCTTGGGGCTCCGTGGTGGGGTCCTGAGTTCCTTGTGCAGTAACACACACACACACACACACACACACACACACACGCACTGCACAAAACTTGCCAACGAACTCAATTCTGTTTTAGCGATGTGAATTTCCACACGAAAGCAGAGAAAAGCTGTGGTGATGATGATGTTCCTTTATTAGGGCAGAAAATAAATACAGCAGTTAAACAACAGAATGACTTAAGCAATGAGTACAGAGCTAATCAACTGTTACCCAGTGCTTTGTGCTCTGGTGCGCTTCACTCAGAGTAAGTTGGAAGCAAATCTGTTCTTACCGCCCCGTTGCAATTTTGTCAAGGCGAGATGTTTCTGGTTTTCGTTTCGTTCAGTACTTGAAACAGTTCCCCCCACAGAGCACACACTGAATAAATAAATATTAGGCAGTAGTTGCAAGACTACAGCGTGCAAAAGAACCTTCCTGTGATTGTTTTGCTTTGAAACAAAAATCAGAACTCGTATTTCCTTTTTCCCCTCAATATTATCTTAGTGTACATTTGTGACCCACAGTGCACACGTTTGTCATGCGTTCTTCCCACTTCCCTTTGTCCTCTTCCGCTCCCTTCCGTCTTCCTCATACCCGCATCCTTCCCATCGTTTTTTAAAGAACCAAGTCTTTTTTTTTGTTTTCTTCTAGGTTGGTCTCAAACTCGTAGCAATCCTCCTGCCTCAGCCTCAAGAGGGCTGGGATGACAGGTGTGCGCCACCACGCACAGCTAAGAGCCAGGTCTTTTGATACTTTGTCTTCTTTTTTAGTCTTCATTTTGTGACTTTTGCTGTGATCCTGATAATTTCTTTCCTCCTATTAGTTTTCCATGTTGGTTTCTCTTGTCTTTCCGGAACCCTGCGATGCATCATTCGCTTATTTTCTTGCAATCTGTGCGTTGACAGCTGTAGACTTCCCTCTCAGAACTGCTGTCATTGTGTCCTGTAGGTTCTTTATGTGGTCCTGGCATTTGAAGAATGGCCTGATTGCTCCCTTGATTCTGGTACCCATTGATTGTTCAAGGGTGTGTTGTTTAATTTCCCGTGCATTTGCATAACTTATGTGGTTTCCTTTCTTTGTCCTGTGATTTTATTTGCTTCTAGGGACTTTAAAACCTCTTCCCCTGATTTCCTCTGTGATCCATTGATTACTGAGTAAGGTATCGTGTCATGTCCATGTGTTTACATTCCTTGTGTGGAGGTGGTGCATTTGCATAACACATCTTCATTCCTGTTTTCATCTTCTCTCCCTCCCCTCCCTCCCCCTCTTGGCCCCCTCCCCATTTGAGAAAGAGCCATCTCCCTGCTTCCTACTGTCATTTATTTTGCTCTTTATGATTTTGCTTTCTCATGTAGGAGATACCATGCGATATTTAAGCTTGTGTGTCTGATTTATTTGGCTGTAACATGACAGTCGGAATGTGCATCCATTTTCCTACAAATGACTCAAGTGTATCCATCATGGCATAGTAGTACTCCATTGTGTGTAAACACCACATTTTCATTATGCATTCCTCTGTTAATGGATATGTATGCTGTTTCCCAGACTTGCCTGTTAGGAATTGTGCTACTGTAAACATAGATGTGCATGGATCACTGTAATGTGATGGTTTCCTTTCTTCTTTCCTCTGGTACCAGGGATTGAACTCAGGACCTTGTGCTTGCAAGGTAGGCACAGTGCGACTGACTAAATCCCCTGTAATAGGATGTTTATTAACTTTTGGAGGAAGGTTACCTAGATGCAGAAGAGCAGAGTCAAGTGGAATTCCTAGCTCTTGTTGATTTCTATAACTCATATTTCTAAGGTGTGGCATACAGTCCAATGTCTATATCTGCAGTTTCCCCATCTGCACATTTGTGCAACTGTGGATTAAAACTATCCAGCGCAGAATTTGTGTTTCTCCTTATTGTGTGCATGTTTTTTCTTGCCCTTATTCTCTAATGATTACCGTGCACCAACTAGGGCCGGGGATTTAGCTCATTGTCCCAAGCACAAGGTCCTGAGTTCAATTCCCATACAGAAAAAAAAAAAAAAAAGATGATACAATGTAACAACTTTGCCTAGCATTTACACTGTTCCGTCGTCTTATCGGTCAGCTAGAGCTGATTTAGTCTCCTCAAGACTGAGCCTCGGTTATACGCAAACACGGTACCGTTTCCCAGAAGGCACTTGGGCATCTGTGCAATTCGGTTTCCGTGGTGTGGACCAATGTCCCCAGGGTAGTGGGGCTGTCTGCCCGTGTTTGGACCTCGGCCTGTGGCGCGATCTGTTTATCTAGACACAGCACACGCCCTCGCCCAGCCAGACACTCATTTGGCCACTGGGCAGCCTCATTCAGAAGCACTGTGACAGTATCACTGCACACACGACGCTGCTTTGGGCCGCCTCCGCTCCCTACACGTTTGTCCTGAAGCTCTGCATCCGCTTTGATCTCTGCTATTTCCTTGCCCCCCCGAGTGGTGGCAGGAATGCTGCAACCTTCCTGTGAATCCCCATTCTGGTCTCTGCTACCAGCGCTCTGTCTTCCTCGGCAGGGACGAACAGGAGTGAGTGGAATCCATAGGTGGTTAAGAAAGACTGAGCATTTGCAGGATGCGATGCTGAGAACTTTCCCTGGCCTGTCTCACACAGCATAACACAGGCGGACACAAGTGAGAGGCCCACAGCAGCGGTGAGAAAACAGAGACGTAACTGAGCGCAAAGCACCGACAGCATGTGTGGGAGCCAGGAATCGTGTTCTGTGGGTGCCATCCAGTCCCCAGCTTCACTACCCTAGTCTCCCCTCCTCCTCCTCCTCTTCCTGCACCTCCTCTTCCTCCACTTAATCCTTCTTCTCCTCTTTCTCCTCCTCCTCCTTGTCCTCATCTTCTGCAGTGTTTACTGTTTAACATGGCCCAGGCAGAGCGATACCTCTGTCCCTGCTCTTCTCGTGGGGGTCCCTGTTCACAAAGTTTCACCACATTATTACTTTTAATCTTCTCTCCCTTCTCTTCTCCTCCTCCTCCATCTCCTCCTCCTCCTCCATCTCCTCCTCCTCCATCTCCTCCTCCCCCTCCTCCTCCTCCATCTCCTCCTCCATCTCCTCCATCTCCTCCATCTCCTCCTCCTCCATCTCCTCCTCCTCCATCTCCTCCTCCTCCATCTCCTCCTCCATCTCCTCCTCCTCCTCCATCTCCTCCTCCATCTCCTCCTCCTCCATCTCCTCCTCCTCCGTCTCCTCCTCCATCTCCTCCTCCTCCTCCATCTCCTCCTCCTCCATCTCCTCCTCCTCCATCTCCTGCATCTCCTCCTCCATCTCCTCCTCCTCCATCTGCTCCTCCTCCATCTCCTCCTCCTGCATCTCCTCCTCCATCTCCTCCTCCATCTCCTCCTCCATCTCCTCCTACTCCATCTCCTCAATCCCCTTCTCCATCTCCTCCTCCATCTCCTCCATCTCCTCCTCCTGCATCTCCTCAATCCCCTTCTCCATCTCCTCCTCCATCTCCTCCTCCATCTCCTCAATCCCCTTCTCCATCTCCTCCTCCATCTCCTCTTCCATCTCCTCCTCCTCCATCTCCTCAATCCCCTTCTCCATCTCCTCCTCCATCTCCTCCTCCATCTCCTCCTCCTCCATCTCCTCCTCCATCTCCTCCTCCTGCATCTCCTCCTCCATCTCCTCCTCCTCCATCTCCTCCTCCATCTCCCCCTCCTCCTCCATCTCCTCCTCCTCCATCTCCTCCTCCATCTCCTCCTCCTCCATCTCCTCCTCCATCTCCTCCTCCATCTCCTCTTCCATCTCCTCCTCCTCCATCTCCTCAATCCCCTTCTCCATCTCCTCCTCCATCTCCTCTTCCATCTCCTCCTCCTCCATCTCCTCAATCTCCTTCTCCATCTCCTCCTCCATCTCCTCTTCCATCTCCTCCTCCTGCATCTCCTCCTCCATCTCCTCCTCCTCCTCCATCTCCTCCTCCATCTCCTCCTCCTCCATCTCCTCAATCCCCTTCTCCATCTCCTCCTCCATCTCCTCTTCCATCTCCTCCTCCTGCATCTCCTCCTCCATCTCCTCCTCCTCCTCCATCTCCTCCTCCTCCATCTCCTTCTCCTCAATCTCCTTCTCCATCTCCTCCTCCATCTCCTCCATCTCCTCCTCCTGCATCTCCTCCTCCATCTCCTCCTCCTCCATCTGCTCCTCCTCCATCCCCTCCTCCTGCATCTCCTCCTCCTCCATCTCCTCCTCCATCTCCTCCTCCATCTCCTCCTCCATCTCCTCCTCCATCTCCTCCTCCTCCTCCATCTCCTCCTCCTCCATCTCCTCCTCCATCTCCTCCTCCTCTTCCATCTCCTCCTCCTCCATCTCCTCCTCCATCTCCTCCTCCTCCATCTCCTCAGTCTCCTTCTCCATCTCCTCCTCCTCTTCCATCTCCTCCTCCTCCATCTGCTCCTCCTCCATCTCCTCCTCCTCCATCTCCTCAGTCTCCTTCTCCATCTCCTCCTCCTCCTCCATCTCCTCCTCCTCCATCTCCTCCTCCTCCATCTCCTCCTCCATCTCCTCCTCCATCTCCTCCTCCTCCTCCATCTCCTCCTCCTCCATCTCCTCCTCCATCTCCTCCTCCTCTTCCATCTCCTCCTCCTCCATCTGCTCCTCCTCCATCTCCTCCTCCTCCATCTCCTCCTCCTCCATCTCCTCCTCCTCCATCTCCTCAGTCTCCTTCTCCATCTCCTCCCTATCTCATCTCCCTCCCTTTCCTCTTCCACCTTCTTATATTTCCTTCTCCACCTTTTTTATCCATCCCCACTTCTCCTCTTCCTCTTTTTGTTCTCTCTTGCTCCTCATTCTCCTCCTTTTTCACCTCCTCCTCTTCATCTTTCTTCTCTTTCTCCTCCTTTCTTCTCTTCACTTCCTCTCCCTTTTCCTCTTCATCCTCCTTATCCTGCTCTCTGTTTTCTACCTCCTCTTCCTCCTCTTCCTCCTCCTCCTCCCTCTGCTCCTCCTTCTGTTCGAGTTCATGTCCCTCAGGTAGATTGTGGCTGCGAGGTATTAGGGCACTGCTACTTCCAGCACCCGTGGGCAACCACACAATGTTACTTCTCATGTTAGTCCTTTTTCTCTTAGTGTAGTGAAATGGCTCAGAATGAATGTGTTGTGAACAAAGGAGCCTAATTTAGCTCAGAAGCCTGGAGGTGCAAAGGCATGGTGTCCACATCAGTTCTGATCCAGATCTGAAGGTGGGTGATGTCATGGTGGTGGGATGGTGGTACTGTGTACAAAAAGACAGATTACATGGATGAAGCCAAGAAGCAGAGCACAGAGAGGAACCGGCAAGGATCTTTCATGAGACCCTGACTCTAATTTCTTGTTGGAGAGCAGGGGGAGAAAAACAGAGCATGTATTTTCTCCAGTATGTGCCGTCCCTGAATGAAGCCACCTGCCTGTCTATCAATAAGTACATGGGATTCTTCCAACAGAGCATCTGCATTTTCACCCCAGTATTTAGGGAAACCAGCATGTGTACCAGGCCCATTGTCTGAGCACTGCCCGTGTCCATAAACTCTGCATGTGGGTTGTGCTCTTTCCTCTGTGTGTTCACCTGCTGAGAGATTGCTTCTCAGTGTGGAATTATGAGTTGTGGCAGAGAAAGTCCATTCAGAGGCTTGGAGACACAGTGCTCTCCTCCTGTCCCCTCGCCCTCTGACAAGAAATTCTTGGTATTCTTCCAACAGAGCTTTTTCACTTTCCACCCCC
The DNA here is from genome assembly GCF_053883595.1 of Heterocephalus glaber. Lineage (NCBI taxonomy): Eukaryota > Metazoa > Chordata > Mammalia > Rodentia > Bathyergidae > Heterocephalus > Heterocephalus glaber. The sequence continues at coordinate 6,324,346 of NW_028258189.1, forward strand.
TGGAGTTCACAGAGCCCTGCAGAAAGATTTTCCATGGCAGAATTCACGTTGGCAGGCTTGGTTTCTGCCTAAACCCACGGAGGTGTGCTTCTGTGAGGTGCTAACACGGGGAGACATCGGGCAGTGGTTTACTCTGAATGTCGATCTATTTCAAGTGTACACTCGAAACTCAGTGGCGTCAGTGGATGAGGCAGTGCCTGGTTACACCATCAGAGTTGGCCTCCATGATGCCCCTCCATGCATCATCATTAGCTGTAAATTAGAAGCAGGTGCAGACACAAGGGGCATGTTCTCCCGGGCAAGCTGTGGAGAGTTTGCAGAGCCTCCCACTGCAGAGACCAGTGCTGCAGAAGCCCGAGAAGCCAGCAGTCAGCACTTCACAGTACAGAGCAGCATTGCTGAACCCTAAAGTGTGGCCAGCAGCAGATATTCCAGAGCAACGATGGTGACCACATTGTGTCAGCTGGACAGGGACTGCAGTGGCCTCAGGACCTGGCACGCAAACCATCCCTGTGTTTGTGTTGTGACCATGAATTGGAGAACTGAAAGTGCTCCTTCCTGCTGAGGTGTTGTGGTTTAAATAGGAGCTGTACCCACTGCCTCGGTCCCCAGGGCAGCAGTTTTAGAGGTGTGGCTTTTGGAGCATAATTGAGCACTATTAATTTATTGATGAGTTTGCAGCGGAGTGTGCTGCCAGGAGGTGGAACCTGGTTGAGGGGGAAAAAAAGACTTACAAAGACAATGAAGTATGTAGGAGAAGTCCACAGTCAAAACAAAACCAGTTGGGTGTTGATACCGGGTGCTCTTTGGAAAGACATAATAGGCTTGATGAACAGTTGCTACCAAATCTTAATGTGTTCTTTACGACAACTGGTGGAAGTCAGGTAGAAATGTGGAGTGGCAACTCAACAAGACCATGGCTATTACTCTACCAATGCAGTCACCTCACTCCACATCTGAACAGTGTGCCCTTAGGGACTCGGGCTGAAGAAGGACAAAGCATTCACCTCAAGAAGGAGGAACTTCAGAATGCACAGAAAAGTTCCAAGTGAGGGAACTCTGTAGGAGGTTTTGCAAATCAAAGATCCCTGGTGCCCAACCTCTCCACTGTGCCGTAGACACACACGGCCCCAGAATTCCTGTCATATGTATGAACACTCTTATATAACTCCCTCCCCTTCACTCTGCTGAGGATTCAAAGATGAAGGAAATTTGTAGATGTCATTAAGGTCCAAAGTCAGTGGCCTTGAGGTAATCTAAACAGGAACCATCTCGAGTGGTTGTATTAGACAGCCTTCCCATTTCTGAGACAAAAATACCTGACACCTGCAACTTAGAGGAGGACAGATTTATTCAGCTCATGTTTTCTGAAGGTTCAGTCCATGGTCAGCTGGTCCAAGGCAGAAACATCATGCTGGATGGGCGTGGGGGAAGAAAGATGCTCCCATCCTGGTGGCCAGAAAGGGAGAGAGAGGGAGAGATAAAGAGAGACACAGAGACAGACAGAGAGACGGAGACAGACACCAGAGACAAGAATCCACTCTTCTGAGTCACATCCCCCACTGTTCCAACTCTTTTGAACAAGGCCCCTTCTACCAGCATATTCAGCTCTGAATTCACGGGTGGATTCATCCACTGAAGAATACTCATACTCCAAGCATCCTCCAGCAGCCCCACCTCTGAACACATGAGAGTTTGTAGGGACATTCTAGATCTAAACCCTAACTGTGGACCTGAGTAAAGACATAATTCTTTCAAAGAAACTTGAGACAGAAGCAGACTGTTTTGCTGCCTTTGAGGAAGCAGATGGCCACAGGGCAGGGAGCAGAAGGCGCTCCCAGGGGCTGAGAGAAAGAAATGAGCCCTCCATCCTACAAGCAGGAGGACCTGAATTTCACATGCATTGAACAAGCTTAAAAGAAAATCTGAGCTATTAATACCATGCCCAGCACTGTCTAGCACCTTACTTCTATCTTGGGGAGACCTTGCAGACTCAGGCTGGCCACTTACACCCAGATGTCTAACTTAGAGCCATGTGAGATCATACATGAGGGCTTTTCCAAGCCAGTGAGGTTCGGGATACTTGTCACCCAGCAGAGCTAGCCAATACACACGGTTCCCCAAGCAGATCTCCGTGGACAGATTTGAGGAAAGCCCTGCAGGAAAATGGGCATCTGTATTTACTGAGATCGAAATAATCCTGCTAGCTTCTCACTAGGTAACAAGAAGGTTGAACTCGAGTGACAGAGCGGGTGAAGAAACTTATTAAGTTAATGTTCCCCCGATAGGAATTGCTCATCTCTCACAGAGGGAACTGTTGAAAGAAATTGGCCCCTGTGTTCCACGTTAGGGATGCTTCTGCTCTTTGTTTTTTCTCTTACCACCTACAGCAGGCAGGTCACCACACAACTCAGGGTGCTTCCACCGATATCGGGGTGGGGAGTTTATTACAGTTGGTTTTCTTTTACTCCTTTCCCATCTTGGTCCTTCAAGCATGGCTCAGCATACGTTCACATTAGATCAGGAAAGAGAACTGCATCTCAGAAATTAAGCTTTACGTGATATCCAGTGTATCCCAAATGAGATGTGCAGGCTTTTGCTGACTTCCTTTTGATGTGGTAAAACTTCTGCAAACAGAGAGGGCTGAGCCTAGAGGAAATAGAAAACTGGGACTCTGGGGTGGGGAGAGCTTTCTTTTATCCACTCTTGTGGGTGGATAATGGATATAAGATCCCAGATGGGCCATTTACCTCTCTGGAGGAAAAAAAGAAAACTGTTCTAAAGCTTTAGAGAAACCTTTGTTTCCATAGCAACATTAAGATTGACACGTACCTCGCTGGTTAGATAAAGTAGACAAAGACATTCTTTTCTCCTTAATTTTAAAACGTGTTAAGGACTTGTATTCCTGGTCTTGGGAAAATTCAAGTGTCTCTTTGTTTTGTTTTATTTTTTTATTTCTCATATGTCTACTGTACTTTTACTTCCTAGAATAGGGCTGGGTGTAGTTCCATGAATAGGACAAGCAGATGACCTTCCCCAAACAGGATGCCTCGGTTTATCTGCCCATATCAGTTATGTTCCCAGAGCTGGAACACAATACCTGCCACCCATAGCTCACAGGACAGGTTTATTAAGCTCATGGTTTCAGAGGGTTCATTCCATGGTCAGCTGCTCCAGTGGTTTCAAAGGGCCTAGTCTGTGCTTGGGTGGGCCAATGGTTACAGAGGGTTCAGTCCATGGTCGGCTGCTCCAGTGGTCTCAGAGGGTTCAGTCCATGGTCAGCTGCTCCAATGGTCTCAGAGGGTTCAGTCCATGATCAGCTGCTCCAAGGCAGGAACATCGTGGCAGATGACATGGTGGAGAGAAGATGCATGGTTTATGGAAGCCAGGAAGCAGAGCAGGACAACAGAGCCAAGAGGAAGGGGTCAGGGACCTGGTATAGTTCCCAAGGTCACAGCTCCATGACCCACCCAGACACATGCAGAAGTGTGCTTTACTAATCCCACTGATGTCACCCTACAAGTGACATAAAAACCAGCCCAGGTCTAACATATGTCCTGATGTGGCGAGGTGACCCGAACCTTAGGTTCTTGGATGTCGACAGTAATGGGCTGGGTTATCGTGATTTGTTCTGAAAGACCAACCAGTACTCCAAGACACCACTTGGAAAAATAAAACCTACTCTCTGGTGTAGCATCATAGTCATCAGAGAGAAAGAAAGCAGTACACCGTTTTGGGGACTTTTCTTTCCCTTAATAGTTCTCCCGTGTTTATTATTTCTGTCACTGTGCTGTGTCAGAAATACACCCAGCGACTGAGGCTTTGGGTCGGCTTAAGTTGTCCATGTGGAGTGGGTGCGCAGGGGAGGTCTTTGAACAGGTGAGCTGTTTCCACATTGCATAACATCCCGACCCCTGGTTATCATGAGCATGGATTCTGGGAACTGCCTGGTTTTTCAGGATGCTGCTGCTTTGTGCAGTAGCTCCGGAGTCCTCTTTCCTTAGTGTTTTCAGTTGTACTGTCCTTGTTTCCTTGATGTCATGAATCATTCCAGATATTTCCCTGTCATGGTCATTTTGACTTTGGGGAACAGCCAGAAGTCACGCGGTGCCAGATCCAGTGAATAAGGTGGATGAGGACGCAGTGTCATGTTTTCATTGGACAGAAATTGCTGTAAATGTTTGAGCAGTGTCAGGTGATCAGAAAATGTATTGAATGCTTAAATTTAAAAATGTATTAAGTAAAAGACACATTTTCATCAATCCCCTTCAAAATACTACCCTTTGGTTCCAGTACACTTATCCCCATGATGCTTGGCAATGTGTCTTTTACTGAATAAGTTTCTTTTTCTTTCTTTCTTTCTTTTTTTTTTCCTTTGGTACTGGGGATCGAACTCGGGTCCTTGTGCTTGCGAGGCAGGCAGCAGAACTGCTGAGCTAAATCCCCAGCCCCAATAAGTTTCTATTTAAAAAAAGAAAAATGTAGGGCTGGGGATTTAGCTCAGTGGTTCCGCTGCCTGCCTCAAAAGCACAAGGTCCTGAGTTCGATCCCTGGCACCAAAAAAAAAAAAAAAGTAAACCTTCTGTATAACTTTCTTGTACCAATGTCAGATGTCTTACAGGGATAGAACCATGTGCTCAGTAGAGCTGGAAAGGACATCATACTACACAGAATGGCAACGAAGACTTTGAACTGTTTGCTGAATTCATCTCCCTCCATGCCATGGATGTGACTCTTTTCTTTCTGTCCTTGTCCCTTTCCTTTTGTCTCTTGCTATCTCTTCATATGTCTTTTCTAGAAATAGAAATTAGACTCGCTCCTTCCAGCTGGGCACTGTGTCTTACCCTCCTGTCTTATCCACCGCCTGCTGTCCACGGGCCACACCATTTCCACAGGTAGCTCCTGATGCCCAGGGAGAGAGGACATGGGCCCTGCAGGTCTCAGGAACCAGCTCAGGGCCTGTGGTATGGGGCAGGTTCGCAGCCGGGACCACAGTCAGCGAGCCCCCCTCCACACGGGCAACACCTGCTCATCTCTTGGGGGTCCTGGGGGTCCGACCAGGGGCTCAGGAAGCAGCAAGTGCATCAAAAGCCCAGGTTTTCCAAATCTTCAGTACCACTGGATATGGTCACTGTTCTATCTTAGCTCTCCTCACGGAAGTGTTGTGTTAGCTTGTCGAGCTCTTAATTTACATTTCCACAGAGCCCCGGCCCAGGCCAATGTGGGTGTCCTGACTTTAGCAGTTATATTGGAGCCTCTGTATATTATAGCAACCTTATTCAATTTGAGCAGCCCTTTTATGAAGGAAAACGTCTCTAGCTGCAGGCTGCCCTATAGATCACCTTCAGCTTTTTTCTTCCAGGTACACACAGTAGCTCTTGTTCATTCTGATAAAAGATCACTGATCATTTGCAGTCTTCCTTCTGGTTTTCTCATGTGCACAAATGCATGCATGTTACTGGTCAAGAGATTTTTTTTTTGTCCTCCTTTCTTGTAGTATCAATTTTTTTCTTTTTACACAACAAAAACTTTAGTTTTTGTTATCTAACATTTATTTCAATGTATTAAATTATTTAAAATATTTTCATGGTCAATGCAAACTTGATAAACTGACTAAGATCAGCCCCCTTGCACCTGTCTGTGTTTTGAATGAACCGGTATTAATGGGATTGTCTATTTATTCCTTGGGAATCTGAAAGAATTTGGTAAAATACCAGTGCTATGTCCTCCTTCCTGGAAGCCATTCCTGTTATGTGTGTGGTGTTGGAAATGGAACCCAGGGCCTTCACACTGAGCTACATCCTCAGTCCTTTAAATTTTTAAATCTGAGACAGCATCTTCCTAAGTTTCTATGCTGCCCGGGCTGGGCCAAAACTCACAACCCTCCTGCCTCAGCCTCCCGAGTAGCTGGGTTGACAGCCATCTACCACTGTGCCCAGCTTGAATTTAGCTTTTTACAAAGTCCATCTTCACAATCCACATAGCAAGGTCTTCCTCCCTTTTTTTCCTTCTTCCATGCACTGATTGCTGCCTTCTGAGGAGGAGGGATAGACACATTCATTACCTGATTCTCTCAGCATACAGCGTACACAAGCAGTGAAACGTCACCCCGGATGCCATACCATGCACAATTATTTTGCATCAATGAAAAAGTGACAAATACATTTAGAAAACCAGCTTGGGTTTTGTGGCAGCTGCAGTAGTTCAGAGCTCACCCGTCTGGTCTCAGAAACTGGTGTCCAATGTAGTGGTAAGAGTGGGATGCCAAGAAGGAAGGAAGGAAGGGCTGGACACGGTGGTGCACACCTATAATCCTAGCACTGTAGGAGGCGGAGGCAGGAGAATTGCAAGTTTAAGCCCAGCCGGGGCAACTTAGCCAGACTGTCTCTGAAAATGAAAACTAAAAAGGGCTGGGGATGCAGCTGTATGCAAAGGCGCAGGGTTCAATGCCCAGCACTTCAGGAAAAACAAACAGAGAAAAAAAGATTTGAGTTTCAAGTCACATCTAATAATTTGTGGCTATCATCTCTTACCATCTCAGCAAGCACCCAGCTGTCCTCCGGGATTTGGAGTTCGGTTCAGTGGACGTCTGGTCTACCTCGTACCTTTGGGAGCTCAGCAGTGCCAGCATCACCGCCTGGTGGACAAGCTGTCCACACTCGTGAACCTCTGAGAGATGCACTCAAAGCGCACTCAGACCACAGCGGCCCTGATGACTTGCAGTTCCTGGTGGACACTCCATCCTTCCCACCCACAGAGCTTGATGTGTGGAAGCAGTTCTCTGTGGATATCACCTGCCACCTGTCCTCCCCTTTCATGCCAGCCACGCTTTTATGGGTGCAGCTTCAAAAAAGATGGAAGAAATTGCTTCTGACAGACAGTGGATGTAGAAGCGACTAAACCCTCAAAGCAGCCATCTCAACAGGAGATGGTGCTGCTACTATTTCTGGTTAGTTATAGACAGTTTTTCCCCTGGGAAACAGAACAAACATCCTGCAAGTCACTATGTAACACAGGCTGGTTTCTAACTCCCAGTGATCCTCCTGCCTCAGCCTCCTGAGTGCTGGAATTACAGGCACGTGCCACCATGCCTGGTCCTCCAAGTCTTTCAAAATCTAATAATATCACATTGCTGGAAGCTAAGTGTATGGTTTTACCAACTCTGCCATCATCATTTGCAGTGACGAGTCGTAGCTCTTCATCCTGAGTGTAAACTTGGGTGGATTGAGACACCCATGGAATGGCAGTTGGATTGTGAGATTATGAGTGTCAGCCATGGCATAACTCCTGAATGGGTTCAGAGCTGAATGGGCCATTAGGGGTGGGGCTTAGTTGGAGGAAGGGGGTCACAGTTGTGACGTTGGAAACTCTATCTGTTCCTGCCCTCTTCCTGTCTGGCTCTTTCTCTGCTTCCTGAATACCACACTGTGAGTATCTTTCCTCCACCATGCCCATCTGCCATGATGTTTCTGCCTTGAAGCAGCCGACCATGGACTGAACCCCCTGAGACCACTGGAGCAGCCGACCATGGACTGAGCCCCCTGAGACCACTGGAGCAGCCGACCATGGACTGACCCCCCTGAGACCACTGGAGCAGCCGACCATGGACTGAACCCTGTGAATTCGTGAACCAAAATAAACTTGTCCTCCTTTAATTTGCAACTGTCATGTACTCGATCCCAGCAGCAGCTAATGAGTCATACATTAGCATAATGAGGGCTTTCCTATTCCCTGCGTCCCCGCGGATGTGTTAAAGAGAAATGCCAACAGCATGTCAGAGCTCCCCTTCCAGATGGCACTGTGCCCTAGAACAGCACTTCCAGACCATCAGTGCCAAACTCCTGCTTCCTGAGTCTGCCAAGGCTGCGTCAGTTGTGCTATGGTAGAAAAGAATTCCTGGAAAAGTGCATTTAAAAATCAAGCAAAACCAAAACTTTCAGTGTTGCTTTAAAAAAAAAAAATTCACTAGATTCGGCAAACATAAAATATCAGTTTTTTCTGCTTAGATTTTTAAACATTTGCTCTCTATTTCTGCATTTATCTCATTGCAAACAGCCCACAGGATGGACCCCATTTCTAGACCACACAGCAGCACCTGGCCCATGGTGCCATCTTGATTCCTTAAGGGAAATGTCGATGCTGGACCATGTCCTTCTTCATACCCAAGTGTCTCGACACACGTTGGCTTTATCTCCACGCCAAGGAAACTGGAGGGAGCCGATAATCTTAAAAGATGTGCTGTCCTTAGATTAGCTCAGTGCTGTTATACATCAAAGTTGAAATGCAAATGCTTCTAACCTTTTTGAGTTTCTCCTATGTTTACCTTATATACAGCATTTTCCAGGTTATCCCTGTAAATGTCTTTTTGAGCATTCCACTTTGTTTAAAACTCCATTTCACTGTTTTCATTGGCATAAAAGCCTAGGACTTCTGTGCACTAACATGCTTCTGATTTTCCCACTGTGTGTTTTCTCCAGTGTCATATTTTCTCCCCAGATATTTCCTTAAATAACAAGACTGTGTAATTTCACAAAAAAATAAAACATGGAGTGCCATTTTGATGCAGATGGTAACCTTAAGGTTCGTGGGTTGAAAGCTTGGTCTTCAGCGTGAAAAGTAGAGTTAACCAAGTGGTAAGGATGTACTAGAGTTGAGATCTACAGTGTGCCCCAAAAGTCTTGTGTGTTTGGAAGATGACTGGATCATGCAGTGCTATACTGTCTGTGGATTAGCCCAATGATGAGTTCATAGTTTGTGTATTGTCAGGAAGTTGGTCCTGGCTGGAAGGGTGAGTTCTTGTCCCTGCCTCCTCCCTTCTCTCTCTGTTTCCTGGCTGCCATGATGTGAGCGTCTTTCCTCCTCCACACCCTTCCGCCATGTTGTTTCTGCCTTGGAGCAGCCGACCATGGACTGAACCCTCTGAAACCACAATCCACAAAACCTGTCCTTTTTTTAAAGCTGTGGATGTCATTTATTTTGTCCCAATGATAGAAAAGTTGGCTGATGATGATAAGAAGCAGGAGACTATTAATGGTATTCAAAAAGAATCAAAACGGAAGGGTGTGTGTGTGTGTGTCAGCGTGTGTATGTGGGTTCTTTCTACTGCAGTATTGGAAGATGAAGAGAAGCGTGTGACTTTCTGGTTTATCATGGCTACCTGGTAGCATTTCATCCAGAATAATGAGTTTTAGGCAGGAAGATGTGTCGAGTTAATCTGTCTGTTAATTTGTCTCTTTCCCTTCAGTAATGAGAAGTATGAAAATTCTCTCCCTGGTAATGATGAGTGAAGGATTATTTGCACCTTGTAATAATCAGCAGCACATCAACAATAAGTTTGGCAGACAATACAGAAGAATCTAATAAGGCCGATATGACTTATTTAGAAAGGATCGTGTGTCATAAAACATTTTGTTAGCATGTTGCACTCCTTTGGAAATATGTGCCCAAAGAATCACCCCCCCCACACACTTTCTAACCTGCAAGATGTGTGACCTTCATAAGAATGGTAGCAGGTCTTTAAAAATCATGGCTTTTTCCCTAGCAGGTCATCACGCACATGTCCTGATGGCCTAAGCACACTCTGTGACCACCCTACAGCCAGCCTCCACCCTGCCGTAGGGTGAGGGTTTGTCTTAGTCCATTCCCTGCTGCTAACCCAAAGCAGCTGAAGCCACGTAACCTCCCACCTCCACAGACCATCCACGTATAAGTTTAGTGCTCATGGTTCCAACACAGGAGTTTCTGTCTTGTATGATGAGATGACAACACAAAGACAGCCCACGGTCTTTGCCTTGTTCTTACAACCAGAAGCAAGTGTCGGGTCTAGTCACCCTGAAGCACATTTGCCTCAGTGTACCTTCCTGATGTTTCTAATCCAGTGCTATTTTGTAATGAGATAGAAGTTAATTAACCTGCCTCACATTCCTGTACAACCTACCTGCAGTGGGTTAAACTGTAACCAGGTTGTTTTTTTTTAATCCTTTTCCAGTGGAATTTTTATACTGTGATCTGGCTTCCATGCGGTCTATCCGGCAGTTCGTCCAAAAATTCAAGATGAAGAGAATCCCCCTCCATGTCCTCGTCAATAATGGTGAGTTCTCTTGAAATCGCTGCAAGATAGAATCGATTCTGGTGTGAGTGTGAAAACTCCCAGTTAAAACACTGACAGCCAGGGGTCAGTTTGGATGCAAACATGAGCTCTAGCTCTGCAGAAGTTTCTGCAAACCAGAGATGCATTTTGGTGCAAGCATGAGCTGCAGTTCAATTTGAGCACACGGATGAGCTCCAGTTCTACTAAAATTCCTCCAAACCAATTGTCAGCTTTAACGCACACATGGACTTCATCATTACATTGTTTGGGGAGTACCCTCTTTCCCAAGATTGGATTCCCATGGGTCAGAAGTCAGGAATACACGTGCCTTTTCTGGCTGCTAGTTCGTTCCAGACATGAGTTGGCGTTTGTCGTAAAAAGAATCCATTGCAGCCCGCTGGTGTGAAGTGGTGGTGATGTCATCCTGTGCCATGTGTGGTTGATATTTTGAGGAGTTCACCTGTGGGATGATACATCAAACTCCCACGAAGGGCTGGGTGTTCCCAGAAATGTCATTCAACCCCACGCCCACTCCTGCAAACTGCTCAGTGGGCTTCAGATACATGCGACCAACCCTGTCCTGAGTTCTGCCAGGTGGCCAGCAGCCCACACCCGGATGTAGCCAGTCACTTTCAAAGTCCCCATCCCTGAATGCAGGACACCGGGGGGCGGACACTTCAGGTCTGACCGATCGGACCTGTCATGTCCAAACCATTTCCCTTTCTGCTTGAATTGAACGGGCATGGAGGGAGACCCAGTGAGGAAAGACAGAAAGGAAGCAGAGTCCAGTTAGAACAGTGGCAGAAGAGACACAAGTAGTAAACCTAGAAACGCTGCATCTTCCCTCCAGCCACATGAGATGGCTCTCGAGTGAGTCTGATATTTCACGACAGAGAAATAGCTACTAGATTACCCAGTGCCGTTACTGCACATTACTCACCAGAATTCTGCCACGCAGAACCCTAACTTAACGATTTCTGCGCAAACCCTTGGTGCCCTGTGAGATAGCAGATCCCGCACTCCGGCTCTGAGGGAAAGGGCACAGCTCCGAGTAGGGAGGGAGGAAGGAACAGCCGCCCTGCCAAGGCTGGGACCCTGTCCGTCGGACGAAAATCCTCACATTTGGTGGCCACTATTTGCTCATCTTCACTGTTATCCTTTTTTAAAATTATTCATTAAGTTTATCGGTACATTTTAGGTATGCAATTTGCTGACATTCATCATTGGGAATTTGTACCTGTACGTGATGCATCTTGGTTCTTATTTTTTTGCTCTCTTCAACCCCTCCACCCCTCTCTGTTTACAAAAGCTTTGTTTCCCTTTTTATCCTTCTAGTCTCATTGTTTTTCTTTCCTTTCTTTCCTTTCCCCTGCCCCTCCCTAGTTCCCACTTCCCCTTCGAATATTTTCTTCCTATTTCAAAATCTGTTATATATTTTGATCCTCATTTACACTTTCAGTTTCTCCCACCAGAGAAACTATTCTGTATTTACACATGTGTGTCCTGTTTATTTCACTTAAGAGGATGGCCTCAATGTGCATCCACTTAGTTATAAATGTCTGTAGTTTATCTTTCTTTATGGCTGAGTAGTACTCCATTTTATAAAAACAAAACACATCTTCTTTATGCAATCACCAGTTGATGGGCACTTGGGCTGTCTCCAAGACTTAGCTATTGTGTTTGTTTTTTGTTTGCTTGGTACCAGGAATCGAACTCAGGACCTTGCGCCTGCCAGGCAGGTGAGGCACCACTGAGCTACATCCCTGGCCTACCTATTGCTAGGTTAATCTGTTTTCTTTCTTTTCTGTAACATCAAGAGTATTAGCAGGCAGAAAAAAAAATGGTCAGATTGACAGACTTCTCCATTTGTTGGATTTGAAATTCTCACTGCAGGCTTGAAAGGAAAGACATGAGCCATACGAGTGCATGCAGTCCAACTTGTAGGATGTATTTCTGTCTCTCATTCTGTGGCTCTGATAGGTGCATCTTGTCCAGAAAGCCACGGGTAGCACCATCTCCTTTGGGTGGTACATCACGCATTACAAATGGACGGGGCTCCTGCAGAACGCTTCGCAGCCATCCTGATGTTTCCGTCTTCTCCAGGGAGTTTTAACAGTAATTTCACAAGTATTCTGTCTGATTTTACGGTTCCCTCACGCCCATACCTGAAGCTGACATACAGAAGTAGATGAGTCCCCACTCGATGGCTCTGTGGCATTCCTTCTGCAAGCTCTGACTGTAGGCTTGCTTTGTTGAGCATCCAATAGAATCAATGAGTCGAATTATAATATTAGTCACCAAAAGCGGGGCTGAGAGGAGCAGAGTCTGTTTGGCCATGCGTCTTATTTCCTCATTATGCTCAGTGCCGCGAGTAATTAGTAAGTGAACACTTGTTCACACTGTAATGGCAGGGAAAAGGACTGCGCACTCTGGACACTAATGTATACAACCCTCTTAGGGACTTTTACGGAGTCTTCTGATCCATTTCTTTCTTTCTTCTTTGAGACAGGGTCTGACTATGTAGTCCACACTGCCCTCAAACTCACTCTGTAGCCCAGGCTGGCCTCAGACTCACAGTGATGCTCCTGCCTCAGCTTCTCAAGCGCTGGGCTGACAGGTGTGCACCACCACGGCCAGCTCTGCTCCAGCATTTCAACCACGGAGGTGCAGGAAAGATGATGAATGTCAAATCTGATCACTTTCTCTAACACTCCTTCCTCCATTCCGGAACTAGAGAATTTTTGGAGAAACAGATATGTCGATGGCATTTTCTAGAGTGGATTTAGATCTACAGAGAGGTGGACGTCTCACGTACATTATTCTGTCTCCACGTGGGGATTAGGATGTGGACGTCTGGAGACATTACTCCATCTCTGTGGGCAGATCGGAACGTGGAAGTCCCAGGGGGAACATTGTTCATCTCATCATTCCCGCCTCCTCTCTCCTTCCTGCCCTTCACAGGCAGGAAAAATACAACAAGAGCCCTCACAGACATCACACTCTAGCCAAGGAAGCAAGCACTGTACAAATAATTACTCTGTGAAATGTCTTCGGCATAGGAAATGCAGCCTACAGTGTGGCAGCTCGGTCCTGTAAAATACAGCAAAGATTACATCCTCGGTATCAACTGCATGGAAATTTCCTTACCTGTCCCCCTTGGCACACCATTTCCAGGAAATATAACAGAAGCCCACTTAACAAATGAATAATGTCCCAAAATGACACTTTGTCCTTTTCTCCTCTTGTGTATTTTTTTTTCTCGTTATCTTCAAGAGCTTGGCCAGGCTGTGGCTGTGCTTGGATCCAGGCAGGTTCCTGTGGCTGACGAGCACAGCACTGCTCAGTATTTTTCTTCTAGTCCCTCTGGGAAGGAGCCCAGTTGTGGAAGAGGTGGAAGTAATGGTCACCCTGGGTTCTGTCTGAAAAGGGAGCCATGCCCAGGACTGGAGGTACAATGCTTCCTGTATTAGTTACTGTCCCATCACTGGTACAAAATACCCAAAACCATGAATTTTTGGCTCCAAGAAAAAATATCATGGTGGATGGAGGAAAGAGAGAGAGAGAGACGGAGAGAGAGAGACAGAGAGAGAGAGAGAGAGAGAGAGAGAGAGAGAGAGACAGAGGCTCATGGTTCTCATGGCTGAAAGGGTTCAGTCCATGGTGGGTGCTCCAGTGCTCTCAAAGGGTTCAGTCCATGGTCAGCTGCTCCAATGGTCTCAGAGGGTTCAGTCCATGGTTGGCTGCTCCAATGGGCTCAGAGGGCTCAGTCCATGGTCGGCTGCTCCAGTGATCTCAGGGGGTTCAGTCCATGGTCAGCTGCTCCAATGGGCTCAGAGGGCTCAGTCCATGGTCGGCTGCTCCAGTGATCTCAGGGGGTTCAGTCCATGGTCGGCTGCTCCAATGATCTCAGGGGGTTCAGTCCATGGTCAGCTGCTCCAAGGCAGGAATATCATTGTGGATGGGCATGGAGGAGGAAAAACACTCACATCATGGTGGCCAGGAAGCAGAGAGAGAGAGAAGGGAGGAGCTGGGACAAGAAATCACCCTTTCAGGTCACACTCGAGTGACCTCCTCCAACCAGGAAGTCATCCATGATGGATCGACTGGTGAACACAGCACCCCATGACCCAGTCACCTTCCACGCACCCGACACTTTTGGGTGACATGTTCAATCTAAACCACAACAGTAAGCTTCTAATGTCCCCTGCTCATCCTGCCCAAGATAGGCAGAATGTACAGTAGACACACCCAGAAAGCCAGAGGCAGCATCCTTTCCTGGCAGAACTTCCTGTTTTCCTGGCCGAACCACCACATCCATGGATCCCAGGGTAACCCATGGACTTGGGCGGAGCATCCCACAGTGCCCAAGAAGGACACAAGGCTGCAGGAATGAAGATTTCCCAGGCCTCATAATCAGGAGGACACCCCAAGATGGGAACAGTCACCATCCCAGCTTGTGGGGGCTTTGGTCAGACTTCCCTTGGTTTACAGGAAGCAAAGCATTTCCTCACATGTCACTTCTTTTTAGTTTGTGCACCAGGGTTCGGGAGTCAGGGGTACTAGGAAAGTGCTGGTGTGCTCGCATGTGAGCAGGTTTCTCCCATACACTGCACTCACAGAGGGACTCTGGTGCATCCTTCAGCTTTCTTTCATTGTGAAAACAGCCTCGAGAAAATCAGGTCCAGAGGAGGTGTATTTTGGCTCATGGCTTCAGAGCTTTCAGTCTGTGGTTGCCTGTCTGCATTGCCTTGGAGTCAGGGCAGGAACATCAGGACAGAACGGCGTGGTGGAGAAGATGTACTCAGGATGGAAGCAGGAGGAGGACCGGGCTGGAATCCCACGAGCCCCTTCAGGGCCACGCCCCAGTGACCTCACTTCCTGTCCTAGACTCCACCTTTTAAAGGTCCCTCCATCTTTTTTCTATTCCATGAAGTTTATTGGTACATTTTAGGCATACGTTATGATCTCATGGTTCCACTGTCTTTAAACTCAGCAGCTCCCTGCGCCTCACAGTAAGCCTCCTGGAAATATTCAAGATCCAGACTATCACACTTTGATATTTTTAGTGTCCAAGAAGGTTACAGCTGGTCTGGAGAGTTTCTCCAAATGATGTCTCTTGGACCTGCCTGGTGGAGATCCTGTTCAGCAGCCATGTGCATGAAGACCATGGGAGACTTTCTGTTCCGAGCGACTTCTAACACCCTAGGCAAGCTAGCTTTTGTGCTTTTCTTGCTTTTCTATTTTTTATTTTGCTCTTAAAGAGACCCGCCAAGTTTTGGCACACAGTTAATACATCAGATATAAAATAGTGTTTTCCTTTGCTTGCACGTCTAAAATAGACCCCGACTGCCTATGTCTGGCCTCTCTGGCAAGCTCAACAGTGATTTATCAAACACAAGAATCGTGCAAAGTAGAACTCCCAGAGCGCTGTCTCATTATTTACACCGCACATGCAACAGTTTTCCTCATGTGCTGTCCCCTTCCCCATGTTTGAAAATTGATGGGCTGTTAATGACCGCACAGGATTTATGTTCTGTCTTTGCCAGGCATTGCCCTGTAATTCTAGCAGATGGATTTCTTAAGATAAAGAAAATTATTGATAGATTCTTTTCTCTACCCAGGCAAAAGTGCCTGTCAATGGTGACCCTGAAATATAGCAGCTGTGCTTCTGCAGCTGTGTACTTAGTTCGTGTTCATTCGTTAATTCTTTTACTATGTCAGGACCGAGGAGCAGGAAGACTCAGGAGTTCATAAAGAAAGGGGTGTCTCGCCAGGTACTCACTCTGTGAGGCTGAGGCAGGAGGACCTCAACTTTGAGCCAACCTGGACGACTTAGTGACTTAGGAAGATCCTGTCTCAAAATTCTAAAAAATAAAATTAGAAAAAGGACTGGAGTTGTAGCTCAGTGTGAAGGCCTGGGGTTGAATCCCCGGCTCTGCAAGAATAAATCAGTATATAAACAAGTAGAATAAAATTTAAAAATAAAGAGGAAAAGACAGGATGCAGTTGGCAGCTGAGAAATCGCATGCTTGTACCCGTTTCCTGTGGGCGGGTCGAGGATGGGATGTTACTCGGTTTCCCCTGGGTGGTTTCCCGGGGAACAGGCTGCCTGGTTATCTGATGTCTTCCCCGCTGGAAACAATGGCACCCAGGAGCCCTCAGTCCCTACCTCCGCTTGGGGTGATTGAAGCTGTCACGTGTACCCCTCCTACCCCCAGCACCCTCTGTGTTTCCACTGTTGAGTCTAGTATGTCACCTGGCCGGGGTGATCAGAAACGCGGTGACTGCTCTGCTGGGCGCCGTCCAGTGGAAAGGCAGCTCGTGAACACACGACGCTGTGTCCTCCTCCACCCGAGTCACCGCAGCTGGCACCGTGCGACTCCCGGCTCCTCCCCAAGGTCAGGATGACCCGGAAAGGTCACTGATCTGAGTCCACTCGGGACATCGAGGCAGCCGGAACGGCGCAGCTAAAGGCCCTCAGGAAAGAGGACTCCAGAGCTGCTGCAGACAGCGGCCAGGACGGCGGGAGGAGGGTGTGCACAGCCAGGGAGGAATGACAATGTGGTTTTTATTGTAATAATTCCTTATGTTAACCTTGACTGTATTTGTCTTTTATTTATTTTGCACTTTTCTTATTCTTTCACGTTTGCAGTACTTTGTTTGAAGTTGATCCGTGTACCCAACACAGCTTAATTGCTTTCCATCCCTTTCACTCCCCTCGCCCTCCCTCCACCTCTTGGCCCCCTTCCCAATGGTTCCTTTTCTCCCTGCAGCCTAGCCAGTATTTATGATTACTTTTTCTTTTTCTTTCTTTCTTTCTTTTTGGTACGGGGGGGTGGGGATTGAACTCGGGTCCTTGTGCTTGCCAGGCAGGCTTGGTGATAGCCATTGTTTCTGGGGTGAGGTGGAATCCCAGTGCTGTTTACATGTGCATTGCTCTCATGGCACAAATGTTGACGTCTCTTCATGTACTTACTAACCTTTGTACTTCTGTGAGGCTTCTATTCATTTCCCTCGCTAATTTTTTTATTCTGTTCTTTATTTGGGGCAGTGTCTAGCTTTTGAGTTCTTTATATATTCTATCTAGACATTCTTCTGAGGAATCGCTTGATTCTTCTTTCCATTTCTGTAAGTTGCCTCCTAATTCTGTTTCCTTTGCTGTGTGGAAGCTCTAATTTGAGGCCCTCCCATTTGTTGATTCTCGGTGCTATTTCTTGTATCTTTGGGTTTCTATTCCAGAAGTCCTTGCCTACACACGTGTCTGCAACAGTTCTACCTGTTTTATCTTCCAGAAGAGTAAGTGCTTCTGTTTTGACATTTAGATTTTTGATCCATTTTGATTTTAGCTTAGTACATGGCGAGAGATGTGGGTCCAGGCTCAGCCCTCTGCAGGCGAAAAGCTCGTTTTCCCAGCCTTGTTCATTACAGAGGCTGTCTTTCTGGCAGTGTGTGTTTTGGGCCCCTTTGTCAAAGATCAGATGGCCGAGGATGTGTGTCTGTCCTCCGTTCGGTCCCCCTGAACCTCCTGTCTGTGTTTGTGCC
The DNA here is from genome assembly GCF_053883595.1 of Heterocephalus glaber. Taxonomy (NCBI): domain Eukaryota; kingdom Metazoa; phylum Chordata; class Mammalia; order Rodentia; family Bathyergidae; genus Heterocephalus; species Heterocephalus glaber. The sequence continues at coordinate 6,341,978 of NW_028258189.1, forward strand.
AGTGCCGAGCTGTGTTTGTCAGCGTAGCTTTGCGATAGAACTTGAAATCCAGAACGGCAATGCCTCTGCTTCTCTGTCATTGCCCAGGGTTGCCTTTGGTCTTCTGAGTCTCCCGTGGCTGCATATGCATTTGAGGGTTGATTTCTCCAGACCCACGCGGCGCGCTGCTGCTATCTGACTGGGATTGTATTACATCTGTATAACGTGTTGGTAGTATAGGCATTTTGACTACATCAGTGCTATTATGATTATTATTTTCCCAATTTCTTTCTCAGTGAGTTTATTCTTGGTGGAGAGGAACACTCTTGATTTTCCCGTGTGGGTCTTGCATCCTGATACATTGGTCAATGTGGTTGTTAATTCCAGGAGTCCTGTGGTGGGGATTTTTGGGTCTCCTCCGCAGAGGGACATTCACCATATTGGCCGATCGTCCTCCTGTGCATTTGGTGGCCAGGACACCACACTGGGCAGCCTTTCGTCCAGTGGGAGAACTGTGTTTGAAACCAGGGGGAAGAATTTTTTTTGAGGGGTGCTCATGGCAAGGTGTCTTTTGCTGTCATAATTTAAAACAATATTCTAATAGAACATTAGTTCTGTTAGTATATTAGTAATAATAACCTAATTTAAAAGTTCTAATAATTCCTTAAATTACATATTCTGTAGTTTCAAAAATATTTACAGTACATATGCTGTTTTGTTTGATTTATACAGTAGTTAAAAGAAGAGTAGTTTTTGTGCTGTTCTCAATTTCTTTCTTTTTTGTAAGAGTCTTTTTGGTCCATGGTTCGCACTGTAACATTTTGGCCATTCTTTTAAGATTGTGGTACACAGGGTAGTAAGTATTGCTGTCCTGTAATTTGTTATGAAATTTCACTTCATCTTCTTCGTAGAAGGAAGAATGTTTTAAAAAATATTTTGTGTATTAATATCTACTTGTACTAACATTGAAATAAAAATGAAATAATAGGGGGCCGGGGATTTAGCTCAGTGGTTTCGCCGCCTGCTGTGCAAGCGCAAGGACCCGAGTTCGATCCCCAGTACCAAAAAAAAAGAAAAGAAAAGAAATAAGAAGAAGTGAGACACATAAAAAACCATTGAAACGTTCACCTTGTTCGTCCGTCACTTCCTGTATCCAGCTGCCCTGGCTGCTGACCATGGAGACGCAGAGCCCTCTACACGTAAATCAGAAAGACAGGGGCCGAGGATTAGCCGGGCTTCACTGCACGAGCGAGGGGCCTCAGAGTCTGGGGGCCAGATGCATAAAGCGGAGAACGTGCTTTTATGATTCTGTGGAGAGAACAGCAGCGGTGAGGCTGGGTGGGAGCTGGAGTTTGCAACAGGCGACATGGACACTTAGATCAGCCTCTCTGTCTCCCTCTCTCTGTCTCTCTCTCTCTCTCTCTCTGTCTCTCTGTGTCTCTCCCTCTGTCTCTCTCTCTGTGTCTCTCTCTCTGTCTCTCTGTGTCTCTGTCTCTCTCTCTGTCTCTCTCTCTCTCTGTCATCTCCTTCCTTCCTTCCTTTGCAGTACCGCCGATTGAACACAGGGCCTTTATACTGATGTACATCCCCAGCTCTTTTCTTCGTTTATTTTCTATTTTGAGACAGGGTCTCCTTCCATGGCTACACTGCACAGCTTGTCACCCTCCTGCCTCAGCCTTCCAGGGCACTGGAATGACAGGTGTGCACCGCCGCACCAGCCAGCCTGGACTTCTCCGTGTTTCATCTGTCGGACTCTCTGAGGAGAGGGCGCCTTGCCACACAAGGCCCTCGGCTGCAGGCCGTCCTAACCTCCCTGAGCATGCTTCCCAGAGTTGTGGGCCGGGATGATCCTTATTCCGTTCGTGTGACGAACTCAGTCTCCGGAGGTGACACACAGGGGCTTGTGCCACTCCCCCCTCCCCTGTCTGCTGCTGTTATCCCTGCAGTCATCGTAGACAGGTTCAAGCTCAAGGGCAGGAAAGGAACTCATTGGTCACTTCCCACCTACAAATCGGGAAACTGAGACCCTAATGCTGAGAGGTCAAGCCGGGGGTGGAGGCGCACACCTGGGATCCTAGCACTCTAGAGGCCAAGGCAGGACGAGGACCATAAGTTCGAGGGCAGTCTGGGTGCCATAGTGAGTTCCAGGACAGCCTGCTCTACCTGGCGAGACCCTGTCTCAAACAAAAAACCCGGTGAGCGGTGAGGCAGGACCTAAGCTCACCCATGCGCGTGTCTTCAGCTGCTTCGCATCCCTGAAATCCATCCTGCCCAGAACCCACCATCCCACCCCATTTGACTCCTGGGAATTCTTCTTCCCCAGCTGGAGTCATGATGGTGCCTCAGCGGAAAACCGAGGACGGATTTGAAGAACACTTTGGCCTCAACTACCTGGGTCACTTCCTGCTCACCAACCTCCTCCTGGACAGCCTGAAGGAGTCTGGGTCCCCGGCCCACTGCTCCAGAGTGGTCACTGTCTCCTCTGCCACGCACTATGTCGGCGAGCTCAACATGGAGGACCTTCAGGGCAGGTAGGCTGCAACCTGGGAAGCTCCTGGTGGTTTTCTAGGCAGGGCAAAGGTTTCCCAGGCTCTGTGTATCTGCTGGGTGCTGCTGTGAGCTGTACATGGTGCTCAGGAACCTCAAAGCCTGTGTAGATCACCTACTATTTGTGTCATGTCCCTGGGCAGAAGTCAGACATAGAGAATGGAAAGAATATGTAAACCTCCTCTTCCACCCTGTTGAAAACATCACCCAGTATATTAGTCATTTTCTTCTCACACGGACAGAATAATCAACATTGGCCCCTTCAAAAGTGACAGGTTTCTTTGGCTCATGTGTCTAGTGCGTTCAGTCCATGGTCGGCTGCTCCAGTGCTCTCAGGGGGTTCAGTCGATGATCGGCTGCTTCAATGGTCTCAGAGGGTTCAGTCTATGGTCAGCTGCTCCAGTGGTCTCAGAGGGTTCAGTCCATGGTTGGCTGTTCCAGTGGTCTCTGAGGATTCTGTCCATGGTCGGCTGCTCCAATGGTCTCAGGGGGTTCGTACCATGGTTGGCCGACTCCAAGGCAGAAACAACATGGCAGGCAGGCATGGTAGAAGAAAAATGTTCACATCATAGTGGCCAGGAAGCAGAGCAGAGAGAAAAAACCCAGGGAGAGACACACCCTTCCAGGTCACACCTACGGTGACCACCTCCTCCACCGAGTTTGCTCCACTTCCCAGCACATTCACAATGAACTCATCGATGGAGTAACCCACTGATGAGCACTGTGTGATCATCTTCCAAAAGCCCGAGCTCTGAACACATGAGACTTTTGGAGGACCCCTTAGATCTAATCAATAACACCCACCAAGTCTGCACGTTGTGATTTATCTTAACTCTTGATGACATCCAATGCATTATCTTCTCATCGGTAGGACTCTTTGGTAGATTCCTTGCATTCCCTCACCTGTATTTTAAGTGTGTCCTTCAAAAAATCCACATGTTGGAGTTTGAATGCCCACATTCATATGTAGGTGATTTTGGGAAATGATTGAATTCAGACAACATCATAAATGAGGTCAGATGACCTCATGATGCCATTAGTGGATTTGTGAGAAGAGGAAGTGAAATCCAAGCCAGCATGCTTGCTCTGCTTCTCCATGGAATGTTCTATGCCATGCATCAGGAAGGTCCTAACCAGATGCTGGAGTCATGCATTTGGCCTTCCAGGTTTCAGAAGTGTGAGCTAATGAAACCATTTTTTAATTCCCCAGTCAGGTGTTATAGCAACAGAAGATGAATGAAAATATGCTCCTAAAGGGTAAAAGAGATCATTCTGTGTGAATAGGTGTTTTACTCCATCGGGGCCGCCATATGCAATCCCACAGCCTGGGCAGCTGACACACAGCAGAGCTTGGTGTCCAGTCCTGGAGGCTGAGGTCCAAGGTCCAGGCGTGGCAGAGCCCGTGTCTGGTGAGGCTGCTTCCCAGGTCACAGGTGGCACCTTCTCCCTGTGTCCTCACCTGGTAGAAGGCAGGGGCTCTCTGGGGTCTGTGATGAGGACGCAGATCTCATCCATGCAGCTCCACCCTCAGGACCTCAGCACCTCCAGAAGGCTCTGTGTCCTAACACCAAATCTTGAAGATAGGACTTTGAACACATGAGATTTTGGAGCTTGAATATGTTCAGTCCATTGCATTAGGTCTTTTGTTTATATTTCTCTGTTATGAAACCATGGATTTTCAAAGCATTCATGTCCTGCTTGGACAGATGTGGATGCTAGGTGGACTCGGGATCAGATTGTGGGACCAGACCAGAGCATTTATAGGAATTTGAGCTCCTTAGGCCCTGGAAGCCTCAGGCTTGAGAGGAGCTGAGGCCCTTTCGTGTGGGGGACCAGAATCTTTCATGGTCTGCATTTTTTCCTCCCCAGTGTGGGGCCACTTGGAAATAAAAGCAGACACTGGGGGCTTCTGAGGAGGCCATCACCAACCCAAGAGTGGAGCCAGGCTCCTCAGTGTGTTCCCATATCTGCTTATGAGTGCGTAACCAAAGAGGCTCATCTCACTGGATTCACCATCAAGGGCAAATGCTGCTGCTAGGCTGTGGGGGGGGGAAGGCCGGGTGTGTGACTTGTGTGAACACCATTGTGTCATGGTGGAAAGGTTTGGATGATGGGATGGACCAGACTCTGGGATGCCCCGGGCACATAAGACAGGGCCTGGTGATGTAGGGAAGAGAACGGGACAGAAATTCCCATGCAGTGGGGATGGCAGGAGACACAGCAGGGTGGAAAGGGCGGCTCCTTCGTGACACCTCGAGTGAGCGAGCCCACGAGTGAGTGCTTAGACCGTGGTTCCAGTTCCTCGTCAAGGCCACACCCCCAATGCCCTAACTTCCTCCCCCTAAGCCCCACCTCTTAAAGGCAGCACCACATCTTAATAGCGCCCCCAGCTGGTGACCAAGACTTCAACACACAAGCCTTTTGGAGTTGTTCAAACTATAGCAAGGACATCACTTTTGGGTTTGCAGTCATTATGATTTTCCTCTAAGTGCTGTGACAAATTAAATCATGAGAATTCATCCTTTACCTTAGCTTTGGAGAACAGAAGTCTGAGCTCAAGGTGTCCCTGGCCATGCTCCCATCACAGGCTCCCAGGGAGACCCTCCTGCCTCTGCCTCCTCTTGGGGCTTCAGGAAGCCCAGGGCTGCAGCCCCATCACTCCAGTCTCTGCCTCCATCTCCATGCAGCACCTCCTCTGTGTCTGTGTCTCCTCCTCTGTCTCTGGTGAGGTGAGGACGCTGCCATGGATTCAGGGCCACCCTGACCCTGGAGAGCCTCGTCTGATCCGATTCCCTCTGCAGGGGCCCTGTTTCCACATCAAATCCCATTCCTGGAGGCCAAGGTCAGGACTTCCACCCTCTTTTTTGCAAAATGCAACTAAACCCACAATATTTGTCCTCCTCCTCCTTTCTGTTTCTTCCCCAGTTTGATTATATGAAATTAATACTGATGACAGCCATTTATCTGAACCACTTCACATTTGTGCTGATTACTGTACTGGAAATAAAGAGCCTGAATTTTGTGAAGCAAATCCCAGCTCCGAGACTGTTGTAAATTTTCTTTGGTGCTAGCACAAACTCCTTCCGAATATGATTCCCTTTCAGAGTGTGTCGATTTTGAGTTCCTCTTAAAGGGGAGTATGTTAGTGTCCTAGACCACCATAACAAAACCCCATAGCTTGAGTTGTGTAAACAGCAGACGCTTCCCGTCCTCATCCTGGAGCTGCACACCCAAGGTCCAGGCATGAGCCGCGCTGTCTCCTCCAGAGGCCTCACACGTGTGCCCCTCTGTGTGTGTCTCTGTCCTTCTCTCCTCTTGTAGAAAAACTCAGTCCTGTTCAGTTAAGGCCTACCCAGTGACCCCCACCCCTGTAAAGGTCCTATCTTCAAACACATTTCGTTCTCAAGTTACAGTGGTCTGATTGATCATTTTTGGACATTGACATGGTAGGGAATCCATACACCTTTGTTTTGCTTTAGATCTGGAAGCTTCCCCAGAAGTCTCCTGTGTTCAGAAGTTAAGCTTTATAAAGATGATTGCATAGGGCCGGGGATTTAGCTCAGTGGTTTCACCGCCTGCTGCGCAAGCACAAGGACCCGAGTTAGATCCCCAGTACCAAAAAAAAAAAAACGATTGCATCATGGGGTTGCCGTACTCTTCACTGGATTCATCCATCAGTAATTCACAATGGCATCTCTTTCCCAATGGCCAGCTCCTCCCTTCTCTCTCTGCTTCCTGGCCACCATGATGTGTGTCTTTCCTCCTCCATGCCTGTCCACCATGTTTTTCCTGCCTTGGAGCAGCCGACCATGGACTGAACCCTGTAAAGTCATGAGAACCATGAGTCAGTCAGTCTCTCTTCATCTCTCTCTCTCTCTCTCTCTCTCTCTGTCTCTCTCTCTGCTTCGGGTCACCATGATGTGAGCATCTTTTCTCCTCCAAGCCCATCTGCCATGATCTTCTGCCTTGGAGCAGCTCACCAAGGACTGAACCCCCTGAGACCGCTGGGGCTGCCAACCATGGACTGAACCCCCTGAGACCACTGGAGCAGCCGACCATGGACTGAATCCTCTGAGACCATGAGCCCAAATCATCCTCTCCTCCTTAAACCTGTGGGTGTCAGGTGTTGTGTCCCACCAAGAAGAAAGCTGACTTGTACACATTCAGTATGCAGTGTGCTTAGAATTTGAACCTTCATCTTGTCCTAGGCTGGTGACTGGAGCAGTCTTCACTCCATTCATTTCCTCAGTTCTGATGGGAAGATCACCAACACTCTTCAACACTCTTTGCTGTTGAGCTCCAATGTTTACTAGACTGGGTATATTTCATGCATTTTTTACTTTGGATACTCTTCAGTTGCCATGGGTTTCTTGTGATATCATCCCAATGTGAGCTAAGGAGTGACTGGGTAGCTTCCAATGTTCTGCGGGATCCAGCGTGTGAGGACCTCAAGATATGAATTTGGGGGATCACATAATTCAGTCCTTACCAGGAAGTTAGACCCAGCTTCCTCGCTGTGGCTTGAACCACCTCCAAGAGCCAGGACATTGACAACCAGAGACAGCCCTGGGTCCCCTGAAATAGCAGTGAACATTTCATCTCTGGCTCCCTACAGACCTTCCCATAGGTGAAATGTGAGTTGCTCTAGCCCACCAGACAGCCACCCTATCAGGAGATGGTGAAGTTTTACCCTTTTGTTTCAGTGCATTTTCCCGTTTCCTTCCTCCCCCTGCATGGATTCACTGACAGGAGTGTTGCCATAGCAAGAATGGGGAGGCATTTCTTGGGAATGACTTGGGTTTCAATATCTCCACCAAAACCCACCTTGAAATGGAAACATCATTGTGAGTTACAACTCAGAGGTAGAACCACGTGGTTCTTCGCCTTGAAGAGGTGATTACAAGTCAGCCCTCTTAGATGGATGAGCCATTTCGCATACATGGACGTGTGGTTTATTTCCAAAGTGTGTTGGCTGGCGGAGCCACTTGGACTCATTGCTGTGATAATGTGTACCCCCACAGGAGGGTGCAGGGTGTCCCCACCAGCAAATAGGACTTCACCAGATAAAGACCTTCAACCTTGGACCTGCTCAATAATCCTTGAGCTAGATAAGCCTTCATACTTTGCAAATCACCCAGTCTGTGGGTTTCACTTTAATAGCAACAGAAAATGGTCTCGGAAGGAGACTGTCTGGCTTCTCCCTTGGGAAGCATTTGCCAGGGTTTCTGCAGAACACAGGAAGCTGCTGGTGCTACAAGGCCAGGGTGAAAGGCCCATCATGCATCTGTCTTTCCTTCTACCATCTTTTTCCAGCTAGTTGAAGCGTAGAATGCCTAACCCGCAGATTCCACCTTCATTTCCTCAGCATTGACATCTGATTTTTTAAAATAAGGGGACATGAGCAGGTGCCAAAGTCCATTGCATCCTTAATGCATCCTGAGAAGGCTGTCTCTATTAAAATTGCATTTGTTATGCTAAAAGGTTACAAGACGAACTCTCTGATGTCAATTTCAGAGTAAATGTTTAAAAGCCAAGAACAACCTGGGGAGCTGCAGAAGGGACTCCCAGAAAAATGTCATAAATGTCACACTAATTAGCATCTGCTCACAATGCCTGGGGACTTGGATGCCCAAAGGGCATTCAATAGGAGTGTGTGAAAGTGCACTCTTAAATGATTCTGCAGCCATCAGAGTTGGACTCTGGAGTCGAGGAGTCTTTCTCAGTACAGAAGGAGCGCTTCTTCTGTGGCGTCCCGGGAAAGCACACAGCTGCCTACGAATGTCGCCCAGGTAGACTGATGCTCATAGAATGAAATATGTGCCATGAAAGAGGTATCACAGATGTTAGGACCTTGTGCTGACCTTGCCAGGATGGGACCTACCTAAGCCAGCACCCTTGATGTTGCCTGAAGAAGTTGTACGAGCCTTCTGAGGCTTCCACAACAAAGCCCCCACCTGGTCTCCTTAACCAACAGACCCTTCTCATCCCTGTTCAAGAGCTGCAGGCCAGAGGTTCAGGCCTGGGCAGTGCCAGTCCTCCTGAGACCTCGCTTCTGGGCTTGGAGGCACCATCTCCTCCCTATGTGTCTATGTCCTCTTCTTAGAAAGACCCAGGGCTGTGCCTTTGAGGCCATATCTCTTCTCTAGCTCTTTCCCTCTCTCTTTCCTTCCTGGCCACCATAATGGGAGCATTTTTTTCTCCCCCATGCCCATCTGCTATGATGTTTCTACCTTGGAGCAGCTGACCATGGACTGAACTCTCTGAGACCACTGGAGCAGCCGACCATGGACTGAACCCTCTGAGACCATTGGAGCAGCCGACCATGGACTGAGCCCCCTGAGACCATTGGAGCAGCCGACCATGGACTGCACCCTCTGAGACCATTGGAGCAGCTGACCATGGATTGAACCCTCTGAAACCGTGATCTCAAATGACCCCCTCCTCTGAGTTTATGTGAGATATTTTGTCCTACCCATGAAAAGCTCACCAATACACTGGGGCTAAAACTTCAGCCCGTAACATAAGTCCCGATTTCTTTCCTATGTAGGATGGAACATGTCTCAGCCAATGTCTTCATTGCTAACCAAGGCTGATTTCCGAGACAGGCAGGTGGAGAGAGCACAGCTGACCATGGATGAAGAACTCTGACCGTGACATTTATATTGAGTAGAGCTCCGTACCTTAGTCTGCATGCAGAAATCTGCATCTACACCTTGCTCTGTCCCTTCCTCATGATCCCAGGGTCCCACACAGGGCAGAAACTCAGTAATGGGGTCGAAGAGGTCATAGCAGAATAAGGAAGTTTTTCTGTATTCCTGAGGAAGCCCACGTGTAGAAAGCAGCCCTGCCTGCGGAAAACATCCTTACTTGGTGGGAATTTCAGACCTCAACAGCAGCTGGTTTTGGGCACCAAGGTGACCAAGTGGATTTCGCTTGAGAAGACAAAACGCGAGATCCAGTGATGCTATCCACGCACTCCTAGCATTTAACAGGAATGTTACGCTTACATTCGACCTTAACATTCAACGGGACCATCTCAAGACCAAAGTGAGCTTTATTTTTTTTTTTTAAAAAGGAACCCTTATCCGTTGTGTTTATCAACAAACTGTCCATATATTTGAACACATTTAGATAACTGGTGACCTTGCTGATTTTGTGGGAATAGATAACATTCGTTCAAGCTTTCTAGAAACATCAGCCGTCAAATTGCGCTTATGTCTGACAGCATAGAGAGAGGATGTATGCGGTACAGTCAGGTACTGGGGCCAGAGGGCCAGTTCCGCTTCGCCTGCAGCCACGCCTCATCTGAACGTAACCGTTTAAACCCTGAGGTGACAGCCCCATGGGGGACTCACAGGATCATGTTCTGGTTTGTATTTCTGATCCATAGTGAATTTGTGGGGAAAATACAGACACTTAAATGAAGGAAACAGAGTGGCGGGAATCAGAAACCACAGTCATGGGAACATGGGTAGAACATGAGGCTCAGCCTGATAAACCGTAAACTCCTTTGGAAGCAGGGCCCTGCAGAGGGCATCAGAGGAGGCTCTGGAGATGAGGCCATCCTGCCTCAGCCTCCTGAATCCAACAGCAGCGTCCTCACAAGAGACAGAAGAGGTTTCCGTCGGGACCCTGAATGCCAAGGAGGAGAAAGCAACCTGCATTCGCTCTGGCGAGCTCCTCACTCACCTGCAGCGCTCGCCTCGAGGCTCTATGTAGCTCCCTCCTCTTGGAACCCGCATTCTGCAGTTTTCCGCCCCTGGGAAAAGCGGGCCGCGTGAGGACAGAGAGACTTCCTGGGACAGTGCTCAGGAGGCGTGCAAAACTCCTGACCCGCACACGCACATGTTCCCGTGCTCACAAGCGTTCTGCGCACCCGTAACCTAACCTCTCTTCCCTTTGAAGTAGGCGTGGCTTTTCCCCCAGTCTTCGTTCTTCCGAGTCTGGGTTTGCAGTGGGTGACGTTCACACTCCTCGTGTGGAGCTGGTGCGTGCACAGAACACAGCCCTCGTCCTCTTCTGTCTGCTTCTCTCCTCCCCGCTCCAATTCTTGGTCCCCTTCCCATTTGAGAAAGATCCATCTCCCTCTTTCCTATGACCTATCTTTTATTTTGCTCTTCACGTACGCTTTCTGTTTCTCATACTAGGGATACCATGCGATAGGGAACTTTCTGAGTCTCGTTTAGTTTATTTAACATCATGGTCTCAAAGTGCATCCATTTTCCTACACATGACTCAAGTCTGTCCTTCTTCATGGCAGAGTAGTACTCCATGGTGTGTAAACACCACTTTCTTTATCCATTTGTCTGTTGATGGACATACAGGCTGCTCCCAAGGTTCAGCTATTGTGAGTTTTGCTGTTCTAGACATGGGTGTGAGTGGATCAGTGTAATATGATGCCTTTACCTCTTTCAGGAAGATGCCTAGGAACGGAACAGCTGGGTTAGGAGGAATTTCTAGTTTTAGTCTTTTGTGGAATCTCCATACTGATTTCCGTGGTGGTTGTACCAGTTTTCCTTCTTACTAACAGGCTAGCAGGGGTTCTTTTTCTCTACAGACTCAGCAGCATTTGTTATTGTTTGATTTCTTGGTGATATAAATGTCTTCAAAATGTAATGATATTGGGGCCGTGTTAGTGTTGTGTGGCATCTAGAAAACACTGCATTCAATCTTAGGATCTCAGGGGAAAAAGAAGGATTAATGATGGAAAGGATAAATCCAGAATTCTAAACGAAAATAACAGAAGACAGAATGCATACACACATACACACATACTGTTTCCGGAGTGGAAGTTTTAAAGCGTCGTATGAAATCTCAGCATTTACTGAGAAAGGACTGGGAACTGCTCTCGTGTGTGGGCCAGGAACCTCATGGTAACGCTTCATCTTTACTAGTTTACATTTTCCTACGTGCCACCAAATCCCAGACCTTGAGTTCTAACGGTTGATGTTTTAAGTCTTTACCAAAGAGGAGCGAGGTGTATGTAGACAGGTCTTTGCCTAAATGCATGAGGTCAGAGACCAGTGGCCTCAGGACGAAAAGAAGGGGAAATTTTCCGTCCTTTCCGGCTCAGCCCAATCCTGGGGGTCAGCCCTACGGAGAGGAGATGTTGGACGCTTAAAGAGTTGATTCCTGGCTTCCACCGGATGGAAACATCACTGCTAATTAGCGCTAATTGCCAAGATGGGTCTGCTGCCGAGGAAAATTAGCCTTCTTGTAAAGGCATAAATCACAGTTTTGCAGATTGGTCCAAAAACTGAGTGGTTGTGAGCACCTGAGAGAATTTGTCTGTCCAACCAGCGAGCCCGGGCTTCCCCCTGGTGGAATCAGTTCCCGGGGACGCGGGGAAGCAGAGTGTACCTAGAGACTGCCTTATGGAACGTGCTCACAAGGGAATAGACAGACAGCTTGGCGAAAACCTAAGTTATATTTCGGGTACTGGATTTTTACAAAAGATAGCTGTGCATTATTTCAGTACAAATGTTTTCCAGTTTGCCAAATTCAGTGTGCATTTTCAGCAGTCTCACATTGTGTTGATTTGTTAAAGCACCAAGGGAAGTAAATCCACTTAACAGGGACGCAAATGATAAGCAGGAAAAATGCCAAAATTTAAATTGCTAGTAATTTCATTTGCAGAAACGTGGATGAAAAATGACCATCGTTAGCATCTACCAAATTGTATCCCTACGTGGGGATACGTGAGCAGAAACGCTGCATGTGTTCAACAGTGAAATAAGCAAAACTCTTCGTGAACGGAACCCCAATGGCACAAGAAATAACACCAGGAGTCGACAAATAAGATTGTGTCAAATTACAGAGCTCCTTGCAGAACCGACAAAGTGAAGACACAACAGACACAAGGGGAAAAAAAATCTCACCGGTTACTCCTCAGATAGAGAACTAACATTCGAACATATCTTCTGTTTTTAAGGGTTTTCCACTGAGATCTTCAAGTTGCTTATATTTCAAAGCAATTAAAATACTGGTTTTTTTGCTGTTTTCCTGGCAGTAGATAGATGCTCACGGCTCATAATGCTGACATTCCTCGTGGGCAGTTGGTGCCTGTGCCTCACACACCATAATTATATTTCTATCTCCTTCCCCTCCGGGTCCCCTTCCTCTTTGAGGAAGCTCTGTCCTCCACCTTCCCATCATCTGTATTTCATGTTGCTCTTTATTTATAAGAGAAACCAGGCAGCATCGAAGCATGCATATCTGATTTATTTCACTTAACATTATGATCTCAAGGTTATTTCTTTCTTGTTTGTTTGTTTGGGGTTTTTTTCCCCCTTTGATCTTTTTTACACAGGGTAGATGAGGACACAGGGTCATGTTTTTTGCAAGCTGCAACATTAAATTCCCATCCCTGCTCAGCGGGCCCTATGAACAAACTCGGCCTGACGCAGGTGTCTTTTTGCCACCGTTGTCCTACACCTTGAGATCCATTCCCACCTTGCTCATCGGGGCTCTGCTTATAAGAGTTGGAAAACTCCAGAGGACAGCGGGCTCCTCACAGGCCACACGTGTCTCTAAGCATAGGAGCCGCCTGCGATTTGAGCCTGCTTACAGGCCCATCTTTTGATTCGGTCTTTTTATATTTGGGGCCGGGGTCTCCTGTTTGAGCTCCTCCTATATTCTAGATTCTAAAAATCAGCCTGCAGATTTTTAGCTTCTCTTCCCCCACCCAAGGAGGCCAATTCCTTAAACCGGGCAGAGCCTCCACAGAGAGGTCGATTTCTGTGCATCTGCCCTTGTGAAATGTTCTCCACAGACTCAGAAGTGTGTCCTCCCCTCCGTCCGGGTCTGCCAGTGGCTCTGAATGTCCCTCGTGTGTCCCTCACATGTCAGACACCACGCACGACCTCAGATGCTCATAACCAGAGGCGCTGGGGTGGTTGGGAGAACGGGAAGTCACGCATCACCTGTATCACCCTGCGTTGCTGTTTGTTTATTTATTTTAGTGCTGGGAGATTAAACTCAGGCCCTCCTCACTGAACCCCCTGCCCAGCTCTTCTGTTTATCATTCACTTTGAGACAGCATCTTGATCACTAAGTTGCCCAGGTTGGGCTTGAACTGGAAGCTGTGTACCCAGGCTGGGCGGGAAGACACTGAGCTCCTACAAACATGCTTTATGGAGCGTCCATCAAAGAAATTAATGAAGGGCTCCTTTGGTATTATAAACTGCCTACACCAGCTATGATCTCTAGTAACAGCAAGGCAAGAATGTTTTATGTAGTAAGCTGAAAACGATGAAATTGTAAACCATTTTGTGAGGTCTAGCATTAGCAGCTTGCGTGTATGTGTGGTAGTTTTTGTTTTGTTTTGGATTTTTGTTCAACTAGAAAGCTCCTGAAATGGTTATCAGCGATTGAGCATATTGTCTGAAAAATCCCATAGTAATGTGCACAGATGATTATAATTTCTAGTCTAATATATTTTTACTAGGACAATCCAGGGAATTTCTCCTACAGATTGAGCATTCCTTACATGAAATGCTTGGAACCAGAAGTGTTTCAGAATTCAGATGCTTTTGGATGTGAGTTTATAATCTTTTAAGTGACGGCAATCCAAGAGGCAGGAGCTAGTGGGAGGAAGTGGGTCTTAGGGTCATGACCTTGGGGACTTGTCTGATCTCTACCCCTTCCCCTTCTGGCACTTTCTCTGCCTGCTTCCCAGCCACCATGATGTGAGCGTTTTTCCTCCCTCATGCCCATTCTCCATGATGTTCCTGCCTTGGAGCAGCTGACCATGGACTGAACCCTCTGAGACCATTGGAGCAGCCAACCATGGACTGAACCCTCTAAGACCACAGGAGCAGCTCAGCATGGACTGAACCCTCTGAGACCACTGGAGCAGCTGACCATGGACTGAACCCTCTGAGACCATTGAAGCAGCTGACCATGGACTGAACCCTCTGAGACCACTGGAGCAGCTGACCACAGACTGACCCCCCTGAGACCACTGGGGCAGCTGACCATGGACTGAACCCTCTGAGACCATTGGAGCAGCTGACCATGGACTGAACCCTCTGAGACCATTGGAGCAGCCAACCATGGACTGAACCCTCTGAGACCACTGGAGCAGCCGACCATGGACTGAACCCTCTGAGACCATTGGAGCAGCCAACCATGGACTGAACCCCCTGAGATCATGAGCCAAATTAACCCTCTGCTCCTTTAAATTGTTATTCTCAGGTATTTTGTCACAGTGAAGGCAAACTGACTAACTCATCCTTGTACATGTAACCTGAAGGTATCTTTATATGTGATTTTTGGAGCACCTGCCTTTAGACAATTACCTGTCACATGAGATCAGGTGTAATTTTCCAATTGGATCTTCACCTCATAGATCAAAATGTTTCAGTGTTTTGGAGCATTACTGGACTTTGGTTTTTCAGATTAGCAAAGTCCTACTTGTAGAATCAAAAGAGTTCAACAAATCAACTCTTTCTGAAATGCAAAAAAGGTCCATGGTTTTGTCCTGCAGGAGATCAGTAATTTACTTGTTCTACAGAATACTGATATGTATGTAATGTAGAATAACACAGACAGAAATGAAAATTTTTTATCGGATGTAATTAAATAGTCACTGAGACAGAAGAAAGAGTATTGATTAAGATAGTCTACAACCAAGATGGATCATCCTAGCCAATGAGAAAGCTTACCTCTAAATTAGGACAAAAATGACATAGAAATATATATAATACAGATATGTGTGCTGATATAGCTATACACATAAAAAGCTCAAAATCTCACCTATTCAGTGTTATAAACCTATTGCTGGGAGGGGGAGAGGAATATAGAATCAATAATTCTTGTCAATCCTTTAGCTTTAATTTCTTTTAACAACTTTATTACTTTTAAAACAATGAAAAGTGCATTCATTTTATAACAATGAAAAATTAATACTGTCATGAAAAAGTTCCCCCCAAAATATATGTCTGATCCTATTAAGGGATACCAGAATAGTGTACCCCAAAATATGCTTCACTGACATCAGGATTACTTTGAGAGGGAGCCCAATAAGAACCAGCAGACTCAAAACGTTCTTTCTACTACCCTCTAATTTCTTCAGAAAATTGGGCAAAAGGTGTAGCTCAGTGGTAGAGCACTTGCCTAGCATGAATGATGCCCAGGGTTCAGTCTTCAAAACTGCACGCACACACACACACAAAGTAGAGATAGCCAAGCATGGTGGCACATGCCTGTAATCCCAGCACTCAGGAGGCTGAGGCAGGAGGATCGCTGTGAGTTCAGGGCCAGCCTGCACTACACAGTGAGACTTCATTTTAAAACAAACAAGAAAAAGAAAATTAAAGATATATCCAGGCATGTTATGGGGACCATGCCTGTGATCCCAGCTACTTGGGAAGCTGAAACAGGAGGATCTCAAGTTTGAGGCCAGCCTGGGCCACTTAGCAAGATACTGTGTCAAAATATTGCTGGGATATGGGTCAGTTGTAGAGCAATTGTTTAGCATGGGAAGACCCAGGGTTCAATCTCCAGAACAGCCAAAACATAAAAACAGATAAATAATGCTAAATATATGTGTGTGTTCTGACCTTGGCTGTGCTTTTCTGACACCATTCATTGTGGAAGCAAATCATTAAAAAGAGCACCTGAGAAGCAGGCTGTGTAGACATTTGGTGAATTTTTTCCCCTTTGCTTTCAGCACTGAACCTCCCTCTGTTTGGCCACCTTTCTTTCCGACCTGAGAGCGATCCCTTTGCTGTTTTGAACAAACAGAGCTGTATTTGCAAAACCTTAAGAGCCAAGCGCATCATCTTCTGTCCTGCCTTCATCTCATTCCGCTTGTCGTGAGGATGTTTTTTCAGCCCTAAATGCACCAGGGAGTCTCCTCAAATCATTTCTACTCCCAGAGCATTTTTTTCCTGCATCTCCTGCAGAGAAATGTGTAGTGTTTTTAAAGGACTTTGCCTCTCTCTCCTCTCCACATACTGTATGGCACTGTCATTATAGAAGCCATGGGTTTATCCCTGAGAAGCCTGCATGTGCACGATTCACTTTCTTCTTTTTAAAGTACCATCTTCTCCTCCCTGCCTCCTAGTCTACCCTGGTGGGTCAGGATGAAAATCTTCCATAGGCTATTTAAAGGATACTTACCAGTGGGGAAAAGCTCAAATCTCACCAGACCCAATAATAATGTCCTGTTCCCGGTGTCTTATCTCCCCTGTGGCCAGCAGGCTGAAGGATGAGGCTGAAAAAGGTATCTTAGGTCCTTCACATCCTTGCATAGGCTTAGTGTTTGTTGCGTTTATGTTTGCTTTTGCTATTGTGAGTAGGATTATTCTCCTGGTTTCCTTCTCAGCATATTCATTATTTGTGCATATTCAAAGTTATCAAGCTGGGCATGGCAGTGCATCCCTGTCATCTCAGCACTCTGGGAGGCTGAGGCAGGGGGGCTGCAAGTTCAAACCCAGCCTGGGCAACATCATGGCTTAGTGAGACCCTGTCTCAAAATTAAAAAGAAAAAAACACACAAAAGTGTTGGGGATGTAGCTCAATGTAAGGCCCTGGGTTCAATCCCCAGTACCACAAAAAAATAAAAAGTGAAAAAGGAAAGCCAAAACTATCCACCTTTTTAGGTTGATTTTGTATTCTGCTACTGTGCTCAAGGTGCTTATTAGTTCTAATCATGCCTTGGTGGCAGCTTTAGGGTTTCTATATCTAGAATTGTGTCATCTGCAGACAAAGGTAGTTGGACTTCTTCCTTTGCTATTTGTGTGCTTTTTATGTCTTTCTGTTAACTAATCACTGTGGCTCCAGTTTCGAGTACTCTCCTGAACAGAAGTGTTGAGAGTGGAGGTCCTTAACTCGTGCCCGATCTGTAAGGAGGATATTCTCTGTTCAGTGTGGTGTGGGCTGTGGGTCTGTCATCTATGCCCTGGATCATGTGAGAGTCTGATCCCTCTCTGACTAATGGTCCAGGGCTTTAATCATGAAGGGATGTTGATTTTTATCAAATGCTTTTTCTGCAGCTATTGAGGTGATCATACTGTTCTTTTTATCCTTGATTCTATGTATGTGATGTTTTGGGACAGATATGTTATATATATATATACATATATGGAAACGTGACAGGGAAACCCACTGACAGGTATAATGAATGTGTGTTAATAATTCAGTCCGTGGTCGGCTGCTCCAGTGGTCTCAGAGGGTTCAGTCCATGCTTGGCTGCTCCAGGGTAGAAACAATATGGTGGATGGCCGTGAAGGAGACGTACTCAACTTATGGTGACCAGGAAGCAGAGAGAGAAGGAAGAAGCCAGGGACAAGAAGTCACCCTTCCAGGTCACAGCCCCGTGACCACCTCCAACCAAGTCCTATTTCCTAAAAGCAGGTTCAGCCATGAACCCATCTGTGCATAAGTCCAGTGTTGAATACTGTGCCCCATGACCCAGTCACATTCAACACACAGGAGACTTTGGAGGACATTTCAGATCTAAGCCTTAGCACAGTGGGAACCTGAACTCTGCTCAACTCTGATTCTTTTCACAATCCCTCCACTCTATGGACATATATCCAGTTTTTTCACCTCACACCTCCTGCCACAGAGTTCTGTCTGGATTGTGTAGCTTCAGCACATGATCCTGCACAAGGGAATCTTTTAATATCCTCTTTCCTGCCTCCACCTACCCCTACGTTAGTGGGCTTGGGGGTCACTTTCCTTCCCGAAGCCAGTGGACTCCAGGCTACAGTTCAGATTTGCCCCGTAGCCTTCCTTCGGAAGTGGATTTGTGAGTACCGAGTGTCCCAGGGCACAGGAAGTGGGTGGAACTGAGGAAGCACACCAGGCCAAACCTTAGATTCTGTATGTCAGTTTTCATCTGAAGTTTATCAGTGTGGTGAATCACACTTGTGGGTTGTTTTCTTTCTTCTTTGCAATGCTGAGAGTTGAGCCCAGGGCCTCGCCAATGCTAGGTGAGTGCTCTCTTCCTGAGCTTCACCCCCAGCCCTGGATTTTCCAACATTACAAGAAACACCTATGTAGGTGAAAGTTGATGAGAGACAAAAGCATCTCACAGACCTGTGATCCCAGCATTCTGGCAGGCTGAGGCAGGAGGACTGCAAGTTTCAGCTCAACCTGGACAAATTAACAACTTGGTGAGAACTTGTGTCAAAATAAAAAGGGTTGGACATATAGTTCAGTGCAGAGGCCTTGGGTTCCATCCCAGGACCAACCAAAAAGCAAACAGATAAAGAAATGAAGTGTTTATACCTAGGAATCCTGCCTCAGACCCCAAGGACTGCTTTAGCAATTGCAAAGAACAGTGACTCAATAGAAGATCCCTACCCAATCTAATTAAATTATGAGTCTGTGATACCAAAACGATGAATTCAGAAAACCCCAGACATAAAGAAATTGTGGGAGGAACTCCAGAATCTTGCACCAGACTCAAACACAGTGATAGAGAGAAGAATTGTCAGTAAGGTGACTTTTCTTTGGAAATGAAGCCCAGGACTGCATTCGAGGATGCACTGGCCAAAGCTGGGGTAGCCTCCGTGCCTGCAGATAATGAAGCAGAAGTCGGGGTGGTTTGTGAGGATGCAGAAATTGATGCAGAGGACTCAGAGGAGGACTTCTGACACTTGCTTTTGGAACCTTAGGAGCTGAGACCGGAGCTCCCCCGGGGCAACTGCGGGAAGCCAGACGTCAGGTCAGTGGTAGCTGCTGTGGTGGTTTTGCTCAAGCCTGTCCCTTGGAACCCCGCGCACTCCTAGGTGCCCCTCTGGGAGGGACTGAATCCTGACTCCTTTCCCTCTCTGCTTCCCAACCACCATGATGTAAGCAGCTCTCTTCCGCCATGTTGGTTTTGCCTTGGAGCCAGCCGTGGACTGGACCCATGAACCAACACAAGCCTCCCACATTTACACTGGGGGTGTTGGCTGTTGCATCTCAGGGACGAGACAGGGCTTTAGACCAGGGGCCACCTCCATAATTGTGTGAGGACAAGACACAGAGGGTGGGGAGGGCCTTGGGCACAGGCACCAGGATCCGCTCACTCCCTCTCTGATGTTTCCTCTCCAGCCGCTCCTACTCGGCCCACGGAGCCTACGCGCAGAGCAAACTGGCCCTGGTCATGTTCTCCTACCACCTCCAGAGGCTGCTGGGTGCCCAGGGCTGCCACGTGACTGCCAACGTGGTGGACCCCGGCGTGGTCAACACGGACCTCTACAAGCACGTATTCTGGGGCACGCGTCTGGTGCAGAAGGTTCTAGGCTGGTTGCTCTTCAAGGTAAGACTCGTGGTTGCTTAGCTGCGTCTGCCTTGGTCGGCTGTGGGGACGTCCAGTCCAGCAACAAGGAATCCCCGTGTTCGATGGTGCACACAGG
The DNA here is from genome assembly GCF_053883595.1 of Heterocephalus glaber. Lineage (NCBI taxonomy): Eukaryota > Metazoa > Chordata > Mammalia > Rodentia > Bathyergidae > Heterocephalus > Heterocephalus glaber. The sequence continues at coordinate 6,361,858 of NW_028258189.1, forward strand.
AAGCTTGTGGCAGGGCACCCCCCGTGTAGGGAAGGACTCGCTGGTATTCTCGGGGAAGGAGGAAGCAGATGTTTTGTTTTTGAGCACAGGAGGGTGGTGGGCATGTCTGCGATCAGAGAGACGCCGCCTTCAAGTGCTTAGGGCTCCGTGTTCCTGAGACCTGAGTCAGGGCTGCCAATGACTCAGCCCGTCTTGGATAAATACGAAAGGACGACAGATCCAGGGGAGCAAAGGGAACGGAAGGACTGTATCTAAGGGAAGCTTTGCCTGCCCTAGGGGCCTGTGGAGAGGAGGAGCCAAGGAGGCAGGAGTTGCACTCCCTCCCGTGCTGAGCTCTCCTCCTCCGTCTGCCGTCTGCGTCTAACCTCGGAGGAGAGAGCTGAGGGGAAGAGGAAAGGGTCTCCCTCTTTCTGCAGTCTTCTCAGATTCCCTCAGCTTGCAGGGTTTGGGGGTACATGCTGAGCCCCAAGAAAGGCCTCAGCAGAACAGGGCCTGGCCGGGCTGAACGAGGTGGAATTCCACCAGCTTGGTCCAAGCACAGTCTTGGGGGTTCACGGACCTCCGGGCTGCATGGCTGGGTTCTCTGTCCAGCTCCTCGCTCAGATGATGTGCACATCAGGCCAGCTGGAGGTGTGCTCAGTTTGGGCGGGGAGGATTTTGAGACAAGAGTCTCACTAGGTAGCTCATCCTGGCCTCGAACTCACAGAGGTCCTCCTGCCTCAGCCTCTCGTGTGCCGGGATGACAGGCGTGTGCCACTATGCCCAGCTATTATCCATTCCTGTGATCATCAGAGCGAGGATTAATTTTCCACGTCTACAGGAGGATGTTTGATTTAAATCCAGGAGCAGGACGTGCTCCCATCCTCTCCGAGACACAGCTGAGTCTCCATGGCTTTCCCTCCTCTTGGGTGCCCTGCATAAATTTTTGTTCTTCTGTTCTTTGTAAGTCCCCATGCATGTTCTGATCTATTTCTTCCTAATCTTCTGGTTAGGTTCTTGATGTTGCTTATTGTTTTTTTTCTCTCATGGACGCAGCTTTACAAAATTGCAGTCTACGGAAGCAACGCAAACATTATCTGAAAGCCAGTAATACCGTGAGCTCGTGGCTTCCGCGCCCTCTCTTCGGTCTCTGAAGGCGGCTTTGACTTCCCCAGAGAGCCAACCTCTCCCCCATGGATTCCTCACCACTTGGGTTCTCGCTCGGAATCTGCCTGGCACGTGTGCGCTTCTGAGAATGGATGCCCCGTGTCTTTGGATCCTTGGGGAGGAAAATGCTGCTTTCTTTGTTCTGTGCACGGGTTTCTTCTGGCTCTCTTTACAGTTACACAGAGCAGAAGCTTAAACAACAAGCATGGATCCCCTCTTGGGCATGGGGCCCAGGAGACTGAGACCAGGGTGCCCCAGCATGGTGCTCCCTCCACGGGCTCCCAGGGAGACCCTCCTGCCTCTGCCTCCTCCTCCCAGGGCTCCAGGTGGCCCTGGCTGCGCCTCCCTCACTCCAGTCTCTGCTTCCATTGTCTCGTGGCTTCTCCCCTGTGCCGATGTCTTCTCTTTTTGTGTATGTTTTCCTTTCGTTTTCAGTGCTGGCGGCAGATGCTGTAGCCTGGTACATACTGGCAAAGGCTGCATCCTGGCTGCATCCCTTCTCATATGTCCACCTCTCCCAGAAATGTTCATAGCAGCTCTGTGGGAACACATCAAAAGAAAACTAAATCATCTATCATTAAGATAGCCCAGTGGTCTTATTTTCTATTTGGAGGCAAACATACTTACTACTTCCTTCCACAATACATACGTGTATTATTATTTGCATCCCGTGACTTATTATATACGACTTCCCATATCACTCCTATTTTACTTTTAAAATAAATAGTCTCATTGTTCAATTTTTTTTTCCAAAAAATGTTGACAAAGTTATGCTCCAGACTGGACACCTGCATTTATAAATACAGTTTGATTGGCACACTGCTCTACCCATTCATTAACTGACCATTCATTGATTGATAACCACTGATTGATGGGTGCCCATTGATTGACTACACCCATTCACTCCTATACTCTTTGTCCTGTAAAGTCAGACTCTTTTAGTTGCCAAAGAGACCAAACAAACCCATTGACTTTCTCTCCTTTCACACCAGACCGCTGCTGGCTCTGATTCAGACAAATGTTTTTCTTCACTGTCTCTGCACGGCGGTCTTCTGCTTGATTAATCCTCCAGACCTGAGCAATGTCACACCTTCCCGTCACTCTGTTCTCATCTTTCCACTGAGCACTTTTGGGTGACTGATATTCATAAACCATGGATTTCCTCTCTGTCCTGTCCATTCTAGCTGTGCATACTAAAGTGTGGGCGATTTGTTTAAAAAAAATGGACAAACTTTTGCTTCTTTTTCCCTCCTTCGACTCCGCAATCTTCCAATTATCGGGAAAAGTGTGTGCTTTTACCTCCAAACTCTCTGCACTGGGGAGAGTTTTCAGGAGAATGATTCCAAGTCCGCGTGCGCAATTATTTCTTTCCTGCTTACTGTGGCCGGGTTAGGCTTTTCCTCTCTGTCTTCCAGTCAGTTTTGACAGCTTTTCTCCTGAGATAATTACGTGTTTCCTCAAGTTACAGAATTAATGAGCTTGCCTACTAATTCGCTTTTCTCCGGGTTTGTGTTCCATGAGGTGCTCCTCACTGTGGCTGGGACTCGGTAATGAAATCAGCTGCCGCCCAATTAGTTCCTTTTCTTTCCAATTTACTTCCCTTACAACCTATCTTTGGGTTTGTAAATCTGTTAGCAAAAAAACTTTGATAATACTCCCCCCCCCCCCCGCTGCAAAGTTAACTCCTTTCACCAGAAAAATATCAACGCTTGCCCTTCGCTCGTGCACTGAAATCCGCATCCCTCCCAGAACCCTTACAGTGGCTTCGACTGCCCAGCCCAGCCTTTTTTCCCCCTTTTCTGTCTTTAATATTCAAAAATCAAGGTGGAACGTTAGCCCCATGAATCATATTCTAATCACTGGGTCATCAAATTGGGAGAGAAAATAGCTGCAGGCCATTGTGTGCAGTACCTCACCTCGCCTTTGTAAAGAAGGGATCAGGCGCATTAGGGAAATTTAAAATTATGTGGTAGAGGAATATTCATGTGCATGGGAGTGAAGTCAGATGCTTTAAAATACGAAGAGCTTGAGACAGCAGGAGGCTGGGATTCTCTCTTTAACAGTTGCATGTGTGGATCAGCAGCTATGAGGTCAGGGCTTCCTGCTGAGCACCCGTGTGATCTGGGGTCTTCATGTCCCTTTGTCAGACGGAGCCTTTTGCCCTCCTCCCCCCTGTAATGTCTCTTCTGGGCCTCATCCTGAAACACAGGCCTGCCTCCAAATTCAAGGTCACTTCCCCTCAGCGAGCCTGGGTACCTGGGGAAAAGCAGCCAGGCTTGTGCATTTCTAAAGATAAGATAAGTGTGATTTGTTGTTTCTGCAAACACATCAAAACCACCGCCCACGTGTTGGGCTGACTGAGAAGGAATTAACCTTTTCACAGGCAAAGGCGGCTGTTCTTCCCCTGGGAAGAATTCCCAGCTTCGTGGATCAGACCCAGGGATGACACGAGAAATGAGCCCCCCTGGGGATGCCAGCCCTGCCCACAGCCCCATTCTGTCGCGATCGATCTGTTGATCCCGAGGAAAGTGATTTCCACGGGAGGGTGTCAGAACCAGCTCCGTGTGAACCAGCCTGGGCTCCTCTGCAATCCCTCATCCAATCTCCAGTTAGGAAGAACGGATTCACAGTACAGGGGGATTCACAGTGCAGGGGATGCCCGCGCCTCCCGCCCTTCTTTGCTACTGCTGACACAGGAACACACACACCTGTGGCTTCAGTAAGAGAAGAAAAGCAGGTGGATGCCGGCTAGCGATTCTGTTCACAGGTGGAGGGGATGTGTTCGTGTTGGTGACAGCGTCCCAGGGTGACACAGGACGTTCCACAGTGGGGCGTGAGGCACGTGTACAGCCTGTGGCTGCTGTCGACTCTCCCTTCAAAAGCCTCCAGATGCCATGAGCTTAATGACCCAGTCTCACCTGAGCACCCCACACCTGGACGAATCCCATCTTCTCGGATGGGGATGCCAACACCAGCTCAAGCGTTCAGAGAGGGAAAGCCATATTCAAATCACAGAAGCCCCAGACTTCATGAAGCAGACGTGGCTGGCTCGCTGAAGCCTGCATCCCCATCAGCCCCGCACTGTGGTGAAGGCAGACCCTTCAAGATGGGGTCTCTGATGGATGGGCCCAGAGCCCTGCAGCATTCATTCATCCAGTCAAGGGCATGTGCCCAAGGATCTGTGGATCCTGCTTCAGTATCATCAGCTTCCTCCTCCATGCTGGATCACTCCCAGCAGCGGTTAGACCCATGCCATTCACATCCTGAGAAGCAGAACACCCTACGATGACCTTCTCCCGGGACAGGGGTGTCATTCATTACCCTCACGTCCTCTGCAGCAAATCTTTTGGCACGAACACAGCTGTTTGTTCTCTTGTTCCTTCTCCCTCTTCCACGGTGCATGAGCCAGGGCTCAGTCAAATATACGTGTGTGATTAGGCCAGAGGATTTATCAAGGAGGCCTGCGGGGTGCAAGCCAAGAGTCCACAGTGGCTGCTCACTCAAGGATCCAGAAGCTGCTCCATCCGAGATGCACTCTGCAGAGCAGGCAGGGCCAAGAAAGCGGCGCCAGTTCAAGGTCGAAGGCCTGTGAGCTCCCTGCAAAGTCTCCAGTGTGCGTCTGCGTTGGACGGCTACAGGTACCGCAGTTGCAGAGAGAGATGTCCAAAGGCAATGGCAGCGAGGGAGCACCTGCTTGGGAAGAGGGGAGCACTTTCAAAATGGTGGCACTTCCTCCTTCTTTCCCTCTGTATTCCATCCAGGCTACAAGTCTATTGGTCGGGGCCGGCCACATCCAGGGTGGGTCTTCCTTCTCTGTTTTTTGCTGGCCGATGTGTCAATCATCCACAGACCTGCCCAGAACTGTGCTTTATAATCTGCGACATGGTTATTACCCCAGGCAAGTTGATACATCATGAATAATGGTCATGTCCAAGAATCCCATCCCGTAGATATCTGCAGGCTTTGCTCCTAGCTTTCACGTAGGACTGAGCAAAAATACCACCTCCACATCACCGCCTGCTGTCCCTGTTAGCAGATTTCATCCTTGTTCTGGGGTCATCTCACCAACTGGCCTGATTTTTTTTGTAATTGACACACAATCTTACCCATTTCTAGTGCACAGTCCTGTGGCATGACATACATTCACTGTGTTGCATAACCACTGCCATCATCCACCTATAGAACTCTTATTTTTCCAAACTCTTCCCATTAAAAAAATAACGTCCAGTTTCTTTGCTTTTCCCAGACTATGATATGCAACTATCTCTTTTCTGTCTGTCTGGATTTCATGACTCTGGGAACCTCATATAAGTGGAATTGTACAATATTTGCTTTTTGTGTCTGGCTTACTTCAGGGAGCATAATACACTCACGGTTTACCCATGTTATGGGCAAGTGTCAGGATACTTCTCTTTTTCAAGGCTGAGTAATATTCCATTCTGTAAATAGCCCATGAACTCATCTCTTCTTCTAAGGCTTGACGCTTGGGTTGGTTCCTCCTCTTGGCTATTGTGTGTGATGCTGCTCTGCTTCACATATAGGTATTCAAATTTCTCTTGGAGTTGCTGCTTTCTCTTCTTTCGATTATGTATCCAGAAGTGGAATTGCTAGATCAAAAAGACTGTTTTTGTGTGTGTCCTTAACTTAGTTTGTCTGTGGAAACAGACTTTGCTTCTTCTATTCATTCTGCATTCTTATACTCTTTTCCAGTACAGAGCAAGTGCTCAGTAGATATCTGCTACGTGAATGAATGACTGAGTGAGTGAATGAGTGAATGGAAGGCACCAGACTGATGAAGATGGCAGCTGACACTTACAGAACTGGAGAAAGGTCCTGTTTCTCCTTTCTGTGTCAACAAAATTATCTCCCAGTTAAGAAAGAACTTAATTCAGTTCACACTCTTGGGGCTCTGCTGTGGCCTGAGAGTCAGTTTTACCCCAAATTCCTATGCTGCAATCTGATGGTGTGAGGAGGTGGGGCCTTTGGACGGGTGAGGACACTGATGTTCCTCCCTGACACGTGGGACTCAGGGGCAGTGGACCTCAAAGTGTACATACGGTGTCTTAGTCACCTCTGTGTCACTGTGACAGAAGCACTGAGGTGAGCAGCTTATAAGGATGAAGGGTTTATTTTGGCTCATGGATTTAGAGGTCCAGTCCATGGTTACATGGCCCTGTTGCTCCGGGCTGTGTTAAGGCAGCAGCATCATGGCGGACATGTGTGGAAGAGCAGAACTGACCATCTCATGGGTGGGAATGAAAACTGGGGAGGAGAATTGGCATCCCAATATCCCCTTCCAGGCCATGCCCCCAATGACTTTACTTCCTCCCAATATCTCCTTCCAGGCCACGCCCCAGTGACCTTACTTCCTCCCAGTATCACCTTCTAGGCTACTCCATCAATGACCTCACTTCCACCCAATATCCCCTTCCAGGCCACGCCCCCAATGACTTCACTTCCTCCCAATATCCCCTTCCAGGCCACACCCCCAATGACTTCACTTCCTCCCAATATCCCCTTCCAGGCCACGCCCCCAGTGACCTGACTTCCTCCCAATAGCCCCTTCTCAGCCACGCCCCCAGCAACTTCACTTCCTCCCAATATCTCCTTCTAGGCCACGCCCCCAATGACCTGACTTCCTCCCACTAGGCCCTACCCCTTAAAGACCACCACCTCCAAACTGCACCATGGACTTGGAACAGGGCCTTCCACATTCAAGATCCAGACCACATGCCCGGTCTCCACTTGAAGACAGCGTTATGTGTGTCCACAGCCCATGGGAGACCAGGGGCACTCACTGGGATTTCAAAGATGAAGCCTGGAGGGGAAGTGATGCTCCCAGTCACAATGGGCTCTGAATACAGGCGGGGAAGAAGGAGGAAGATGGTGGGAATGCCTGCCGGAATCTCCATCTGGTCATCCCACATGGGTGCTGGCTTCTGCTCTCTGACTCCTACGTTGCCCCTTCTGGGTGAATCTGCTAATTCTGGATGATAATATCTCAGAAGACTGTTGTGGAAATGCTGATGCGCTGTATGGGGATGCATTGCAAAACTGTAAAGCCCCATATAATTATGCAATTAGGAGGCCTTTTTCCTCCTCCAACTGTACCCTGCTCGCAGCTCTGTTTAAAACATTCTCAGTTCTGTCTGCTCTTCTGCACAGTTTGCTCTCCGAGGACTCAGCCCAGCCATTGCTTCTGTGTGTTGCAAACTTTAGGATGGCAGGGGCTGCCTTAGAAATGATCTTTGTGTGCCTCAAAGCTGACAAAAACATGGGTGAGCATTTAGTAAACGCTTTTTTACACAGCTTCTAGCTACTGCTCTCTCCTGTTTGGAGTGACTTAACTGTAAACACAAAGCAGTGTGTCCCAGTGGCCCCCAGCACTCCAGGAGGCTGAGGGAGGAGGGTTGTATGTTTGAGCCCAGCCCGGACAACTTAGCAACTTAGCGAGACCCTGGCTGAAAATGAAAATAAAAAGGGCAGAGAATGGAGCCGAGTGTAAAGGCCCTGGGTTCACTCCCGAGGAACACTCACCATACAGTATTCACCAGAAAGCAAAACCAAACAAAAGAGTGCAAAACTAAGTGCTGCAGTCCCTTGGTCCTCCAACTGGGGGCTGGGCTTTCAAAGATTCCTTTGCCTTTGTATATTTTAATTTTATTTTTCTTTGTCCATGTTTATAGTGTCTAATGTTGCCATTCCTCATGTGGAGCTCTTGGTGCACGCACGGAACATAGCCATTCATCCTACATTCACCACGGGGATTCGGTACATACGCACACCCTGTCTTGTTTCTGTTTTTTGGTTTTTTTGGGTACTGAGGATCGAACTCAGGACCTTGCTCTTGCAAAGCAGGCGCTGCAACCACTGAGCTAAATCCCCAGCCCTACACACCCCATCTTTACCCTGCTTCTTTCTTCTCTTCTCCACCCTCCTTTCTCTCCTAGATCCCTGATTTATATCACAAAGCGCATGGGCTTAAGGAACTGTGTCGGGAATTCCCAGTGCCACTGTCATTTCTCAGCATGAGGTGTCGGGAAGCAAACTCTGCCGCCCTGAGAAATTGCAGACAGTCAGCTCCTCTCATCTGCTGTCTCACAGAGTTCAATTCTACCCTTGGAGTCCACTGCTCTCCCTGGAGCTTGTCCAGTTAGAAAGGATTTTACCTTTGCAGGTCCCCACTAGCTTTTTGACAGTTTCTCTTTCGAGTAAAGCTCCCCGTGGAGAAACAAAATCCATACTTCACTCACAGGCCTGGGTTGAATTCTGCCCATGGTATACGCTTTACTGGCCTGTGAAAACTGAGTATGAATGAGTGGTTTTCCAAGTGGAATCCCTGGCCCAGAAATGCGGGCAGGATCTGACAATGACAGACTCACTATAGCTTGACTTGTAGTGCTTCAGCTTTGTGCTTGTGCGGAAGTGTCTCCACTCACAGCTCATGTTCAGTACGGTGTGAGAGGAATCATGGGAGAAGTTCAACACTTGGTTGTACAGTGGGGTTCGCGTTCAGTGATTCTGCCCCAATGTAGGCTAATGTAAGTATTGGAAGGAGGCTTCGATATGCCCTGATGTGCAGTAGATGTATTGAATGCATTTTCTTCTTTCTTCTTTTCTTTTTCCTTCCTTCCTTCCTTCTTTCTTTTGGTTTTTTGAGACAGGGTCTTGCTATGCAGGTCAGGCTTGCAGTGAACTCACTGTGTAGCCCAGGCTGGCCTCAAACTCCTAGCAGCAGCGATCCTCCTGGCTCAGCCTCTCCAGTGCTGAGACGACAGTGCCCCACCGCGCCTAGCCTGAATATTTTCAGTGCACTTTGGGTTTATTGGGATCCTTCATAAATCAAGAAACAGCTGGGCATGGTGGTATCTGCTCATAATCCCAGCACTCTGAGAGGCTGAGACAGGAATACCCAGCCTGGGCAATGTATGCAGCAACTTAGCTTGACCTTGTCTTACAATAAAATTTAAATACGAAGGGGCTGAGCATGGAGCTCAGTGCAAAGTCCCTGGGTTCAATACCCAGTAATGCAAGGGGAGAAAATAGCTGCAGGTAGCTCTGTAGTTTCTTGGACTTCCTACGCCTTTGTGAGCCAGCAGGGCCAGGGTGGTGCCCACAATCTTTTCCACAAGCCCTGCAGGGCAGGAGCCCTGAGGTCCATCTTGGACTACGAGGAACAGAGCCTGGACATGGGGCCCCCCAGGAAAAAGAGACATCAGCAATTCCGGGCTCCGTTATGAGTTTGGAGTGATGACACAGGGCTTGAGTTTGATTCAGTAGAGCAGCTGGGTTTGGTGATTGTTTTTAACTGAGCTGGGAGAAAGTTTCCACAAGAAGACATCAGCAGAGGACAAGGAAGCTGGCAGGATGGGGCTCGGAAGACTTTGGGCATCAGAAGAGCCGGCTCTGGAAGTGAGGCTGGGTCTCAGGGAAGACCTAGATGCTGAGAATCGGTAGTGGGTGGGATATGGAGAGGGAGGAAGAAAGGGAAGAGCAGGAGGGAGAAGATGATGGAGGAGAAACACGAGGTGGAGGAGGAAGAGGAGAAGAGAAAGCAGAAGGTTGGGAGGAGGAGAAAGTACACAAAGAAAAGGAGCAGAAACAGAAAGAGGAGAAGGAGGATGAGGCAGGAGGGTGGACGCTTAATGGTGATTCTCAAGCTTTGGAGGAGAAATTTGCACCCTGCTCCCAAACCTCCAGCTCCTTAGTGTCTGAACATCTCTCCACGCCACCCCAGATGCGTGGTGTGTAAAGGTGTGCTTCCACACGGAGCACGTGGACACTTGCCCATGAGTGTGTCGGTATTTGTGCACGGTGCCCCCCTTACCCAGGGAGGTGCATTCCAAGACCCCTGTGGATGCCTGAACCCACGGATGGTGCCCGACCCTACACACACCAGGTCTTTCTCCTGCACACGCACGCAGCTGCGGTGAACTTTAATTCATAAACCAGGCGTGGTGATAGATTCCCTATGATACTTAGTGGTAAAATGGAATGATGATAACAGCATTGTGTGGTGAAGCTTATGGGAATATAATCTCTCTCTCTCTAACTCTGTGTGAGCATGCGTGTGTAAGCATGTAATCATTGTGTGTGCCTATGAGGTGCATGTGCACATGTACCGGAGCATGTGCATACAGGAGTGGGTGTGTGTCCGTGTGAATGATTGTGTGTGAGTGAATATGTGCACGTGGGCATGAGTGTGAGCTGACACACACGTGTGCATTGCAGTATTTATCACGCACGCCCTGCACTCGCTCAGGCATGATGCAGAATTGCTGTGATGCGAGGTGGTCAGGGAGGTGACAGATGAGGTCACCAAGAAAACATGAATCAAATCATTCGTTTCATGAGCTGTGTAAATATTTAGGAATTAAAGAATCAGAGATAATCTCCCAGATAAAGAGTGAAGTCCAGGTGGCAGAATACATTGCTCCAGTGGAGAAGGTTCAGCATCCTGTAACAGTATTCTCCATGACCACCATCCCCATATCTACTTCTGCTCAATTCCATCTCAATACACAGGATTTCTAGTGATGCCTACATATTTCCCCTCCTGGGCTGTGTGGCAGAACCTCGCTGTCTTCAAGAAGAACCCAGATTCTTCATATTACCTGAGTTAATCCATTTCTTCACTGTGGGCCATGAAGGCAGGATATTGCTTGTATTTAGTATAAGAGACAGACATGCCAGAAGAAAGGGTTAGCCATACCGTCTTCAGCATTATCCCATTTATAGTTTTAGGAAGTAGATGTATCGCATGTATAGAAGACTGGATGTGGGGGAGAAGGTGGTCTTTTTACAATGGCAGCATTATTGCTTGTTGGGTGGTTCTGTAGATTAAAGAAATCTACCGGGCCTGGGTATTTTCCCAAGTTCAGCCATGGAGAGACACATAAGAGTGTCTGAGTTTGCATGAATTCAGTGGATTTCCAAAAGTGTATTACAAGAGATAAGTTCCAGTGATTATTTTTTCGTAAACATAACAGTTAAAAAAATAAAAATCTCCCTAAAGGCTTATGTGTTCAGAGAAGGGGCTTTTAGAAAATGATCAGAGAGTGAGGTGCTAATGGATCGATCCATTGGTGAGCTCATAGCTGAATGTATTTGAGGAGGTGGAGCCTCAGTGGAGGAAGTAGGTCACTGGGGTGTGACCTGGAATGGGTTATGGCTTTATTCTTGTCCCTGGTGTGGGTGTGGGTGTCTGGCTGTCTGGCTGCCTGTATCTCTATCTCTCTTTCTCTGTCTCTCTCTGCTTCCTGGTCATCATGATGTGAGTGTCTTTCCTCCCCCACGCCCATCCACCATGATGTTCCTGCCTTAGAGCAGCCGACCATGGACCGAACCCTCTGAGACCATTGGAGCAGCCAACCGTGGACTGAACCTCTGAATCTGTGATCCAAATTAAACTTCTCCTCCTTTAAGTTGTCCCCTGGCCATGTATCCTGTCCACAAAATCCCATGGGATAGCCATTTTTGTCCCAGCAGCATACAGTTGACTAATACAGGTGCTAAGAGGGAATTGTGTTGGTTTATAAGGCCTTGGACATTCTGTTGCTTCCTGGGTTCTTGAATCCTGGCCCCAAAAGGCATTCGGTTCCTAAAGCTTCTGAGTGCCCTGTGCACCTCTTACTTCTATTCTACGGACCACTCGGGGCCAGCTCCTGACCCGGGAAAGTGAGCTGCATTGCCAGGTTGCATTGCATCGCTGTGGTCTAAGCCCAGGAAAGCCCGAGTTTTCTCCTCACCTCTTTTCTCTGCCTTCCAAGCTCCCCTTTGAGCTCCGCATTTCCGCCAAGCATAGCGTCACAGCCCGCAGTTGGCTGGTTGGATGGGAAACCGAGAATCTTTTTGATATCAAGATGCTTCTTCTAATCGCTCAGTGTTGCCAGTTATACACTTAAGGGTCACCCCTTGACTGTCCACCTTCAAGTCAGTCCGTGAGCCTTTCTGTTTCTTAACGAGTTGGCAAATTTAGTACATGTGTTGGGGATTTTAGGGTGCGTGTTCTTATTCCAAGAGATTCGCCTGCCATTGACATGCTACCCACTTGGGTGTATTACATTGCCGAGGTCTGTTGAGAGGAAACCCAGCAGAGGGAGCCCAGCTGGGACAGGCTGTGCTTTTCAGCCTTGTGCACACTTTTATCAGCCCGTGAGTGCACTCCTCTCCTCAGAGTTTCCCTGTGAGTTCTGCCAATCCTCCATAATCAGCCCGGAGCCCGACGTGGCCTGATGTTCTTTCCCTCTTTCTGCAGACCCCCGATGAAGGATCCTGGACTTCCGTCTATGCCGCGGTCAGCCCGGAGCTGGAAGGAGTGGGTGGCTGCTACCTGTACAACGCGAAAGAGACCCAGTCCCTCAAGGTGACCTACGACCAGAAGCTTCAGCGACAGCTGTGGGCCCAGAGCTGCCAGATGACCGGGATCACTGATGTGACGCGGGACATCGTTTTGGGATAACTGTGTCACCGGGATTTTGCCAGCACTCAGTGGTCGGGGACTCTGAGCACCAGGATGCGTGTGATTCTGACACTCAGCGGCCCCCGGGGCTCGGGCCTCGAGTCTTGAGTCGATCGGCCTCATCTTTGCATGAACTCAGCATCCAATGTGATGTTCGAGTTGGTGGTTCCCAAATGCCAAACTGTCACACGAGTGCCCTGAAAATTAAATCTCTCCAAGTAAATGTGCTGTGCTCCTTGCTTGGCATGGAGGTGTGATAGCGGAAGATGAAGGATGAGGTGAGACCCGGCCTTCCAGGGAGGCATCAGCCTGTCTGGGAAGGGGCTGGGGTCATGGGTTCTCTCGTCTCATTTTGCTGAGACGATGACTTGTGTTTCGAGAGAGCCACCCATGATGTCTGGGTCCCAGACTCGGAGAGAGGGTCCTCATGCATCAGGCGGTAGGATCAGCCCCATGCGGGCTGTGTAGCCATCTGGTTGACCTCGTTCAGAATAAGAGAAAGTGAGGCCGTGCTGGCCAGGTGCTAGTCCAGAAGGTGTCAGGAGGACAGGGCCAGGAGAGGGTCACCGGGGGACTCCAAGGGGGAGAGACAAGGACAGGCCCTGGACAGTGTCATCATCGGATGCAGGAGGCAAAGGACAGGTCTTGGTCAGTGTCACCACGGGAGGTGGAGGGACAAGGACAGGCCTTTGGCAGTGGAATTCTATACAGGAGAAGCAGTCTGGGCAGTGTCACTGCACAGGACCGAGTTAGGAATGTGGCGAATGTAGTGTCCCGTGGGATTCTGGGGGCGGGACGCGTGGCTAGGGGACAGGATATTGTCCCCGCGGGATTCTGGGGGCGGGACAACACTGGCCCTCCCTCTCCTGGTCCACACGTGTGACTTATTCTCCCACTTGGCACCTCACCCCGCTCTCTACTCCTGCAACCGTGTGTGTGGCCTGGTAGCCCTGGGATTTCAGGCAAAATCTGTATAAAGATTGGAGTGCTGAGTCCGACAAGGCATGTCTGGCCCCATCCGTCCACACTTGTGAATAGGCTTTTATTTGGTAAAGATCTTTTCAGCTACAATCAGGGATTCTGGGAAGAGGAGATCATCATTGACTCTCCTGGGGGCCCCGGTGCGATTGAGTTTCTCCTCTGTGTCTGTGTCCCCTCTTCTGTCCCTCAAGAGGACCCTGCCATTGGATTCAGGGCCACCCTGACCTGACTTAGGGCCAGCCCTGTCTCTTACCATAACACCGTCACTGGATTTTAGACCCAGCCACATGCGCCATCCTGTCACAGCAGGGCTCTTCAATTCATTTCAGATCTGCAAGTGCTCTTCACAGATAGGCCTCCTCCCCATTGACCAGGACTTAGCACTTGGCCATGTCTCTTGGGAGATTTGCTTCCTCGTACACACTACAGGAACCAGATGTCACGGGGCCACACAACACCTCCAGTCTTTGTCTGGGATCTGGACAGCCTTGTACCTTGTTGTACAAGGTTGTACCTTGTACCTTCTGTTCACATCCCCATGGCTTCACAATTGTGTGGCCTGTGTCAGAGGCCCAGTGCCCAGCCGGGTGCCATATTGGTTTAATGTTCTGCTGCTGCCATCTTTCAAATTCTTCAGTTCAAACAAGGGGCTGATGCTGTTTCATTTTCCACCAGCCCTGAAAAACCTGTGGCTCTCTGCCCCTTTCATCCCTAGCTGACCTCCTGTCACAGCCTATGATCGTCTCCCTCAGGTCCACTAAATCCAGTGAGTTTCGTCTGCCCACTTGGGAAACCTCTGGAAATGACTGATGTGTAGCCCCTACCTCAGCAAAAGCACAGTTTATTCTCCTTGGCATTATTATTTTAGAGTTTTCCTAATCATCCTCTTATTGAGACAAATTAGTAAGCTCCTGAGTCAGGGAAATGGCTGCTATGGTTTCCAACTCTGTACATCTCTGGCCTCTTTCTGGTGTCTTTCAGACACCTAGAATTGCTCCGACTGATCTACCAAGCCCTAGATCCCAGACAAATGAGTTACTGTGTGGAACTTCTTTTTCCTACATAAAACCCAGATGGAGGCACCTTGCCATCTATGTAACATTTCTGAATAGTCAGAATGATGCAGCAAAAAAATCAGAACTTTCAATTCTAGCAAGATCTCCAGCTCTGAACATCTGCGCATCCTCAAAGAGCTATTTCAGCTCGAAGGCATTGCACACCAGTCCCAGCTGATGCGATCACATCACAGAGGTCTTTCCAAGTGCAGGCTCTTCGTGGTGGGACAGAATGTCTCCTAGCCAATGGGCCATCTTCATCTCATTCTTACCTCGAGCATGCCAACACCCGTGACTATTCCCAAGCCAGGGAGCTATGCTTTGGGAGAAGTTTTGGGCTTCTATGACTTGACCTCAAATGGCTGCTCTGTGTTCCACAACTCTTATGAAGCTGCTCCTCCGTGGGACACATCTGGAGAAACTGGCCCATGCTCCATGACCTCTGGCCACACCATTCCACAGAACTGGGAGACACCTCACGCCAGCTGGAGAAGATGCCCCCATTGCTGGGTGAGTACAACAGACACCAGGCTGTGGCTGAGTTCTGGGGATGGCGGGTTTGATCCTGAAGCTGATGTTTTGAGAATTAGTAAGACGGTATCCATATCAGCATGGCCAGCAAGCCCCTATTCGATAGGTGGACCCCAGATATGTTTGTATCCTAAGGAAAACACATTTTATTATTATTATTTTTTGGTACCAGGGATCAAACTCAGGACCTTGCACTTGCAAGGCAGGTGACAGCACCATGGAGCTAAGTCCCCAGCCCAGGAAAACACATTTTGTTCCTTTCAGTTTCACCCATGAGTCGCTTGGACCCAGCAGTGGATAGGACCACTTCACCCATTTATTCATTAATCCATCCATCATCCATCTATTTATTACTCCTTCACCCATCCGTTCATCCATCACCCATTCCATCAGTGTATCCGTCCATCCATATGTCCATCATCCATCCATCAATCCACCCATCCATCCATCCATCCAACCATCCACCCATCCATCCACCCATCCATCCATCCACCCATCCACCCATCCATCCATCCATCCATCCATTTATCCATCCCTCATTGATTCATCCATCATCCATCCATCCACCCATCATCCATTCATGCATCTATCTATCTATTCTTTTATTGTCCCAGCAAATTAGTATTAAATGGAGGCATACCTCAGAAAGAGCAAGTATGGTTCTTCCACTCAGTTGCAATAAAATGAGTATTCCAGTAAAGTGAGTCACACAATTTTTTTTTGGTTCCTTAGTGCATATAAGAGTTATATTTACACTCAACTGTAGTCTCTTAAGTGTGCAACAACGTTGTATCTTTCAAAATGCATATCCCATAATTAAAGCCATCTGACATGTAGGCAAAATGGCACCCACAGATTAGTTCCACACAGGGGTACCACACACCTACAATTTGTAAATAATACCGAATCTGTGAAGGCCATACAGCGAGGTATGCCTATATTTCCACTGTCAGGCTCTTTGTGATACTGGTACCCAAAGGAATGTGATCCTCTCCTAATGATGCTGCAGGCTGTTGTAGGCTCTAGAGAAAGCAGGTCCTAATTCTTGGAACCGGGAGATATATCCTGGTGAGATCACAGACACTGACCATGCTGTCCAGTGTGGGACACAGTAGCTTCTGAGCACTCCCTCCGTCTGCGTGCCGGCTTCATGTGGTGATGTCATGGTCGTAGCCTTGTGGGATGGGTACCTATGATCTCTTGGTGATTAGGAAACACAGCCATACGAGAGACACCTGGCTTCTCAAAGGCAGGACTATCTGGGAGGCTGGACTGGGGATGTCTGCATCGATCCACAGATGCAGGAGGACAGGCCATGTTCATTTCCCCTTTGCTTCACGCTCATGATAGACGGGAGTCTTGGATTGAATGCCACAGTTAAACCCCTCTATTTCTGTCTTTCTGACCCATCCATCACATGATGATACTAATACACACCCTATCTACACCCAGGTTTTCTGGGTGCATAGCAAGATCTATGCATTGTTATGGGAAGCTCAGGGGTAAACCACTACCACTGCAGTTTGGCATTCAAGCTGTCACTTAGTTACCCACTTAAGCAAAGACCTCGGTGTTTTCTGCAGCTTTGATACTGGTGTCATTAGAATTGGGGAAGGCATTTGTGCACAGTGAAAATCTGTGGACTTCTGACATTTGAGGCCGTCTTCAGTTAGGCACAGCTTTACCAATCTTTGTGTTCACTGCTTATTGATAATGTTTGCATACATTCCTTTCCCCAACCTTTGTTTGCTTTGCCTTCCTTCTTGGTTGTGTTATCTAACATCCCAATTCTCTGCAGGCCACATATATTTTAGTCTAATTTCTAGTCATACAATTCAAGGTTAATACACTTCCCTCCTGATCCCTTGAGCTGCATGTAATAGACATATAATGCTTGTGTTTCTAACTTTTCTCTCTTCAACCATTGACTTCCTTTGAAGGATATTTCTTAAAGGGTAAATTTTTAATTACTGGTATATGTTTGTTTTGTTTCTTTTTTACTAGTACATGTTTGCAGTATATAATGTTTACATTCCTTGTCTGGACTTGGTACATGGAGTATTTCTAACATTCTCAAGGGTATAGACTTACAAAGCCTTATTTTGTTATACGCCTCCAGTTTTACTATTAGGTGAATGCAGAAGATGGTTTGGATATCAACTATAGGTTAGCAGGCAGTTGATTTGAAAGAGTACATGTACTAGTTTGGGGACATCAAACTTGTAATGTTAGGACACACTACCAACACTTACAATTTATTTTTTTTGTATTAAATTATTTTATTGGTACATTGTAGGTATACAACACAATTACATTTCTCATTGGGAATTGTACCTTTATATAATGCATCTTGGTTCTTATTTTTTCCCCATTCCTAGCCCTCCCTTCACGCCCTCCACCCTTCCCTATTTACAAAGACTTTATTTCCATTTTTTCCATTTCTCGTCATTTTTTCCTTTCCCTTCTTTCCTTTCCCCTGTGCCTCCCACTACCCCTACCCCTTTGGACCTTTTATTCCTATTTTATATTATCGATTATTCATTCTAATCATTGGTACATTTTAGGTATACAATATAATGACATTCATCATTGGAAATTTGCACCTTTACATAGTCTCTCTTGGTTCTTGTTTTTCACCCTTGCCCAGCCCTCCCTTCAACCCCTCCAGCCCTCCCTATTTACAAAAATTTTGTTCCTATTTTTCCATTTTCTCATATTAATCCCATTCCCTTCTATCCTTTCCCTTAGCCCTCCCACTTCCTTCCCCTTTGCCTCTTTTCTTCCTATTTCACATGACCTATTATACATTTAGTCCTTATTTACACTTTCAGTTTCTCACACCAGAGAAACTATTCGGTATTTACACATGTGTGTCCTATTTATTACACTTAAGAGTATTGCCTCAATGTGCATCCACTTAGCTATAAATGTCTCTAATTTCTCATTTTTTATGGCTGAGTAGTACTCCATTTTATTAAAAAACCACATTTTCTTTATCCAGTCTCCAGTTGATGGGCATTTGGGCTGTTTCCAAGTTTTAGCTATTACAAACTGCCCTGCTATGAACATGGGTGCACATATATCACTGTGGTATGATTCTTTTAATTCTTTGGGGAAGATACCCAGAGGTGGAATAGCGGGGTCAAATGGGACTTCCAGTCCTAGTTCTTTGAGGTATCTCCATACTGATTTCCACAGTGGTTGCACCAGTCTACACTCCCACCAGCAGTGGAGCAGGGTTCCTTTTTCCCCACAGCCCCACCAGCATTTGTTATTGGTTGATTTCATGATAGCAGCCATTCTTTCTGGAGTGAAGTGGAATCTCAGCGTTGTTTTCATTTGCATCTCTCGAATGACCAGTGATGTTGAACATTTTTTCATGTATTTATTTGCTATTTCTACTTCTTTGTCTGAGAAATGTCTGTTCATTTCAGATGCCCATTTTTGGATTGGGTCTTTAAATTTGGGAGGTCTGATCTTTTTAAGTTCTTTATAGATTCGAGACAGTAGACCTTTGTCTGAGGAAGAGCAGGTAAAGATTTTTTCCCACATTGTGGATTGTCTCTTCACACTGCTGGTGGTTTCTCTTGCTGTGCAGAAGCCTTTTAATAAGAAGAGATCCCATTTGTTGATTGTTTGTGCCAGTTCACGGGCAACTGAGGTTTTGTTCATAAAATCTTTTCCTACACCGATGTCTTCAAGGGTTCTACCTAACCTCTGTTCCAACTGGTTCAGAGTTTCTATTTTAATATTTAGATCTTTAATCTATTTTGATTTTAGTTTAGTGCATGGTGAGAGATACAGGTCTAGTTTTAATCTTTGGCAAATTGAAGCCCAATTTTTCCAGCACCATTTATTAAAGAGGCTATCTTTCCTCCAGCGAGGGCAACACCTACAATTTAAAAGATGAGAGGTTTAATTTGGGTCATGGTTTCAAAGGGTTCAGTCCATGGTCACCTGCTCCAAGGCAGAAACATTATGGCGGAAGGGTGTAGGGGACAAAAGATGCTCACATCATTGTGGAGAGGAAGGAGAGAGAGACAGACAGACAGACAGGCAGGCTTATGGCTGGAAGGGTTCAGTCCATGGTTGGCTGCTCCGAGGCAGGAACATTATGGCGGACTGGTGTGGAGGAGGAAAGATGCTCACATCGTGATGGCCAGGAAGGAAAGCAGGCTTTATAAAGTCATCCCTTGCTATCCATTCAGATCCATTCCAGGCTCACTATGGACACCCAAATCATTGGACAATAAAGTCCCTTCATTAAGTGGCATAATATTTGCATATCACCTATAAACCTCCTCCTGTGTACTTGAAATCATCTCTAGGTGACCAGTGAAACTTAATACAGTGTGAACGCTGTGTTAATAGTTGCTTTACTTTGTTGTCTGGAGTCTCATGGCAAGAAACTAATTCTGTGCACATCCAGTTCAGATGCAGTTTTTCATTAATATTTTTCCTTGGTTACTTGAATCCACGCACGTGGAGCCAATGAACAGGGCCAGTTGTGCACAGATGTAATCCTATTTTATATGAAACTGGGCAGTCTCCGATTTTGGTATCTGCAGGTGGATCTTGGAATCCATACCTGAAAACATTGAGGAATAATTGTACTTAGATTTACACGAATGAAGATTTTCATCATCTTCTTAAGTGCTCTGTGTTCTTCCTGTCATTTCAAGGGAGGGTTTTGGACATCCCTGAGAATTCATTTTGTATACTTGAAGGTGATGGGTATTACAAATTCATGACTATACTATCTTCTTGGTGTCATGGTCCGTTTAGTTATAAAAATATTCACTTTGGCTATTTCAGTCCTCTGTTTTAAACTTTTATCTGCATTTCCCATGAGTGACTTCACGATTTCACTTGAGATTTACCATCAGAGATCTTGTGAATTATAGGCATCTATTTAATAGCTTTCTGTCTCTGTCTTTCTCTTTCAGTCTCTCTGTCCTGTCTCTCTGTCTCTATCTCTCTTTCTCTCTCTGTCTCACTCTTTCAGTCTCTCTCTCTCTCTCTCTCTGACTCTCTCTTCCTCTCTCTCTCTCTCTCCTTCCTTGATGTATGGAGATTTTTTGTTCTTTTCACTCAGTTTCTTTTCCTGACTGTCCTAACATCCACTTCCATGTGAATCACTGATTCCCTTTAAATTATCATCAGGCAAACCCCCCCCCCGCCCCAGTAAACCCGTATCTGTACCGTCTCCCCATTCGAGGAAGAACCTTAACTTCTGGCACTCGCAGCCCACAATGACACCCCACTTGTGAGCACCGCATGATCCAGGGGGTTGAGCAGGGCTCTTCGGGACTGCATAGACTCGACCTGTGCTGCTGGCTTCCTCACCCTGAGTACTCCTAAGCTCCCTTCTCTGCTCGAAAACCTCATTTTTCATCTGATTTCCTTTCTGCAGTCTGAAGACCGTGTTCCTTTTCAGGACATGGAGAGAAACCAGATGACGGATGGACACAGTCTCTTTGTGGACAATCTCATTTTTTTCACAACGAATTTATCTTCCTCCCTAACTTAGCCACCTGCTACCACTGTCTGGCCGTAGACACTGCATAGACACTGGTCGACCACTCAGCTGATCAAATTTAGATCTCAAGCATCTTTGCCTCACCACCACCTGCTGCCCCTCCGGCACAAGTCTCCCGCCCACCCCAAATCCTTACACCCCACTGGGGTTTACAGCTGACTGTGCAAATCAGCACAGACTGGGAAGCTCAGAGCAACAGAAATTCATCCTCTTCCAGCTCAGTAAGCCGAAGTCTGAGACCAAGACATCCCACGTCTGCGCTCCCTCCACAAGGCCCGGGGGAGACCCTCCTGCCTCGGCCTCCTCCCAGGGCGCCAGGTGGCCCTGGACTGTGGCCCCGTCCCTCCATCTCTGCCTCTGTCTCCACACAGCTTCTCTTCTGTGTCTGTCTCCTCTTCCGTCTCTCATGAGGTAACTCTCATTGGACTGACAGTTAACCTGATCCAGGTTAACTAATCTCAATGTCCTCAGGTAGCTATACCTCCAAAGGCCCGATTTCCAAGTAAGGTCTGATTCACAGGTCCTAGAGCTCAGGGCATGTATGTAAATGAAGTGTTAAGAATATGTTGAATATCCACACAATAGAATATTATTTAACCATGAAGAAGAAATGTGTCAATTCACAGTGCATCATGCATGTGGAGCTGCGTGGCTCATGGAGTATGATCTTGGGGATTCTCTGTGGCTCCAGTCTCTTTGCTTTGGCTCTTACTTCCCTGTTTCCTTCATGGCTGCCATCTTATGAGCATCTTTCCTCCTCTGTACTCTTCCACCATGATGTTCCTGCCTTGGAGCAGCCAACCATGGACTGAACACTCTGAGACCACTGGAGCAGCCCATGATGGACTGAACCCCCTGAGACCATTGGAGCAGCCGACCATGAAATGAACCCTGTGAGACCATTGGACCAGCTGACCATGGACTGAACCCTCGGACACCACTGGAGCAGCTGACCATGGATTGAACCCTCTGAGACCACTGGAGCAGCCGACCATGAACTGAACCCTCTGAGACCATTGGAGCAGACAATCAGGGACTGAACCCCCGAGACCACTGGAGCAGCTGACCATGGACTGAACCCTCTGAGACTGTGAGCCAAAATAAACTTCTCTTTTAGGATGCTGATGTCAGGTATTTTGTCCTAGCAGCAAAAAAACTAACCAATACTCCCATATGCCCAGCACTGAGTTGGCACACTTGTAGCATGTGTTGACTGAAATGGCACTGAATGAGCAGAGACAACTCATGGAATCTGGACAGAATATTTCCTTTTCCCTTCCTGAATGTGTGAATTGCTTAAGCAACCATCCCCTTGGGACACATTGTTCTGTGCTCCAAATTTGCAGTGTGGTAAAAAGGTCATATTTTCAGAGCATTGAGCTGGAGGTTGTGGCATTGCATGGTTATGATGATGAATTCAAGCAGACTTCGGAGATCACCCTGATTCTCCAGGAAGGAGGATCACAGCAGACTCATCCAGTGGTGCTCCGTGCTGACCATGCAGGAGGGAAACAGCCCTGGGGCGGGCTGCTTGGAGATTACCCACTGTCCTAGTGATGGGCTAACCCACCACTTGATTTGGTTTTTTTGGTCCAAAAATACTGTATGCAGATATTGGCTTTCTTTCCAAAGAAAGCTGTAGGTTGTATTTATGAAGCAATTATTTCATGACAGAATATTTCTAGTATCATTTCATTTGAACCTTTCTGTGAACTGACTGAGGAACACCCATCCTCATATTTAATATTTCTAGTATCATTTCATTTGAACCTTTCTGTGAACTGACTGAGGAACACCCATCCTCATATTTTGACAGAGGATGGAAGAGTCCTTTACCCCTCTGCTTCCCCACGGCACTGCCCAGTGGACCACAACGCATATATTTCCACAGCAGACCCAGTGGTTGGGACCTCAGATGGGGCCCCTGGGATGTCATCCCACACCAAGCTCCCAAACAGTTTCTGTGCACGTAGAGTTAATTTTCAAAGCCCCACAGCTTCCTGAGCCTTAGCTTGCCGTACAATAATGAAGATGAATTTCACGCTTTTAAATTTAGAAACATAGAGCCTCCAATCTCTGTGGGTTCCACTTCTACAACCGACCACCAAGAGATAGAAAACATTCAGGAAAAAAGAATTGCACCTGTAGTTAACATGTGCAGAATTTTCATTTCTTATTTGGATTCCCTAAGTAATACAGTAGAATAACTATGTTGTATAGCATGTGTGTTGTGTTAGGTAACATAAGCTATCCAGACATGATTTTAACATGGAAAGGTGTGCATAGGTTATATGCAAATATTATGCCATTTCATACAGGGGACGTGAGCCGTGAGCATTCTCTTGGGTTTGGTACCTGGGTGCATTCCCTGCATCCTGAGAGGTGACCCTAACCTAAAAACTCTCCCTAGTCGAAAGTCAGTCTCCTTTGTTTCCAGTGCTGCCCCTAAGCATCTCTGGTCACAGATTTTCTCATAAACGGCCTCAGCTGGCTTCCGTTTTTCCTTTGACCTTCACCAGTCATAAGCAAATACAGCAAGCTTTTCCTCCTCCGCCCTGGAAAATGTCCTTCCTCGCTGCCCTCGCCTGCTCTGTCTCTGAAAGCAAAAGGTGGATGAAAAAAATAAAATTCATAGAAGAGCTCTTGCCAGGCAACCTTCAAAATGGAAATGAATAGATCTAATTTGGTTCCATGATTTTTCTGCAAGCCTCCGAGCTTCTTTCCATGGAAGTTTTCCTAAGTACCCGCGCGGGCTGAAATACGGGAATCAGTTTGAGAAGCCCTCACAGACCTCAGAAGAGACGGCGGCGTGAATTGCAGTTGTACCTTTCCCGGGGCTGTGGAAAGTTATAAAACGGTCGTGGATGATGAAGAGAAGCCCCAGCCGCTGCCAGAAACACAGGGATTTGCTGTAGAACACGGTCAAGGTTTCAGGGGAAGCCGCGTGGGGTTGAGACGTAAATGCGAAATAAATCCCACCCCCACCCCCCAGAAGCAAACAAAGGCAATATCAGGTAAAACAAACGCGAGCTTCTGGCTTGGGAAATGTGTGTTAGAGCAGCGGTTTGCCAGACAATGGGATGACGTGGCCTCAGTGCTTGTGAATATCGCACCTGAGTGTAGCAGGTTGGTGCTTCCGGGTCTCCTCGGCCCGGGAGTGTTCACATCTGGGGCCCGGGGTTCTCTGAGTGCTGTGTGCGCCCTGGGCTGTGAAGCAGCCTCTCTGGGCTCCACCTCCAAGGGCCAATGCCAGTTCCTCCCCCTCTCAAGGTGACACCAAAAACCTCACCAGAGTACAACTCCCGCACTCCCAGGGTGACCCTGCAGCGGGTTCCCCGAGATTGCCAAATTCCCCCCTCCCCGGAGTCAGAAGCTCCCCCTCTTTGGAGACCCCAGGACCTTCCCAGACACACAAGGTACTGAGCACATAATACCCTAGGAGCTCTGTTTTCACATCGCAGAACTGCAGAGCCCACAAACGCGCCAGGGAGTCGTCAGCTTCTTAGAGACGGGAAGGACAGCTACGTCCTGCGGGGATGCGGAGCGCCTCGAAACTTTCATCCACGGCTGGCCCCACTGAGGGCTGCTGTCCAGGGGTCCTGCAGTTTCTCTCTGCATGGCTGCCCTTCCACCTCCCCTGCCTTCCGCTTTCCCCCCTTCACCCCCTTCACTCGTGGTTACACAGAACAGTCACACGGGTCATGACAGAGCCACATGAGGTCTAAATTCTCATTTCCAGAACCCAGGACAGCATGAGCTCCCCTGGTAAAAGCGACTTTGTAGATGTGACCACATTGAAGATCTCGCGGTGCAAGGTGATCTAGGATAATCAAGGGTCCCAGTGTCCTCAGAAAGGTCATCGTGAGGCAGAAGCAGGAGGGTCAGATGCAAAAAAAGCCAGTGTGATAACTAAAGTCCACCAGCGCTGTGCGATACGTGAAGGGGACTTCAAACGCTTGCTGACACCCCTTGCCGGCCTTACAGATGGACACAGGGTGTGGGAACCAAGGAATTTTAAAAATGCCTCTCTAGCATCTGGAAAAGACCCTGAACCTGATTCTCCTCTGGAGTTCAGAAGGAATGAGCCCCACTGAACCCTGGATCTCAGCCCAGGGAGACCCATTTCTGTACCCCAGGGCTATGGGAAGACCTTTGTGTTGTTTTATGCCACCGAGTTTGTGGTCAAGTCTTACAGCAGCTGTGGCAAACCATGAATGTGGCCATGTTCAGCCTGTGTGTGGCCTTCCAGGGAAAGCAGTAGATGCAGAATTAATTCCTCTTCTCCTCCTCCTCCTCCTGCTCCTCCTCCTCTTGCTGCTGCATCTCCTCTCCATCTCCTCCTCCATCTCCTCCTCCTGCATCTCCTCCTCCTCCTCCATCTCCTCCTCCTCCATCTCCTCCTCCTCCATCTCCTCCTCCATCCCCTCCTCCTCCATCTCCTCCTCCTCCATCTCCTCCTCCTCCATCTCCTCCTCCTCCTCCTCCTCCATCTTCTCCTCCATCTCCTCCTCCTCCTGCATCTCCTCCTCCTCCATCTCCTCCTCCATCTTCTCCTCCATCTCCTCCTCCATCTCCCCCTCCTCCATCTCCTCCTCCATCTCCTCCTCCTCCTCCTCCATCTCCTCCTCCTCCATCTCCTCCTCCATCTCCTCCTCCATCCCCTCCTCCTCCTCCATCTCCTCCTCCTCCATCTCCTCCTCCATCTTCTCCTCCATCTCCTCCTCCATCTCCTCCTCCATCCCCTCCTCCTCCTCCATCTCCTCCTCCATCTCCTCCTCCATCTCCTCCTCCTCCTCCATCTCCTCCTCCTCCATCTCCTCCTCCTCCATCTCCTCCTCCTCCATCTCCTCCTCCATCTCCTCCTCCTCCTCCATCTCCTCCTCCATCTCCTCCTCCTCCATCTCCTCCTCCTCCATCTCCTCCTCCATCTCCTCCTCCATCTCGTCCTCCATCTCCTCCTCCTCCTCCATCTCCTCCTCCATCTCCTCCTCCATCTCCTCCTCCTCCATCTCCTCCTCCATCTCCTCCTCCTCCTCCTCCTCCATCTCCTCCTCCATCTCCTCCTCCTCTTTCGTTTCCTGCTCTTTTACCTCCCCTTTCTCCTCCTCCTTGGCCTGATCTTCCTTCTCCTCTTCCTTAGTCTTGTCTTATAGCCCTGGGAATTTAATCCAAATCCTCATGGAGCCACATCCTCAACTTTCAATAAATAATCCTATATAAATTTTGTATTTTGAGACAGAGCCTCTCTACCTACATTGCCCGGGCTGGGCTGAAGTTTCCATCCTCCTGCTTCAGCCTCGCACAGTGCCAGGATGACAGGCCTTCACCCCCACAGCTGACTTAACAGAATCTCTTCTTTCAGCAGATGCCTCCTCCTTCGCATTACAAAGGCCCCCTCTCTCCACCATCTGCCCCATCCCTGAACTCCAGCAGCATGTGAAAATGTAAGTCCAATTTTCATTAACTGAGAGCCTTCCAAGGTCCTGTGGGGGGAACCACACTGTGCACCCTTTGCGGTTTCCGGTCTCCCCTCTTTTCCTGCTTTGTCCTGATGCTCTCCCCTTCCCTGCTCCTCTCCCACGGCTCCTGGAGTCAGATTCCTACCAATCCAACAGCAGCCTCCGGTCCCTTGGAAATCAATTTAGTTCCTTCACATAGAGCCTCATTGCTGCCTCCAGAGTCCCCAGCGCTGGGGCTGGGGCCCGGCCAAGGGCACAGAGGCTGCTGAGGACACCGTGTTGTCCCCTGGGTGTCACCCCAGACTACATTAGTCATGGATGACCAGCTGGCTCCTGAGCCCAGGGCTTTCACTCCCTTCTTTGAAAATTCTGCAAGTCACTGTGGACCCGCACATTTATCAGTGCGAGTGGTGAACTTGAGAAAGGAAAAGGAAAACAGGAAAAATGAGAAGGGAGGCTATCTCCTCATGAGGTTAAATTAACCTCTCTGATTCAGATGATTCCGCGGTGGTGGAGGTCTGCAATGTACCTGGCACCCTCTCCCTGGCTGTCCGTGTGCAGGGTGTTGCTTAGGGGAACAAACAGTTCAAGCCCAGCCTGGGCAACTGAGCGACTTAGCAAGACTGTGTCTCAAAATAAAAATAAAAAGGGCCAGAGATACAGCTCAGTGCAAAGGCCCTGGATTCAGGCCCCAGCAACACACACACACACACAAACACACACAAAAGGACATCGCTTTCTGACTGTCTCCTCCACAGCTTGGAAGCGGCCCCCCGACCTCCTGAGTCTGTCCTAAGAGGCATTCTGCAGTCACAGAGTTCTGTGAAAGGCCGAGGTCTGGCCAGAGGTGGGGTGGATGATGCCTCCCCCAGGGCTGCTGGGCCCCAAGGTCCCGGAGAGGCTCAGGCTGGAGCTGCAGACCGACGGGTGATTCCACTGCTGCTCCTGCTGCAGCTTGGAGTTCTGGGACCATCCCAGCCCCACTCTTTGGACATCAAACACCCAGGCCCCAAAGAGGCCTCGGTCTTGCAAACCAGGGTTTCCCTGTGACATCCAGGCTGGGGTCCCTGCGGGGCTGTGCTGTGCATGGCAGCATGTGGAGCAGCCTCTCTGGGCTGAGCAGCCCTAGTAGTGACTGCAGGAAATGTCCCCCAATGCTGTCAGGTGTCCCTTGGAGGGAAAATCATCCCCAGCTACAAACCACTATCATAGGTAGATGATAGGTAGGTGGAGAGATAGGAGATGAGGTGGGAGACAGGTATGATCAGTAGGAAACAGAAAGATGGACGGCAGACTCAGCAGACTCGTAGATGTGTGATAGGGGATGATAGATATGTATGATAGAGGTGACAGATATGTAAGTGACAGAAAGATACGTGATAGCTAGAGAATAGATAGATGGATTATAGATAGGTAGATGGTAGACAGACGGAAGAGATGGATGATGGATAGATAGAAGATAGATGACAGAATAGACACATGATAGACGGATGGATAGACAGCTGGGTGGATGGATGAAGTAGATGCTAGATATGACTGGTAGATGACAGATATAGATGACAGACACACAGATTGATGATTAACAGATACGAGGTCATAGGTATGGTAGAAAATAGAAACACAGGTAGATAGATAGATGGCTACATGATGGATGGATGGACTGACGGACGGACAGAGACATAGGTGGATGGCCAAAATAGATGATAGATAGATAGATTAATAGATAGATGGACAGATACCCACATGCATGCATACATATAAAACATACGGACCCAGACAGACAGAGAGCAGACAGGTACTAGACCTCCCCCCGAGTGTGGGCGAGCACGCAGACTCAGACGCGAGCAGTCTGGGGACAGCGGGACCTGAGGAGCACAAGGGATGCAAGGAGGGAACAGGCAAGTCCGGGAGAGAAGCACCCGAAGGCCTTCTTGGGGAAGGAACGGTCACCCTGGGGCCCCAGAGAGAGCGACACCACCTGCCCAGACCTGTGGCCAAAACCAGCTGGATGCTCCCCGCAACCAATGAGGAGACCGAGGGGCAGTGGGAGCAGAGCCCTAAGGGCTGGATTTGGTGTGGGGTTTGGGCGCCCCAGGGAGGTGGTCGGACTTGATTCCAGTTGGAGTGGACTCTGGCTGTCTCTGCCCCAGCTCTGGGAATCGGGGCTTTCACTCTGGGAAAGAACCGAGAAGCACATTTGCAGGCGAGGGAAGGCGCCGTCCGCATTCCTGCTGAAGGCCAGCGCAGTGGGGTGTGTAGGTGGTGAGCCTGGCACCCCGTGGGGTTTGCTTCGCACCCTGATAAAAGGACAGCTTGAGGCTTCTGCTTGCTCCTTCTTCCTCTCCCACCTCAAGAGGACCCAGCGAGCGGCCGTCTTAGAATCAGAGAGCAGCTTCTCCCTGACACCCCATCTGCCCCCTCTTCTGTCTCGGATTTGCAGCCCCAGCCTTGTCAGAAATGCATTTCTGCTCCTTAGAAAGGAACCCCTGGAAGCTGTGTTTTTGGACCACGACCAACCCCTGGAAGCTGTGTTTTTGGACCACGACCAAGAGCATCCTCAGGGAGTGGAGCCCCATGGGCATGAGGCAGAAACGGGGTTCTACAAGGTCCTGGGTTGCAGTTTTCTGACCTCATGGACGCTTTGGAGGGGCTGGGGGGTTTGCAATCAGAAGAGCTGGCCAGGAGCATTTAGGTCAGACCTGCCAGG
Source organism: Heterocephalus glaber (assembly GCF_053883595.1). Taxonomy (NCBI): domain Eukaryota; kingdom Metazoa; phylum Chordata; class Mammalia; order Rodentia; family Bathyergidae; genus Heterocephalus; species Heterocephalus glaber. Next base: position 6,390,737 of record NW_028258189.1, read on the forward strand.
GATGGAGGGGAGGACAGCGAGTCTCAGCAGTCATCACAGTGAGACGGGGTCCTCGTGAATAGCTGCACCCGGCTGCTCCCTGGGGTGGGGCTTCCTCCCAGAGCTGGGAAATGGAAACACGGCTCTGTAGGGGATGAGAAAGAAACAGCAGCCACCGCTACGCACAGGGGCTGTTCTCGGGCAGCAGGGTTCTCCTCAGGGCCCAGACGGGTCAGACGGTTCTTGGGACTGCACATGGGGCCCCCAAGGCATCCTTGGGATGGGAAACAGCGCTCTGTGCCCCAGAGGGGGCTGAAGGAAATGGTGGGCTGCAACTGGCTGCTAAGCCAGCAAGGACCAAAGGTGAGGCATTTGACTGTAGGTTTGCTGAACTGAAAGGAGCAACCTAAATGCAAATCTGTGCTCTTTGTTTCATGCTAGAAACATCTCAAGTGCACACCCTCCTCCCACCGGCCTGGCCGCTTCCCGCAGCAGCTCTGGAGTCCTCTTTCCTGAGGTTCACCAGGTGTGGTCACAAACACGGTGACTGCTCTGCCAGGCGCTGTCCAGCAGAAAGGCAGCTCGAAAACACACCACGCTGCATCCTCCTCCACTTGAGTCACCGCAGCTGGCACCGTGCGACTCCTGGCTCCTCCCCAAGGTCAGGATGACCAGTTCATGTGTGGAATGCACTGTGCATGATATGTACATGTATGTGTGTGCGTGAATGTCTGGTGCATGTGGGTAATACATTGTGCATTTGTGCACATGCCTGTGGACCTGTGTGGCACTGCACACGGGTATGAACACCTGCACACATCTGTGCAGTGTGTATATTCATGTGAACGTGTATGCACAGGTCTGGGTGCCTGGGGACAGGTGTGCAATTAGTACATCCGTGTGCCTGAGCGTGCATGAGTGGAGACGCCTTGTGCACGTGTAGCTGTGTGTGTCTCACATATGCATACACACCTGTGCAGGTGTGCACCTGAGCATGTGCCTAGCTGTGCACGGCTGTGAAGGGCAGGAGAGGGTTAGACCCGGACACTCAGACGTCTTCATTTTGAGGCAATAGCCAGTTGTGCACATGGAGAAAAGCTGACAGGATAGAGAGGAGAAAACCAGCTCCCAAACTTAGGTGCTTTTCTGTGTTGGGTCACAGATGTCACAAGCCATGAGGGGACAGGTCCTGGCGGGAGGAGGAACAGAGCAGGAAGGCCAGGGGCCAGCTGTGTAGGCAGAACCTGGAGCCCACCTAGGATCCACTCAGGTCCGAGAGCACAGCGCGTAGCTCAGCTAGGAAGTCAACGCCTGTAGACTCACACACACTGCACGGCCATGAGTGAGGACAGCTGGCTGCGTTGCACACTCATTTTCTGCCCTAGTGCACGCTTTCTCACCCGGTGTCACTCTCAACCCTGCCCTGTTCCTGGCAGCTGCAGCCGGCCTCCACTACCCCGTGTGTATGTGTTGACATGCGTGTGGCCACACACAGATCCTGCCACGAGACCCAGGTCCCAGCTTCGCCACTTGGGCACCATGAAATGGCATTGTCCACCGCGTGGGCTGTGCTCAAACTTGGGGTCCTTCTGCCTCAGCCTCCCGGAGTGCTGGGATGACAGATGTGTGCCTCCATGCCTGACAACACATCTGTAAAAATTAAACTCGTGCATATCTGCCACAGATTAATCACATCACCTGTTACATGGCACCACGCTGTTCCAGACCGCCACACACATTGTTTTATTTCATACCCATGAATGCACTAGGAGCAAAGTTTAATTTTACCCATTTTACACCTGAGAAAAATGGGAATAACTAAACTTCAGCACATAATATAAACACGCCATTGACAGAACTCACATAGCTTGGTTTTGTTTTTCTAAACAGATGCCCTTCATAAAAAAATTAATTCAGCTCTTAGCATATCAGGGAGTTGAACTTTCCAACATTTCCCCCCAAGACAGCCATTAAAATGCTTGACTTTTGGAGCCAATAATTTAATTAAGACTAAAAATGTTATTTTTCCATGTCAGGGTTTCAAACGGATGATAGGTTATGAAGTTGATGACTTTGTATTTACCTTGAAATGTAACTTTGGGCTTATTTTAGATGGGAAAAGTCAGGAGTTTACATACTTTCCAGAAAATCCCAGGAACTAGATATTTTAGGTCAGTCAGAGCCCACAGAACTGGAAAGTTACATAAAAGGAAAGTAAATATCCGCCTTGATGGATCCACTTACTGTACTTTTGAGTCTCCTGGTCTTATAGTTTGTAGCTCAAGTGTCCTCAAAGGCTGGTGTGTTTAGAGATGGGTAAATTGCTCATGGAGGTGCTACACTCATTGATGTATTCATCCATCACTGAGTTGGTAATTGTTAGGACATAGCACTTGGCTGGAGGAAGTAGATCCCTGGTTGTGTGGCCTAGAAGGGCATATGCTTTTCCTTGGACCCTTCTTTTCTTTCTGTCTCTTTCCCTGCTTTGATTCCTGGTCACCGTGATGTGAGTGTCTCTCCTCCCCTATGCCCATTCACCATGATGCTCCTGCCTTGGAGCAGCCGACCATGGACTGAGCTCTCTGAGACCACTGGAGCAGCTGACCATGAACTGAGCCCTCTGAGACCATTGGAGCAGCCGACCATGGACTGAACCCTCTGAGACCACTGGAGCAGCCGACCATGGACTGAACCCTCTGAGACCACTGGAGCAGCCAACCGTGGACTGAACCCCCTGAGACCATTGGAGCAGCTGACCATGGACTGAATCCCCTGAGACCACTGGAGCAGCTGACCATGGACTGAACCCTCTGAGACCACTGGAGCAGCCAGCCGTGGACTGAACCCCCTGAGACCATTGGAGCAGCCGACCATGGATTGAACCCTCTGAGACCATGAGTCAAAAATAAGTATCTCCTCTTTTAAATTGAGTCAGATGATGAAATGTTAGCTAATACATTATTTGAGGAGTTCTAACCCTGGCTTCTTCACCAAGACACTCAGTGAAGGCAGTGGTGTCTGACAAGAGGTCTTTGAATTTTCTTACTTCCCACTGGTCAGTGAGTCAGAAAAGTATCAGTGATTCACATATACAGTGACTGTTTAAATTTTTTTTGATGTTCTAAAAGGCACTTTAGCTTGAGTCCCTCTCAAAATCCTCTCCTTGCTTTGAACACGTTCATCAACGTCCTTGCTGCTTCCCGTAGCAGCTCTGGAGTCCTCTTTGCTGAGGGCTTCACCAGGTGTGGTCACAAACATGGTGACTGCTCTGCCGGGCGCCGTCCAGCGGAAAGGCAGCTCGTAAACACATGGTGCTGTGTCCTCCTCCACCTGAGTCACCGCATCTGGCACCGTGCGACTCCCAGCTCCTCCCCAAGGTCAGGATGACTGGGAGAGGTCACTGTTTTGAGTCCACTCAGGACATTGAGGCAGCTAAGACAGGACAACTGAAGACACTGATCGTGCAAGGACTGAAATTTCTGAAACATGAGCCAAAATGAATCTCTCCATCCACCCATATCTCTCCCTCTCTCTCTCTCTCTCTCTCTCTCTCTCTCTCTCTCCTTTAAATTGTGAGTGTTGAGTATTTTCTCCCTGCAACAAGAAAATAAACAGCTGAGACAAATGTGCACAGACACCTGGTGGTGGGTGGGCCAGTCACTTTGCAGATTTCTTATGACAACTGTTTGTCTCCCTGTAAGCTCCCTCTGGCCACAGCTTAGCACTCACCTGTCTCCCTCTGGGACTGCTCATTTGCAAATGACCTTGGGTTCACCTCCCCCTCTGCTTCGTGCTCACTATTTTCCCCCAACCTCCACCCCAAAAGGAACCCTTGTCTCCTCTCCACCCCCAGAACTGCAGCTTGCTGTCCAGCCAGGCACTGGGGAGGCTAATATCCAAGGTCGAATATCACAGGGTCTTTGGTTTGTGGACTTTTCTTTTCGTGCCAAGAAGGTCAATTTATTTTATACATTTCTCTTTTTATTAGTATATGCTTGTGGTACCTAATGTGTTCGCCTTAGGAAATTGGTATGTATTTACACATCCCATCTTACTTTTCCCAGCCCCACCCCTGGCCCTCCTCTATGCCTCGAATGTCCATCATGTGTAGAAAGACAGATGCACCTTGAGACTCTAATTGTAAGTGAAATAAATCAGACACATGAGCTTAAATATCACACGGTTTCTCTTCTATGAGAAACCCAAAGTATAAATAATGCGAAGTGCTTTCTTCTCTAAAATCCCTGTTTCCCAAAGTTCTTTCATGAAGTGATTAAAGGAAAATATTTTTAAAAATCTGATTTTGCACACACAATTGCTCCTGCCATGCAGTCAATAAAGAAGTTTAAGAATGCTCGTGGCTATCTGACACGATGTATTTTCCCAAAAAAACAAACCAGACAACATTCTATTTTTACAAGATGGATAGTGTCGAGAGGTGCCAGTGGTCTCTTTACAAAGTTTTGCAGCTGTGGTAAACAGCAGTCTGTCTGGGAAAACGGGCACCATCTAATAAGTATGCAGACAGCTGCATGCCTCGCGGAAGAGTTTGCTGCCTGCCTGTCTGTTACCAAGGAGAGGGCTTTCATGTCTGTATACCACGGAACAGAAAGAGATTTGGCTTCCATCTATTCATAGGGCCCTCGAATTTGCTGAAATTGCGTGTCTCTGGGTTTGGTTTTCTCAGCTAAGTACCATTTTATATTCTTGTGGGTAAACTGGAGTGCTGCTTGCAGCAAGACATAAATCACTGCTCACAAAGTTATATTTCAAGATGAAATCAACAGCTTAATAACATTATAAGATGTTTACCCACTTACTTAGTTCCATTTCTTTTTTCACTGTAGGACTCACAGAGGAGAATTTCTCTATAAGGTTGGGGACTGCCTATATCACTTTCCTGTCCCTGGCACACAACACCTGACGTCCACAACTTAAAGCAGAAGAGGTTTAATATGGTTCACAGTTTCCACTGGGATCAGTCCATGGTCAGCTGCTCCAATGATCTCAGAGGGTTCAGTCTATGGTTGGCTGCTCCAATGATCTCAGAGGGTTCAGTCCATGGTCGGCTGCTCTAAGGCAGGAGCATCATGGTGGACAGGAGTGGAGGAGGAAAGATGCTCACATCATGGAGATCTGGAAGCAGAGAGAGCAGGGAGGAGCTGGGTCAAGAACTCCCCCTTCCAGGCCACACCCCAGTGACCTCCTCCAGCCAGGCCCCACCTCCTACAGCTCATTCAGCCCTGAACTCATCCATGATGGATCCACTGATGAGCACAGCGCCCCATGATCTAGTCACTTGCCCAAATCCCCTCTCAGCACATGTGACTTGGGGGGGGCATCTTTATCTGTTTAGACTCACCAGCCCATGGCAACCACCCTTCTACACCCAACTTCTAAGAGTTCAATCTTTTTGGATTCTCCACAGAAGTGACATCATGTGGGACTCGTCTTTCTGTGTCTGGCTTGCTTCCCTGAGCATAATGTTTTCAGGATTTTCCTTATTGTTCGATGTGAAGAAATTTCATCTTTTTTATGGCTGCATAGTATTCCACTGGGCGTAAATACTACATTTTCTTTATTCATCCACCCATCCACAAACACTTATGTTGCTTCCATCCCTTGGCTACTCTGGATGTTGCTACAATAAACACAGGGATGTAGACAAGTCTCGATATACTGATTCCAATTCCTCTGCATACACACCAAAGAGTGGGGTTGCTGAATGATATTGTAGTTCAGTTTTCAGTTGTTGATGTTGTTGGTTTTTAGGACTGTCCGTCCTAGCTTCCCAGCGGTATACTAATTTACATTCCCTTCAGCAGCACACAAGCCTCCCCTCCTGTCCACACCTGGTTATCTTTTGTTGTTTTGATAATGCCCATTCTAATTGGCATGAGGTGATCTCTGTCTGAGATTTTGCTTTGCACTTCCCTGAGGATCAGTGATAGGGAATCCCTCTCCACTTCTGTGCGGGCCGGCCGTTGATGTCCTCTTTTGAGAAGCAGCTATTCGAGCCCAGTGCCCATTTTTTCATCCGGATTTATTTTTCCATGATGAGTTGCTTCCTGATGTCTCCTGGCCTCCTGGACTTGTGGTCAGGGGATCCCAGTTGAAAATGGGGCCAGTCTGCCCACAGCTGCAAGGCCTTGGTTAAATCTGCTTTCCACCACCCCGTCTTTACAAAGCCCGCCTCTGACACAGTTCCTTCCCCTCGAGGCCACGGCTGAACACGCAGCCTGTGTTCAGAACTTTTGTCTGAGGGTAGCTGGCTGGCCTGGAGGCCACTGCTGGGGGTGTCTGCTGTCAGCTCCTTCTGGCTGACTTCACCTCGATGTCCTGAGTGGTATACCTTATGATCACATTCATCATTGGGATCTTGTACCTTTACATGATGCATCTTGGTTTTTATTTTTCCCCCTTCCCCTGCCCTCCCTTCAACCCCTCCACCCTCCCTATCTACAAAGACTTTGTTTCCATTTTTTTATTTTCTCATATTAATTCCTTTCCCTTCTTTCCTTTCCCCTACCCCTCCCACTTCCCCTTCCCCTTTTGACCTTTTCTTCCTATTTCACATTATCTATTATACATTTTGATCCTTATTTACACTTTCGGTTTCTCACACTAGAGAAACTAATTGGTATTAACACGTGTGTGTCCTGTTTATTTCACTTAAGAGTATGGCCTCAATGTGCATCCATGTAGCTATAAATGTCTCTAGTTTCTCATTCTTTATGGCTGAGTAGTACTCCATTTTATAAAAAAACCCCACATCTTCGAAACCATGAGCCAGAATAAACCACTCTCTTCAGAAGCTGATTGTCTTGGGTATTTTTTTTTCCCATAGCAGTGCAAACTGACTCCACAACTTCACTTTGTTGAGAAGGCAGATACATGGCCACAGCCCGGTGTGCTCTGCATGCTGCGGTAAAAGGCTGATTATTTTCATGAAAGGCCCGTGAAGGCAGGAGGCATGCATTCTGGAGTTCTATTCCACAATACGTGACCGTGTTCACCAGGCACATCGAGGGGGGTTGTTGGGATGCAGTCCCTCATACGTTGAGAAATCCTCCATCCTTGGGGTCAGCACCTAGGTTGGACACATCCTTCTGTGACCCAGGGGAGTCCAGGAAGCATGTGGAATGGACAACATTGCTGGTATCTGAGGCCACAGGGCGGAAGTCACTTTCCGCTGGCACTCTGAGCCGAAGACAACATGGCCCATCGGCCTCAACTTAGCAGTCCAGCCACCCAAGGTCCTCCCCAGGCTTGTGACCACATGAAGCTGGAAAGACCCCAGGGCGACCAGTGAGAGGTCCCGAGCCTCCTACACACACCATGAGCTCCCAGAATGCGGATTCCTCAGCCTTTACATGGAAACAAACCCAGGTTTGCATGCAGCTTGGCAGAGGACCTCTTGTTTACAGACTCTGAGAGGAGCTCTTGGGTTTGCAGACTCAGAAGGAGATGCCAGGTGCTCAGTTAAAGGACACCCTTTCCTTTCCCCGTCCAAATGCCATCTTCCCTTGGGCTGGACCATGTCTATGGTGTCTCCACCCTTGCCTTGGCTGGTCTACTGCAGCCTGGGAGCTGTTGTTCGGTGTATTGTGTTGCTGGAGCTTCTGTATCGGAGCCTCCACTCTCAGTAGCTCAGGCCGACTGCACTTTCTCATAGCTCAGGATTCCAACACCCAAGTGCTGGCAGGGTTGATTCCTCCGGAGTTGTGCGGGTGAATCTGCACCGGCTCTTTCCCAGCCTCTGTGTGCTGGTTTGCTCTCAATCCCTGCTACTCTTTGCTTCGATTATAGATACAGATCATAGATACCAGTTCTAAAAAAAAAAAAGTTCACCAGTCCTACTGGAGCAAGCTTGACCCAGATTCCCTCATTCCACCCTCACTGCACTTTTACAACTTTGTCTCTAGATTTTGAAAGCTCCCCCATCAACAGAAATTATAAATATTGGAGGGGATGGATATGCCAGTTTCTCTAAGGTCTTTACATCACACTGATGGTTTGCAAATGCAGTGAACATTTGAATTAAAAGAGAAATTACAGTAAAAGACAGATTGACCCTTTCCGCAGCAGCTCTGGAGTCCTCTTTCCTGAGGGTCTTTAGCTGCGCCATCCCAGCTGCCTCAATGTTCCGAGTGGACTCAGATCGGTGACCTTTCCTGGTCATCCTGACCTTAGGGAGCAGCCAGGAGTCGCACGGTGCCAGCTGCAGTGACTCAGGTGGAGGAGGACACAGCATCGTGTGTTTACGAGCTGGCTTTCCACTGGACGGCGCCGGGCAGAGCAGTCACCATGTTTATGATCACACCTGGCGAAGACTTCAGGAAAGAGGATCCCAGAGCTGCCGCGGGATGCGGCCAGGATGGTGGGAGGAGGGTGTGCACAGCTGGGGAGGATTTTGAGGGAGATTCATGGCAATTCGTTTTGTAGTATATTAATTTTTAAAAATCTAAACTTTCAACACGCATTGGGATCACTTTTTCCATGTACGATTATTATGTGACCATTAGAAATTAAACTGTTTAAAAGTAGTCTATTTCTGAAAGCAGTCATCTTCTGAGGGACTTGGGATTGGGTGATGTGACATTGTTTTTTGTGGGGACACAGTTCAGCTGGCCATGCTCAGTGATTCTCTGTCCCAGCAGGGACCATTTCTGGTCTATCTCTCAGGGCTTTGGACGTAGTTAGAATCCCATGAACATCTGGTGCTGCTCATGGAATTGCACTCAGGAGAGACATTTCAGCAGATGGCTGTGTATATGGTAGCAGGGTGAGAACACAGAGCAGCAAAGACGCCTTGGCCAAGAAATAATCATTAGACATAGGTAGATGCTTGTGCTATGTTCGGATGGATAATCGCCTTCCTTAGCTTGGTTCTCAGTCCAGGGTCCAATGGAACAGTCTGAAGTGGTGCAGTTCCAACATCCAGAGCTGAGCTCACTCTTTGTATTTTGGTTGTGTTTTCATACAGGGGATTGAATGCAAGGATCTCACACTGAGCTACACCCCAGCCTTCTTCAGTTTGAGGCAAGATCTTACCCATTTGCCAAGTTGCTCAGGCTGAGTTCAAACTTGCAGTCCTTCTCCTCAGCCTCTCAGGGTTCACTGTATTTTAAAACTTGTCCCTGGTATGACACATGACATACCTATTGGATCAGGGAAGAGTGTGGCAGTTAAGCTCAGTTGTCAACTGGCTTAAGAGCATCCTAAGGTCCAGGAAAGTATGCTTCTGAGTGTGTGCTGGAGGTAAGCTTCAGTACGATATCTGGTCTCTTTCCCCTTTGTCTTTGTCTTTGTTCCCCCTGCCTTCATCTTTCCTCCTCTACACCCATCCACCCTGATGTTCCTGCCTTGGAGCAGCCAACCATGGACTGAACCCTCTGAGACCATGGGAGCAGCCGACCATGGACTGAACCCTCTGAGACCATTGGAGCAGCCGACCATGCACTGAACCCTCTGAGACCATTGGAGCAGCTGACCATGGACTGAACCCCCTGAGACTATTAGAGCAGCCAACCATGGACTGAACCCTCTGAGACCATGAGCCACATAGACCTCTCCTCTTCTGTGTGCAACAGTTGAGTATTTTGTCCCAGCAATGAGAAAGCTGAACAGTGCGGGATGGGTGGAGACAATGTACAGAGCAATGGCCCTCAATCCGTGGGTTGAGTCCATACTAGAAAGAGTGAGTAAAGAAAACTGTAGGAAATGACTATCAAGTGATAGTGGTCCGTGTCAACTCCAAGAGTTTCCCAGGGTCGTTTCTTTTCAAATAAAGCACAGATGTGTCATAAATTATGAGTCCATGAATCATGGCTTCCTTTGGCACTGTGAATCTGCTTGTTCTACAAACGCTAGGATGGGCTGCGGTCGTGTGGACAGGGATGAGTGGTTTGATAACGAGAAGGAATCCCTTGCTCAGTGCGGTTGAGCATGATGGATCTGTGTCACTACTTGGAGCAGATGGTGCCCAACGTGAATCCAGACGGCGAATGATGTGAGAGGGCTTTTAGCCGAGCAGCTCCTGCTCCAGGTGGAACTTCACGATGCCCCACTGGGACATGCGAGCAGGGAGCCATTGGAAAGTGCAGGTTTTATTATTAGGCAGAGCTCAGGAGATGGCAGCCTTTGAATAGTGACATCACAGTGCATTCTGTCCTCCTCCTAGGGACCAGAAGACGGAGCCCAAGGTGTCCCTGCCCATGCTCCCTCCACAGGCTCCACAGAAGACCCTCCTGGCTCTGCCTCTTCCTGGGGACCCAAGGCTCCAGGGTCTCTGCCTCCAATCTCCACACAGCTTCTCTGTTCCGTGTCTCCTTTTCTCTGAGAAGGACATTGTCATTATATGGATGACATGATGTCATTGGAAAATTTTTCATTTAATTATATCTGTAAAGATCCTATTTCAAAATAAGTTCTCATGCACATTTCCCGTCTCAGTAAAGATTTGTCAGAGGATATTTCAACACAATATCCTCCCCTATCGAGCTTGCTTGTAGAGACAAAGAAAATATAAGCCAGATGCTGTGTACATATGTAATCCTAGCACTCTATGAGGCTGAGACAGGAGAATCACAAGTTCATGTCCAGCCTGGGTAACTTAGTAACTTAGTAACTCTCTGTCTCAAAAAAAAAAAAAAAAAAAAAAAAAAAAAAAAAAAATATATATATATATATATATATATATATATATGAACACACACACACACACACACACACACACATATAGCTGGGGATCATTGTATGAAGATCCTGGATTCAATCCCAGAAGTGCTGAAAAATGCAGATAGATGATACATAGATAGATAGACAGATAGATAGATAGATAGATAGATAGACATATATACATATAAAGTCTATACATCTATATCTCTATGTGTATATATAAATAAAAAGAAGATACATATTGTTCTAGAAGTGAATGTCAGGTTTGGATGGATGGGGAGAGGGAAGATGAAGAACCATTTCACAACTCTCTGATTTTTGTAGTGGTCTCACACTCGTGGCTACCATGCTCAGTGGTTTCATGGTCTTGATCCTCACTGACTTCCAGTAAGCCATAGAATGATGGGATTCTCTAATTGGGAAGAAATAGGAGACTCTCACGTTCTGGGTGTTGGTCAGTCATTTAGGATGTTGATATTGTTAACAGTTTATTGTCAAATCCCACCTTCTTTCTGCCACATAGAAAATATACACATATATTTATTATATATCTATTTCAGATAGATGATGGAGAGATGGGGATGGATGGATGGATGGGTGGATGTATGGATGGGTGGATGGGTGGAGGGGTGGATGGACGGATGGGTGGATGGATGAGTGGGTGGATGGATGGGCGGATGGGTGGATGGATCGGTGGGTGGATGGGTTGATGGATGGGTGGGTGAAGAGATGGATTGATTGGTGGTGGGTGGATGGATCGATGGGTCAGTGGATGGATGGATGGATGGATGGGCAAGTGAATCCATGGATGGATGGGTGGATGGGTGGGTGGATGCATGGATGGTTGGGTGCATTGGTGCATGTGTGGATGGATCGATGGGTCGGTGGATGGGTGGATGGGTGGGTGGATAACAGGTAGGGTTAGATGGGTGGGTGGATGGATGGTTGGATGGGTGGATGGGTGGATGGCTGGGTGGACAGCAGATGGGGTTGGATGGATGGATGAGTGGGTGGGTGGATGGGTGGATGGATGGATGGGTGGACAGCAGATGGGGTCGAATGGGTGGATGGGTGGGTGGTTAGCAGGTAGGATTGGATGGGTGGATGGATGGGTGGATGGATGTGTGGATGAATGAGTGGGTGGATGGATGGATGGATGCATGGGTGGATAGGTGGGTGGATGCGTGGGTGGGTAGATGGGTAGTTTGCTGGATGGATGGATTGATTGATAGAAAAACAGGTAGATGGATGGATGGATGATGAATGAATAGGTGGATGAATGGATTGGTGGATGGTTGGGTGGGTGGATGAGTGGATAGGGGTTAAGGGAAGATGGGGATGGATAGATGGCAGTGGATGGATGGTGGATGAGGATGATGGATGGATAGATAGGGAGATAAACAGATGATAAGTAGATAGAGGAACTTCCTTTGTTGCAGTTACCCTGTCCACACAAGGAGAGTCACAAGTGGAATTGGAGACGTGGACATCAGTGGTGTGGCCCAGCTCCCATGGCTCTTCCTCCCAGGAGTTGATGTCCCCATTAGGTTTCCTGTCCCGTGCCTTATTGTGCTCCAAATGGCTGAATATGAACTCCACACCGTCGTGTTTCTTCCAAATGGGTCGATATTGGGAAACTTAGAGACATGAGGAAGATTTTCTTCAATGAAAAGGGAACTTAAAACACATTTTAGTTGATTTCTTCAATTTAAAACATATTTTAGCAAAAGGATGGGATACCTTCTCCACAGGGTTTATTTAAAAGTTTAAAAACAAATTGCTCTCAAACCGCAATTGTCTGAACTGATGGTTTTTGTCACTTCTTATAAGTGTATGTTTGCAATACATAATGTTTACATTCCTAGTGTGGAATTGGTGCATGCACATGACTCACCTTCATTCTTTTTTATCCCTTCCCACCCTCTCTTTCCATGTCTTCATTCCTTTCCCATTTGAGAAATGTCTATCTTCCTGCATTCCATTATGTATCTTCTATTCTGCTCCTTACTTATAATTTGGGCTTCTCATATAAGAGAAACCATGTGATATTCAAGCTTATGTGTCTGATTTGTTTTACTTAACATCATGGTCTCGAGGTGCATCCATTTTCCTACATATGACTCAAGTTTATCCTTCTTCACGGCAGAGTAGTACTCCACAGTGTGTAAACACCACATTTTCCTTATCCATTCGTCTATTCATGGTCATATAAGCCACTTGCAAGATGTAACTATTATGAGTTGTGCTGCTGTAAACATGGGTGTGTGCAGATCACTGTAATAGGATGTCTTTAACTCTTTCACAAAGATATCTAGAAAGGGAATAGCTGTATCAAATGGAGTTTCTAGTTGTTGTTTTTTTTTTTTTTGAGGACTCTCCATACTGACTTCTATAGGAAGCTGCTTCGGTCTGTATTCTACTTCCAGATTTACTGCTTTGAAATTTACCCTCTCTCTTCTCACCACGGGCCTCTGCTGATGATACAGCGACTCCTTTCCAGGGCTTGGTGCGCCATATGTTGACACAAATAAGCACATCTCGGGCTGCACAGATGTGCTGCTCACAGGCGGTGCGGGAATATGTCCGACACACGCTCCGGACAAGCAGATCTGCGAGCCACTCGAACGTCTGCACCGCTGGGTCTTGACCTGTGGCCTGGAGGATGGGGAGGCAGAGGTGGGAGGAGCCTTCCCAACATCTGGTGCGGTGGTGGGCACCATCATGGTACCACGCCTGCTGGCTTGTGGCCGTGGCCACCTTTGCTGTCCTGAGCCAGTTATGGGCCCGTCCGACCACAGGGTGAAAGGCGAGTCCCACCTTCTGGGGATCGGTGGACCCCCAAGAAGGGTTGGTTGGTCTTGTGTGCGCCATCTTGCTTTTCCAGAGCCTGCTGTTGTGGGGGAATCGGTAGATGCTGAGAGAGAGAGAGAGAGAGAGAGAGAGAGAGAGAGAGAGAGAAGAGCAGAAGCAGAGCAACACTCAGCACAGAGGAAAAGGGACCCATGGAGACTACAGTGCCGCCTTTCCACCCCCAGCACAGCTCTTCCTGCTGAGGACACAGCTGAAGGCCACTGCAGAGTGCAGCCAGTGTCGGGTGGCAGGCGTGACTCACTGGGTCTGAGCTGGCTGCTCTCACTTCCCTTTGTCAGAGCCCAGGGCGGCCGGCAAGACCTACTCCTCCCGCCTGCTCAGCATCCCCGGCCAACCTCGAGTGGACCCAGTCCTCAGAGCGGAGCTGGCTCGTGCCACGTAGCTGGGGAATCAACACCTGGAGCTTCTATTCCGGGTCTGGCTCATTTACCCTTTATCCGCTGACAGTTGAGAAGCAAGATCATCACCACCACCATGGCAGAAACCATGAACCAGGCTGGGTTCCAGAGGCAGAGAGAGAGGTGGGTTGAGAACCCCCAGCTGGCTGCTGTTACGGCCAAAGCAGACGAAAAAGGAAAAGATCCTGAAGAATAAAAAGAGGACAGTTTTCAGACTTAGTTCCCCTGGTGCACTAGGAGAAAGGAAAAGTAAACAAGGGAGGAAGCGAGTTTCAAGAAAATACCCCCAAAGCACGCCCAGTCTGCATGCAGTGTCTTAATGGCAGCTTGTGCTGATTTCTCCTCAACACTGTGTAGGTGGCTTTGTGTTCCACACTCATAAAAAACGAAGGAAGGAAGGAAGGAAGGAAAAGAGAGAGAGAAGGAAAGGAAGGAAGGAAGAGAGAAAGGGAGAAAGGGAGTGTTGATTTTCTTGGCTTTTCTAATGAACTGTTAGGATGCGTTGGCTCTCCAGATTTTTCCATTTTGGTTCACCATTGGGAATGTAAGTACTGAAACGGCTTGGACGTATTCAAGGCCACGAGAACCTTACAACTGTGGATGAACGAACCTTGTAGGTGGCTTGTGGGTGTCTAAGATGCCGTCTTTCTCTCAGCATCCAGCAGGGAGAACCGAGAGGCCTCCTGCTTTTGTGGATTCCCATGTTGCTTTTTCTTTCCCTTTTCATTCCTAGTGTCCCCAAAGGCTCAAGTGTTCTGCCACCCCCCCAAAATGTGTCACTTTGTACACTGTACACTTATATAGCTGGGCTTTGTGACTTTATGTGGGAAACGATCTTTCAAGATGCAATCAAGACGGGCCCTGAATCCAACGGGGACTGAGCTTGTGGTGGACCGAGGAGGAAAAACACAGTCGGTCGTGGGAAATCGAAGGCAGATCCCGTGAAAAGGTTCCTACAAGCCGAATAATAACAGGATCCCCAAACCAGGGGTCCTGGGACAGAACCTTTCCTCAAATCTGAGAAGAAATTAAACCCTCGGACACTTTGAACCCAGCATCCTGCTGACCAGATCCGTGACAAAATACATTTCCGTGGTTTGAAGAGAGCTGAGACATATTTGTCACATCAGGAACAGGGAATGGATGCAACTTCCACAGGGAATGTTTTTTCAGAAAATGACCACTTCATGTGAAATACGATGTCTCTCTCTTTTCCATCTACAAAGGAGAAGATACGGTGAAAATTTAACAAAAATATATTACAGAAAAGACAGATGGCCGAGGACAATGGGGTAAGTGTCTTCTCACTGAGGGGAGTATTTTGAGTTTTTTGAATGGCAGTATGTCTTTTGCTTTAACAAATGGTTTAATTTAATCATTCACCATCTTTTATGGTCGCTCTACCTTGAATAAATGTTTATGGAAATATTTGTCCAATGAAATCTTTACAGTGTGTCCTCCTCCACCCGAGTCACCCCAGCTGGCACCGTGCGACTCTCGGCTCCTCCCCAAGGTCAGGATGACCGGGAAAGGTCACCGTTCTGAGTCCACTCGGGACATCGAGGCAGCCGGGATGGTGCAGCTAAAGACCCTCAGGAAAGAGGACTCCAGAGCTGCTGCGGACAGCGGCCGGGACGGTGTGAGGAGGGTATGCACAGTGAAAACGATTCATGTCCAGGCATCTTTCACGGCAATAAACTTTTACAAATTTCATGTTCACTCTATTTTTATCACAGCTCATACGATACACATGACCTCCATCTGTTAGGCGCATGTCCCTGTCTCTCCTCTCACGAATACACACTCGTGGGGAAGTAGGATGAGGCTTTCCTCTTTCTCACGTACCCGTCCACGCGCCCACAGGCAAAATGCGGCAGGGCGTGGAGGGGAGGAATCGGCAGACTTCACAGCGTGGGTCCTGTGTGGTACCGATCGCCGGCTGCAGACAGGAAAGTAGCAGCCACAAGCAGCTGATTCCTCCTGTGAGTCAGCCAAGGTTAATTTTAGCCTGTGCGGGAGTTTCCTGCCACATCTGATGAGTTTTCCCTTTCCATGCGACCTGTTCCTTCTGGAGGAGACTGGGCCTCGTGGAGAACAACACACTCATTCCATTAACCCCCCGCAGCAGCCGGAGCCCGACGCCGATAGCTATTGATCAGCTTCCCATGGGGCCGCCGGGCGATCGAAGTGAATCCCACATTCACCCTTGTTGGATTTGCTAAGCAGAACACGGACAGAGCCATAGATGTATAGAATTTAACAGGAAAAAAAAAAGAATCCAACAGACAGGACATCCTCACTTATGTCCGGGGAAGGATCTTACGGTAGATCTCTCTCAGATAACTCTGTTGGGTGGTCCATTTCGAAGAACAAAAGGGCCTTCTGAATTCTCGCTTTCTTGAGACATGTCTGGGGTTTTAGGGCAAAAAGAAACAATTACAAGTCCACAGAAGTATCCTCTGGGCATAGGACATAGACGTCCCCACAGTGAGCTCCTCTCTCAGGATAGACTTCCATGCTTGTTTGTTTTCTGTTTTTTATTAAGTTTATTGGTACATTTTAGGTATACAATATGATGACATTCATCATTGGGAATTTGTACCTTTAGAAAATCATATCTTGGTTCTTATTTTTTTCCCCACTCCCCTACCCTCCCTTCACCCCCTCCACCCCTCCCTATTTACAAAGACTTTGTTTCCATTTTTTCCTTTTATCTTATTTTCTCCTTTCCCTTCTTGCCTTTCCCCTACGCCTCCCGCTTCCCCTTCCCCTTTGGAGCATTTCTTCCTATTTCACATTAGCTATTATACCTTTGATCCTTATTTACAATTTCAGTCCCACACCACAGAAACTATTTGGTATTTACACATGTGTGTCCTGTTGATTTTACTTAAGAGGATGGCCTCAATATGCATCCACTTAGCTATAAATGTCTCTAGTTTCTCATTCTTTATGGCTGAGTAGTACTCCATTTTATTTTATATTTTTAAAAAGCACATCTTCCTCATCCAGTCTCCAGTTGATGAGCAATCAGGCTTTTGTCTCTTAGGGGACTTCAAGTGGGTCATCGGAACAAAGCTACCATCTGTATTGGACACAGATTGGGCTGGACTGTGGAGACTAAATCATGGGATTCCAAGTCAGAAGGGACCTCAGAGTGATAGTTAATCTTGAGGGCCAGCTTGATTGGATTAAGAGAACACAAGCATGCTGATTGGATTGGGAAGCCATTAACTGTGTCAGTGGGTTAAATCATTTATGATTTCATAACTGAAAAGGTTATTGTTGGATAATGGGCCCACTGGAGCAACTGACCATGTACTGAACCCTCTGAGACCACTGGAGCAGCTGACCATGGACTGAACTCCCTGAGACCATGAGCCAAATTACAGCTCTCTTCTTTTAAGTAGTAGATATCAGCTATTTTTTCCCAGCCACAAAAAGATAAGTAATACAATCACCTTTGCATTTCTACAATGATGAAGAAATATTACTTAATATAGAAGGAAGGGACAAGAAAAAAAGTGAAAGTAGAAGGAAAAAATGGGAACAAAGCTTTAGTACGTAAGGAGGGGAGGGAGCTTGAGGGGGAGAATGGGATAAAATAAAATAAAATTTATTTTTAAAATGGAATAATACAAATATGGAGGAAAGCATCATGATATTTAGGGTTTATGGGCTGGGAGGTAGGAAGATAGACACCCTTTGTAAACCAAGTCCTGCAAATAGCAGCAATAAAGAACTTAGGGGGAAAAAACTTAGAATCTTTCCGAGGTGCAGCACCCTGGGAAGGTCTTTCGACAGCTGTGTGAAGGGCGATGAAATGAGAAACCGCCCCACAGTGGAGTTCTCCATAGCTTGCTGGCTGTCTCCCAATCTGGAAATTAACATTTTCAATGCTTTTCCCAAATGACTTTAAGCTCTATTGCTGTGAGCACATGATGTAGAATACAGCTTACCAGCAGGGACACTGCCTCCTGAAATGTCAATGTTCAAGGGTGCCATTCAAGTGTCTGCTGCCTTATTATTTTAATAATCTCAAACAAGGACAGAAGTTTGAAATGCTCAGTGGTGTCTGACACTGACCTCAGAGTCCATTTGCTGTTCGGCAGTGTCTCCTGTATCTTTACAAAAAAAATAAAAATTGAAAAGAAATAAGGACAGGCATTTCCTAAGTGGCTACACTCAGTGCTGTTTTGCTGCAAGGAAGATGGATCACGCGGATGAGCTGTGATTCCCCAGTCCCTGCAAGGGCCTCAGACTCCTCCGCCTGCCCCATACAGGTTGGAAACCGAATGGCCTCTTGCAATTTCCTGGAACAAGGGAGAGATGTGTGAACCAAGAGAGTATGTAAAGGTGCAAATCTCCAACGATGAAACTCATTATATTGTACAGCTAAAATGTACCAATAAAAGGATATACAAAAAAAGAGAGAGAGCGAGCGATGTGTGCTTTTTTCTCCTCACTGTAAAAGCCATGGTAGCTGAGCTCCCGTGGTATTTTCTGAAGTAATTTAA
Source organism: Heterocephalus glaber (assembly GCF_053883595.1). Lineage (NCBI taxonomy): Eukaryota > Metazoa > Chordata > Mammalia > Rodentia > Bathyergidae > Heterocephalus > Heterocephalus glaber. The sequence goes on from NW_028258189.1 coordinate 6,409,182, forward strand.
AGGCGTGTTCACACCCCATTCGCGAAGCCCCTGTGCGTGCCCAGTCTCGCATGGAATCACCTAATGTCCTCTACTCCCCTTGCCACCTTGCATTCATCTATTTTGGGATACGTAGGTTTCCCCAGAAGCTAAAACAGGCAATGCGAAACCCATGAGACGTCACCAACAGTGGGAGGTTTGTCAGATTGTTGATGGTGCAGAGTAAACTTAGATGCTGTCGCTCATTTTCGGAAGATGTTAATAAAGCAGGGACCCTGGGTGTGGTGGGTCCAATCTGCTAGTGTCGTGGTTCCCTCTTATGCCCTCCCGTCTCGATGCAGCCGCAGGGAAACATGTTAACTGTGTACAAACAACAAGGCTCCCACAGCAGGAAAGGTAACATCCAACACCTGACACCTCCCGAGCTGCGACCTCGTAATTCCGAGGACCCTTGAGTCGCAGCTGATTTCTCAGCTAAACCAAAGTGCGCAATTGCAGGTCCCTGGCTGCTTACTGATTTGCCAGTTCCCTTAGGGGTTCATGGAGACCATCGTGTGTTTGAGCTGTGGGATCGTCACACACCGGGGAGACTACCTGCATTTGGGACACACACTTCCCCTACACAACCATACAACACACACACATGCACACATGCATGCAACACACACACACGTCCAACCAATTTATGTATGAATCCATGAAAAAATCCCTCTGCAGAGCATTAAATGTAAGTGTAGTCATCCATCACCTAGGGGTGGGGGTACTTTCTGAGAAATGCGTTGTAAGAAATTTTGCTGTATGAACATTGAGCCACCTGTTTAACATGAACTGGGATGATTGCGATGTCTCAGCATGATAGAATCAAATGAGACCAACATGGTATATGTGGTCCATCATGACCAAAACGTCACTATGCACGACACGACCGTACAATGAAATAGCCCCAGAAGGTGTGACAAAAAATACAGTGTGTGTTCAAATTCATTACAGTAAGGCACAATGCCACGAACCCTAAATCCTCTTCCTTACTTTGCACACACTCTCATGCTTTTTGCCACTTTCTGTAGCAGCACTGGAGTCCTCTTTCCCGAGTGTCTCTAGTTGTGCTGTCCTGGCTTCCTCAGTGTCATGAACCAACTCAAAACAGTGACCTTTCCCGGTCATCCTGACCTTGGGGAGGAGCCGGGAGTCGCACGGTGCCAGCTGCGGTGACTCGGGTGGAGGAGGACACAGCGTCGTGTGTTTCCGAGCTGCCTTTCCGCTGGACGGCGCCCGGCAGAGAAGTCACCGTGTTTCTGATCACACCCGGTGAAGCCCTCAGGAAAGAGGACTCCAGAGCTGCTGCAGAATATAGCAAGAATGATGGGATGAGTGTGTTCAAAGCGAGGGGAAATATTTTGAGAGGGATTCGTGGCAATGTATCTTTCACTGTCATATATTTTGTGCAAAATGTTAAACATTCATTGCATTTTTTATCGCCACATACACACATATGTGTATAGATATGTGTGTGTATATGTGCCTTTATGAGTGCTTATATATGTGTGTGCATATAGATATATATACACATCTAACCATTTTGTGCATATATATTTACATATATATACCTATATATAATAACTTAGGAATGCATTTCTCAGAACTTATTCCTATTGCATGGTATGTTTACAGTTAACATTTTGCTAAAATAATTTTTCATTCTTCCATACATATATCGATTTGTCATATATGTGTGTATATGTATACCTATACATATCGATATTTATGTGCATTTCTATGCTTGAATCAGTGGTGTATATATATATTATATATAAACACTGTTAATGTTTAAAGAGTGAAGAGGTTTCTCTAGATGTGACAGTGACATTTGTATATATAAGATTTATATATCTTATGACCACATATATAAACAGTAGCAGTATGTCAATGATAATACATTATATGTTACAGCAACATTTTTACCACATGTTGTAGTATAATAATATATCAGATATAATATCGTTTATCACAGGATGGAAAAACAGTGTTCTATCTTGTTCTATCCTATGTGGATATGGAGTTATTTATACACAATTTCCTGACACCTAATGTGTGAATCTTTCATGGCTCCATTATTCCAGGGAGTGTTGATGCAGGGTTTCCTCCCAGTTAGCACGGCTCCCTTGCACACCCAGGACAATGTGCTGAGCTGGGTCTCACTCACGGTCACATTCCTGCATGCCTCCAGGAAATGAGAACCAGGTTTGAATTTAACTGGAGTCCCAGATGTTTCTTAACGCTTCAGAGAGTTCCAGGATTCCACAGAGGTCTCAGTGTGTGCTTTTGGTGGATTTCACGGCTTAATGGTCAGCCACACTTCTGCTTCATTCCATCAAGTTCTCAGAAGGATTTGCTGCCCACACTTCCCTGGGTTAAACATGAATCTGAGCAGACTATGGAAGCTCTGTCTCTCTCCCTTCAATTCTGAACACATGATAAGAATCCTCTCATCTTCTTTGTTCCTTCTCCATTCCCACCTCACCATCTTTTTTACTTTGATGGACAAAAAGTCATGGAGCTTTCGAATTCCAACAGTATTCAAAATGGTGGCCATTGGAAGCTCATTAATTCAGAGAGCATCAGACACAGAAATAGCATCTCAACTTCTCAGATCGCTGCCCTAATGTGACTTTTCCCTCTGTTGAAGTCAGAAGCTCTGTTTCTGCCAAGACCATTGCACTCCCAACTCCATAGATTTTCTGCAAGGGTGACATCATGCCAAAGAGCTTCCTCCACTAATGGAATTTGCTTTGCCTTTTTGGACGTTGTTTTAGAACAATGTATGACTCATTCTTTTTGCTATAGGAGTCAGGTTTCAAAAAGAGATGACTGCTTCCTGTAAGCCAGTCACAGGTGTCTTCTTTGCTGTGAAAGTCCTAATGTCCTTCAAATGCATTCTTTCTGGCAAAGTCTCCCGGCCTGGGTAAAGCTTCTCTCTCCTTCACATGATAATTTTTAATTTCAACACTCATATCTGTCCTTGGGCACATCTTCCACCAGTTTGCACTAACTTACAAACACAGTGATTTCTTCAGAAGAAGGAGATGATGAGAACCAACCACCATCTCTGAAGAGGGGACAATTTTGAAATTTTAGTGAACATTACATTCCCTTACCTCACTGACGTCCTTTCAGAAATTCCCTCCTGGACCTTTGCTTCGCTGCTCTTCCCTTCCCACTGTTAATTGAGTCACAGCAACAAACTCTGTTATTGATTGAATCCTTCTTGTCTCCCAAATGCCCGTGTGCTACAGGCCTGGTCCTCGCTGGTGACACCAGCGAGGTGTGAGGTAGTGGAAACTTTTAGGAGCCTAGTGGGAGAAAGTAGGCCACTGGGGGTGTGTTCTGGAAGGCCACATTTGGGCCCCAATCCATCTCTCTTTTTCTGCTTTCCAGCCGCCATGATGTTTCTGCTTCCACATAGGCACAAAGTGCTGGGGCCAAGTGACCATGAACTGAAACTTCTGAAACTGTGAGCCTCAATGAATGCTTCCTCCTTTTAAGTTGTTTGTCTCAGATAGTTTGCCATAGTGACAGAGATCTGACTATCACATGCTCCCAACTGGTTTCTCCTCTTCTGCCCTCTTCCTCCTAGAATCCACTTGATATAGAAGCATGATCTTCCACTTCTCCAGGACCCACGACTCTCTCATTGCTTGCAGGCTAAGCCCTTTGTCACTTGCTTAAGAACTTCTATTTTCAGGTTTCCTCTGGATTACTTATCCACTGGGTCCCACCACATCCACCAGAACCCACCACGTCCACTAGGATCCACCAACTCCACCATGTCCCTCATGAGCCACCACATCCACCACCAGGTCCAGCGTGAGTCCCCATGTGTCCTTCAGGTGCTCTGGAGTTTATATGGTTCCTTGAAGACATTCTTCCCGAATCATGGTTGTTCTATGCTTCTGAGGACTTGCTGTGCTTCGCAAATTCTTTTCTGCCCTCCACCTGGCACAGATGTTGCACTGAAGCAGCTTCCTTTCATGTTGTACCCTGCTTTTGCCTCTTGTCTCTAACTTACCCTGGGATCTCTTTTTCCTTTTCCCTTCCCTTGTGTCTTTCTAAACAGGTATTCGTTACCCTCCTTCTACATCTCCACTAAGAAGCTCATTTCCAGGCCAGTTCCAAGACCTACATGGATTTGAACTGGGGTGCTTTTATCTGGACACAAAGAAACCCTTCTTGTACCAGCATTCTGGTAGACATAGCAGAATCATATCTTAATTTGTGTCAATCTGTTTCAGTACAGCAACAACATACCTCAAACTGGATGAACTGGTCAGCTTTCCTGTTGATGGAACAAAACCTCCAATGTCCGTAACTTGAAGGAGTTACTTTACAGAAAAGTGCATTTGGGCTCATAGTTTTGGAGTTTTTAGTCAATTCTTGGCCAGATCCAAAGCAGAAACATCATGGCGGAGGGGCATAGAGGATGAAAAATGCTCTCTTTATGGCAGCCAGGAAGGAGACAGGGTTGCAAAGAAAGAGAAAGGAAGAGGCCAAAGACCAGATAGAATCCTCAAGGTCACAGCACTATGACCCACTCTCTTTAGTCGCACCTCCTACGGGACCATTTAGCTATGATCTCAATGGGTTCCCCACTCAGAGGTATATCAATGGGTTGATTTATTGGTGAAGTTAAGACCTTCATAATCCAACCTCATCTTCAAGAGGCTCTTAATCTAGTCAAGCTGACAGTCAGGATACACTGGTTGGTGCTTAAGGGAGGACATTTATTTAGTTCGTGGATTTGGAAGCTAAGAGTCTATGATTGGGCACCTCCCTCATTTTGGTGAGAATGTATCTGGCCATATCACACAATGGCAGGTGACATCATGGCAGGAGCACTTGTAAGAGGGGGACATAGCATAGAAAGATGGAAGTCAGAGAGAGAGAGAGAGAGAGAGAGAAGGACTGACTCATGGTCCTCATGGTTGAAAGGGTTCAGTCCATGGTCGGCTGCTCCAAGGCAGGAACATCATGGCGGATGGGGCTGGAGGAGGAAAGGCACTTGCATTGTGGTGGCTGGGAAGGGGCAGGGGGAGATTGCCTGACTCTTGATGGGATCCTATTTCTTTCACTTTTATTCATCTAGGCCCCCAGCCTATTAGACAGTGCTGCCCTGTTCAGAATAGAATTTCCCCCCTCAGTCTGCTATCCCACATTCCACCCATCTCTGGAAACACCTTCCCTGACAATGGGCTAACCCATGTGCTGCCCATAGCTAGAGGAGATATTAGAAAGTAGAACCTTGCTGGAGGAAGTGAGCCATGGCAAACGTGAGCTTGGAAACTATATCCAAACCCGAGCCTGCCCCTTGCTCTCTGGACTCTTTCTTTGCTCTCTACTTCCTGGAAGCATGAGCATCTTTCCTCCACCCTCTCCCTCTCCTCCACCACACCCCTCTCCCATGATGGTTCTGCCTTGGAGGCAGCCCACCATGAACTGAACCTTCTGAAACCATGACTCTAATGCATCCCAGATTTGCTTTACAAACATTCAGACCATTTCTTTTTTTTTAAGCTTCTGTGTCTGATTTATTTCACTCAGCATTATGTTCTCAAGATGCACCCATTTTCCTACAAATGTCTCGTACTTATCATTTTTAATACCTAATCCAATCGAGTTGATAGTCAAGATTAACTGTCACAGAGCCCCAACTCTGGCTGGAAGCCTGAGATTCTCTTAACTGGATCGTATACAATGGACCCTTGAGTTATGACCAATCTGACATATGAACAACATGGTTTATGACTAGAATTTTAGTTTCAACTTATGACCAAAGTCTTGAGTTATGACCTGAATGCCGGCCACTTCCAGATGGTCTCAGATGCACACTGAACCCTAAAGAGCTCTGGAAGGAACAGGACAGCACCCTCTCCCATGTGGGGTTCACTGTGAAATCCTGGGCCAGGGTCTCTCTAAGGACACTGAGCTCTGCCTGTGGGCAGGAGGGAGACTCTGAAGGCTGTGTGGCGGAGCTGAGCCTTCATTGACCAACTTGAGTTACAACCAGCCCTCAGGAACAAATTGAGTTCCTAAGTCAAGGGCCCACTCTAGCTATACTATGTTTCCAAAGACAGGGAGGTTCCTAATGTATCATCATACATCCATGTTGAGTCAGTGGATTCGGGGGCAGGTGAATGGTTGAATGAACGGGTCAGTGGACGGAAGGAAGGAAGGAAGGATAGATATGTAAATGAGCAGATGAGTTGAATGACATTATTCAACCCCTTAGTCTTGAACTGGTTTCCTCAGCAGGCTCTGAGATCTCAAACAATGGCTTCATTTGGGAAAAAAAAAGTCTTTGCAGATGTAGTTAAGTGGAGAATCGTGAGGTGGGAAGAAAGGTTCATGAATGAGTAGATGTTTGGATATAGGTGGATGGGTGGCTCATTCTAGTGGCTCTCAGTCCACACGGATAAATATGTGACCACTTCACGTTGGCAGCCTTCAGCTGTTTACACCAAATCCCAGTGGCTCCTTGGGCTTTTCCCAGATTTCCAAAGGTTTTTGTCTCCAAACATTAATGTCGCTAAGGGTAAATGGCCAGACCCCAGGACGCATTGCCATGGAACTACCAGCAAGAGCCACTTGGAACTGATGACTGCATTGGGTGCTTTTGGTTTTTAACTGCTCCTCTCTGTGAGTGAGATAGGGCATCCTCACTGAAGCCATGAACAGTCTTGCAAGTTTGGTGCAGTCAGCTGCAGCCAGCTGTCGTGTAACTAATGGCATTAGTGTTGTTTTCTCATTTATCCCTTTTTAGTGCCTCTTCCATGCCCTCTCGGTCTCCTTCCCTTGCTCTAGCTGAGTCCAACCTCACAGACACACGCAACATACCTAAAGCAACCGTACTACAGTTAGTTTCAGGATCCAGATGCTCCAAAGCAAGACAGTGACACTACGCTCACTCATTATTTCTCCCCAAAAGGCGAAGAAAGACGAATTAATGTTCCTGTGCCTACATTAGTTTAGGACAAGTGTCTTTGGAAAAACCATCATGTCTTGAAGGGAAATAAAGAGATAGAGACAATATCCAGTCCCGTCTTTTCATTAATTTATTCCCAAGGAACCACAGGGTGACAGCACAATAAATGAGCACGCAGGTGCCAAAGCCGTGCACAAGAGCACTGAGAAGACCTGAACCAGACCAATCTGTTATGAGCCCACTTAGATGCTGTCTCTCCAGAAGGTGCCGTCATTACTCTCGGTGTTTTCCGGGCCTTGGCAGATGCTGCAGAGTCTAAGGGAAATATCAGTCAGACCGAAGTCTCTTCCGAATACAGGAGGGAAGAGAGATGTCCCTCCAGGGATAATGTTCTCTCAGAAGCCCAAGTGGGAGCCTTTCTGACTGACTCACATGTGGGCCCCTTATTCTCTAGGATGATGGTGGTGATGGTGGCTGTGGCAGTGACACGAACGGCCATGATGGTATTGAGTGTGATGATGCTGATAGGATGGTGTTTATGGTCATGAGGGTGATCATGGTGAGAGTGATGACCCTGGTGAGGATGACAATGATGGCGGTCATAGTGGTGGTGGTGGTGGTGAGCGTGGTACTGACGATGGTAATGGTCTGAATAATGATAACAGTGATGACCGTGGTCATGATGGCGATGCTGATAACCTGAGTAATGGTGGTGAAGATGCTGACGATGCTGATGATAGTAATGACGGAGGTGATGATGCTGAAAGTCTGGAACGATGACAGTCATGCCGATGGTGCCAGTCATGATGATAGAGTGGTGACAGTGATGCTGATAATACGAGTGCTGGTGATGGTGCTGCTGGTGTTGATACAGATGACGGTGTTGGAGACAGTGATGGTGCCGATGGTGGTGGCGATGGTATTAGTCCCACAGATGCTCTCCACTAAACTCCAAAGCTCATTTCCTGTGGAAATAACATTAAGAATCTTTGATTTTGAGGCCAGTCATTCAAGATCTTCAGACTCTTCTAAGGGAAATGGAGAAACCAGCTAGCCATGTATCCGGGAATTTGTCTGACTTGTGTTTCCTGTACAAATTCTGTCTGTCAGCACTGTGTGAGAAGCCAAGGTATAAAAACTAAATGAGCAGGCAGGACGGCATTCTGCTACACAGCAGTGTTTGTTGAATTAATAAATGAGGCCTCTGAGGTCTTAGAAGAGCAAGCCCTGATAATTCCTGTGAAGCTTGCACCTCCTGTCATAGCACTCTGGTGAATAACAATAATCCAAGCAGAACAACTCCCTGCACAAAATCTGATTACCCTGTCATTATGAGCTTTCTCTGAATAAGTACTGGCGTGCACCTTACTTATAGTGTTCTACTGTTGAGCGTGCCTTGGTGACATGTTTATGAATGTTGTTTCTCATGAGAGTTTTAATGGTTTCATATTATTTTATCAAATGAGATAGGAAGCTATATCACACCTCCAATGGCGACTAATTTTGTGTTCCTCTCCAGCCGATTTTTAGCCCTCACATGATGATATTGGTGTAGCCTCTTCTTTTTCTTTTTTCCAGTTTCTATTAGGCCATGTGTGCATGACAGAATGATTACAGTCCTGGTAGGAAGTTGGTGTATGTACATAACACAACTTCCTTCTTTGTTACCCTCTTTCTCTCCCCTTCTCCCTCCCACCATTTCTTGATGTATTTCCCACTTGAGAAAGATCTATTTCTCTACCCCCCACTAGCTATCTTTTATTTGGCTCTTTTTAATTCTTTGAGTTTCTCATATAAGAGTAACCATCCTGTATTGAACCTTGTGTGTCTGGCTTATTTCACAGAACATTATGGTCTCAAGGTGCATCCATTTTCCCTCAAATGACTCAAGTTTTTCATTATTTATGGCAGAGCAGTACTCCACTGTCTGTACATGTCACGTTTTCTTTACCCATTCATCTGCTGATGGACACAGATGTTGTTTCGAAGATGCATCTCTCGTGAATTGGGCTGCTATGAACATGAGTATACATGGATTGCTGTAATAGGATGCCTTTAACTCTTTCAAGAAGTTACCTAGAAGGGGAAGAGCTGGTTGAAACGGAGTTCCTAGTTTTAATTTTTGGAAGCATCTCACAGATAATTCTCAGAAGAAAAAGTACAGATGGCCAATACATACATGAGAAAATGTTCACATCACTCAACAGATGCAAATTAGAACAACACTGAGATTCCATCTTATGCCAGAAAGAATGACTACCACCAAAAAATAAAATAATAACAAATGCTACTGAGGCTGTGGGGGAAAGGGAACCCTTTTACATGGTTGGTAGGAATGTAAACTAGTACAACCCCTGTGGAGACAGCCATCTTTATATTTTTCTCACAAACTGTATTTTCCACACTGTAGGAACATTTTGCATTTTGCGGATATCTCCCCTTTGATATTTTCCTTTTCCTCCCTCAAAATTTAGTCTGTAAGCAGGAAGAGATGATTTTCAAAGTTTTCATCATAAATAGATGATAACTGTTGATGGTGACAGATATATGTAGACTTACTTAACCATTACATGGTATATACATGTATTGTGATAACACATGATGCCCCATAAACATGTATGATTTTTATCTTTTTCTGTGTCATGAAAAAATAAGTGGAAAAGTCAGACCATAGCTATGGAAGCAGAGCTGTCAGGTTCAATCCAAGACAGTCATTAAATTCAAATATAGAAAAACAATGTTCTTAATAGAAGTGCATACCAAATATGGCATCACAAACAGTAATGTTTCAGTTCAAGTATAATCCCATGCAATATCTGGAATATTCTTGCACATCCTCCTCTATACTTGAATTTATCTCTATAACAATAGCAATAACCAGTGTGATATAAATGGCTGTTATACTGCATTATATAGTGAATAATGACATGGAAAATTACTTGTATAGGTTCAATGCATATGTGAGTCACTTTCTCATTACTGGCACAAACTAGCCAACACCCACAACGAAAAGGAGCAGAGGTTTACTTCAGCTCATGGATTTAGAGAATTCAGTCCATGATCAGCTAGCCCTGAGGCAGGAAGGTTAGGGTGGGAGGCTTTGGTGGAGGAAATCCACTCACGTCATGGTGACCGGGAAATAGAGCAAAAAAAATGGTGGAGCCAGGGCAGGAGAGAAACACTTCCAGGTCACGACCCCAGTGACCCGCCTCCTCTAACCAGCGCCAAATTCCTAAGAGTACATTCAGCTCTGACCTCTTGGACGGCTGGGTCAATCCACTCAGCGGTGCCTCACCTTTGAGAACCACTAGTATAAAAATTCAGAGTCCCAGCCCAGTGGACGGGGAATTTACCATGGAACGCTCCCCCTGGAGGACCTCATAAAAGTTTTGCCTTCTTCTACCCAGACAAGAGGACCTCGAGATGGAGGTTTAAGGTTAAGCATTCTGCCCAAAGACCCTCAGAAAAACGTGGTTTCTCAGCTCCTGTGACTTCTCTGCATTTCGCCCAATTCCCTCTCAATTTTATCACAATAATTCTGTCTCAGCCTCCGTGTGGTGTTGTTCATAAGATGCTTCAGGGCGATCCACCCAGCATTTTCAATTTTCTGTGCTGCAGGAGTCGTAGATCAAATAATCTTCCGTGTTACTAGAAATAAAACTCATATTTGAGGATTTAACCGGAGCACATTAGGATGGGACAGTGAGGATATTAAGGGTTTAAGGAATATGGAAGTAAATGTAATGAGTGTATCATCAAATCCCTCTCTAATATACTTGTTTTCTTCTAAACATATATCAGCTAAAAAGTGAAATATCATTAAGTTCAGCTACCGTAAGCATGGAACCGTATTCTGACCATCATGCCACAAAATTAGAATTTTGTCAGAAAATGTTCACAAACGGACTTTCCATCCACTTGGAATTGGTCAGCTCTCTCCTCAATATCTTCCAGGATGGACAGCAAAGGAAGTTAATAACAGAGCTGTTTCAGGACTTGGCGTCACGTGGCTAATATCACTTTCAAGGATGATTTGGTCTTTAAGAGTGGCTTTTCTTCTGGGAGGAATTGGGTTTTTGAAACAGTGAATTAAACACGAGACCGAAACTCTGGAAGGAGACACGTACATCTCAGGACAGTGGGGAGATGAAACTCCACGTTGATAAAGGAAGAACTGGATAATGGCAGTGATCAGCTTCCCCTGGGACACCGGCTTCTGCGTCTCCAGGTCCTCCTTTTTGTGCCCTGTCGGTCACGCTTTGGTCAGACCCAGGAGAGCCTTCCGCACTGACCCGCTCCCCCCGGATTCATGGAAGTCTCCTTTGTGCATCCACCTCACCCTTCCGCCTTCTCAGACACTGTACTCACTGCAGGGCATTTCACACGGGTGCCCCATGATCTGCTTTCTCAAGCAAGCCTTCATTTTTTAAAAATTAGTACATATTAGTTATACAAGATAGTGACTTTCATTGGCCACATTTGCACGTGCCCATAACATACTTTGATCATATCTACCCTCCCATGACTCCTTAGCCCCTTTTCTATCTCCTATTTTTGTCTACTTTCTCTGAGAATCTTCCTTACATTTTCATTCTCCCTCTCTCTCTCTCTCTCTCTCTCTCTCTCTCTCTCTCTCTCTCTCTGATTTCACACATGAAAAAATACGTGATACTTGTCTATTTTGCTTAACACCATGATCTCCGGTTCCATATATTTTCTTGTGAATGATACAACTCCATCCTTCTTTATGGCTGCATAATATTCCACTGTGTACATGTAACATCTTTTCTTTATCCATTGTTCATTTGATAGGTACCTTGGCCATTTCCATCACATAGCTACTGTGGGTTGTGCTTCAATAAATATACTTTTGCAGGTATCATTATTGTAGGCTGACTTTGATTCCTGTGGGAATACATGGAGGCATGGTACACCTGGATCAAATGCTGGCTCTATTTTTAGTTTTTTGAGGAAGACACACAAAAAAATACCCTCAGAGAACCCAGTTAATAAATGGGCAAGTTGGGGCCAGGGATTTAGCTCAGTGGTTTCTCCGCCTGCTTTGCAAGCACAAGGACCTGAGTTCGATCCCCAGTACCAAAAAAAATAAATAAATGGGCAAGTAACAGAACAACTACACCTTCTTAACGTTGCTCAATGTCTGATACCTTCTCACTCACCTTTTCTGTATTTGCTCTTTTCCCCCACTTCCAAATTGAAGAAGCCCACAGAGGAGTCATCTCCAGCCCAGGCCTTTCTGTCCAGCTGCTTTGCAGAATCCCAAAGCACACCTGACAGTATGTCATGCACATGCAAGTTTCTTCCCTATCTACCCACTCAAAATCTCCACCAAGGAAGGGATTTAACTGTCGTGTTCAAGCCCTGCTTACCTTCAAAAACACTGTTCGTAAAAAACAAACGCTCATGAAATATTTCTGGGAAGTACGTAAAATTAACCAGGGACCCATTTCTCTGGGGCGGAAAAAATCCGATCGGCCCTCGGAAGGCAAACTGATACACAGAATAAAGTTCACAGACCTCCAATTAACTTGCACATGGCACATGGTTTCTCAAAAATATATTTGCAAAGAAGGATACAGGGGGGTTTCTAGGGAAAGACACGTGACCAAAAGAGAGTTGGAAAAGCAAAGATCGTAGCCAACGAGTTTCAGTGAGGAACTAGAGAAGGAGCCATTCCTAAACAGAAATGTTCAAGCTCTTAGAATTCATAGCCAAGTTCTCTGAGACCTTCAAGAACTTCTTCTGGAATTCCTGTTTGGGGTTCGGTTTGGTTTGATTTTGGTTTTGTGAGACAGGGTCTCAAAATGTAGGCCAGGCTGGCCTCGAACTCACTATGTAGCCCAGGCTGTCCTTGAGTTCATGACGATCCTCCTGCCTCAGCCTCCTGAGTGTTGAAACTACAGGAAAGGATGCTTCCAAATAAGTTAGGTGCACTTCCTAAAAACTGCCATGGTAAAATTTGACTTAAACAGCACAAACCTATATGAACACCATTGAACACAATTTAAAACTTACTAAGGGACATCGTTCAGTATAATGATAATTCCCCCAAAATAGAACCTAAGATCTACTCTAATATTGTACGGTGCTAATATAACACAATATAACATATTAATACACGTGGAAAAATGAACTTCACTCTCAGAAGTACAGAACAGAATAAGACATGGTTAATGTAATTCTCTATGTTATAATAAAATATCTTACTTTTATTATAAAAATTTTGTGTCATTAAAAGACTTGATAGATATCTAAATGATACTGAGTAAAAGTGAACTTTTTTTTATTGCAACTATTAACAAAATCAGTTATAACTGTTATCAAAAGGAGAAACGTTGTTAGCCTAATATATCTTTATAAGCAAAAATACTCTCAGCCTAGTGTACGTGTGCATATACAGACACATCTGAGTTTGCAAATATTATCAGTATCAGTCGTCATTTTCAAGAGGTCCTGAATGTACAAAGCCAACCAACCACAAATCCAAAATATTTGAAGGAAAAAAATTGCGTTTATAATGAACATGTAAAGATATTTTTCTTTCCACGATTACCTGAACAATACAGCCTCAAATGATTTAGGTAACGTTTGCATTGCATGATTATAAATCACATTGCAATGATTTAAAGCATATAGGAACATGTGCATAAGTTTTAGGCAACTATTACCCCACTTTATATCAAGGAAGTGAGTGTCTTTGGGTTTTGGTGTTCATGGGCCATCCTAACTAAGAGACTGCTAGTGCCTGGATAATATTTTCTAAGCCCTTTACAGCTGTGGCATCGTTTAAAGCTCATACGAGGAAAGCTACTTTTTAAAAAAAATAACTTTATTATCAAATATGCACACATACAAAACACTAAAACCATTCAAAGAAGAACAATGCAAGGGGAAAAAAACTTCAATAATATTCAAATGCAGTACAACTTAACCAAAACAAAACTGAAAAGCACTTAAACATTTTTCCATATAACCTAAAAAAGCATTTCAAGCACCAACAAGACACCAGAGGATGTGATTGGTTTCAGAAACGTCCCCAAAACCAACATTGAACAAATAATGATCTGGAAAAAAACGCGTTAGTTAGCAGAACTCCACATAAGCCAAGATTCTCCCTAATTTAAATTTCGATACAGTCATATGACACGCGATGGAAACACAATCCGAAAAATATGTTATTAGGCCATTTCATCCCTGTGTGTATCCTTATTTACACTCTCAGTTTCTCACAGTAGAGAAACTATTCTGTATTTACACATGTGTGTCCTATTTATTTCACTTAAGAGGATGGCCTCAATATGGATCCATTTAGCTATAAATGTCTCTAGTTTCTCATTCTTTATGGCTGAGTTGTACTCTATTTTATAGAAAAATGCACATCTTCTTTATCCAGTTTCCAGTTGATGGGCACTTGGGCTGTTTCCAAGCTTTAGCAAGTGGCAGGCTCTGGAATCCAGTAAGGTGGACTGCAGCCTCCCCAAGATCTGAAACCGCATGATGCTTTAAGGGACAGAAACGTCAGAAATCAGAGGGAAACCTATGGCCTGCAGATGATGCATCTGTAAACGTAATAAAATCATGGTGAAAATAGCATCAACAGGAAAAAGAATCTACAGAAAACTTCATGACAAAAACACAGGCCAAACACAGGTTGGGTATCCCTCATGCCCAAAGGACGGGGCTGAGTGTGTTCAAAGCTAAGGGAGGATTTTCAGGGAATTGGTGGTCTTGTGTCTTTTACTGCAATCGTTTTTTAAATTCTTTTTTTATATACGGTGCTCACACTGCACCTGTTGACCCAGTTTCTTGGGAGACCCTGGCTGACCCACCTCCCTTATCTATGCCCACCCAGGTGGCCACTTTGAAAGAGACCCCAGTAACCAGTGAGCTTGGTCTCCCATGTGGGCCGACATTAATGTCCTGGGGCCACCAAAGCTGCCCCAGACCTGGCAAAGCCCTGAGAAGATTTCCACACCAGCATCTCCATCTCTGGTCGATCGGGGCATCTGGGGGATCTTCTCTCTCCAACTTGTCCATCCCTGCACAAAGGATGCTGCAGAATTTTTAATGTTTCTCCCTAGAATGTGCAGACGGTACACAATCCAGTTATGTTGAATGACTCTATGTTCCTTCTTGTCTTCAATTTGAACGTTGTGTCGTATCCTCATGAAAGCGTTGAAGTCCTCATACTACAGTAGTCCATGCACACCCGTGTTTATAGCAGCACAACTCACGATAGCCACATCTTGGAAGTGGCCTGTATGTCCATCAGCAGATGAATGGAGAAAGAGAATGTGGTGTTTATACACGGTGGAGCACTACTCTGCCATGAAGAAGGATAGACTTGAGTCACTTGTAGGACAATGGATGCACCTTGAGACCAGGATGCTAAGTGAAATAAATCAGACACACAAGCTTCAATATCATGTGGTCTCTCTTATACAGGAAACCCAAAGTATAAAGAAAGAGCAAAATAAAAGATAGACGATAGGAAACAAGAAACAGACTTTGTGGAGAATGGCGAAGGGCATCTAGGGATGCAGAAGATGAAGGGAGAGGAGAGGACAGAACAGAAAGAGCGTGAAGATTCAATGTGTGTGAATAGCAACATACACAGACACGAGTGCACATATCAATGCCCAGGATGAATGCATTAATTGCAAACACACGAATAAACATGAGATTACTAAAAGAGGTAGATTGTATGCATGTCTTCTTTGTGTGTCTGTAGCTTTTGCAGCAGATACGGTTTCTGCCTGATTTTAAATACAATGCCTTTTTAGGACGATGGCTTAGAGGCTGGCTGAGCGGTTCTGGGTTTCCCGGATGAGAAAACTTCTGTCGGCGCCCTGGGTCAGAAATAACAGTGCCGAGCTCACCTTGACTGACGACTGGCCGAGATCAACTCACGTCTGCAGCTCTGCAGGGCTGTGGTTGTTGCTCTTTATCGTGTGTGTGTGTGTGTGTGTGTGTGTGTGTGTGTGTGTGTGTGTTTTGGTTCCCGCTGTGATTGCCAGAACGATAGGAGAGAGATCTGCTCGCGGGGTATTTTCTGCCTGGCATCAGGAGCAAATTGCATATTCCATGACATCACCTTCCAGGCTGTTCTTTGCCCGGAGTGTAGCTAATTACCAGCCGGGAGCAATCTTTGCATTAATTTATGCACGCCTCTTTCTTACTGCAGAGAAGGGGAAATGAGCAAAGAACGCCCAGGCTGCAAAGCTGGTAGTTTAGGGTTGTCACTGTCGCCCCCCTCGGAGCAAGAAAGCATTCACAGTTGTCCTCTCGTGATCCGTGCACTTTCCAGGCAGGGGAAGCACTTGGCCTTACATCTGCTTCCAGGCCCCTGAGCCAAGGTACCAGCGAGGCTCAGAATTAAAATCAAGCAAATCTATCGCTGGGCCTGTCTGATTGAGAACTCCCCGTCAAAGTCTGATGTTTCCACAGAGACTTCACCTGGTTTGACTTTTCTCAAGTCTTTTTCTCCGTTAGTACTTATCTGTAGTACGTACTCCTTAGATTCCTATGAGGAATTGGTGTGTCTAGCTTCCACATTT
Source organism: Heterocephalus glaber (assembly GCF_053883595.1). Taxonomy (NCBI): domain Eukaryota; kingdom Metazoa; phylum Chordata; class Mammalia; order Rodentia; family Bathyergidae; genus Heterocephalus; species Heterocephalus glaber. Next base: position 6,425,715 of record NW_028258189.1, read on the forward strand.
CAATCCCTTTGTGTATCCGCTCACTCCCTTACTCATCTCTGGATCCCTTTCTTTTTCTTTTTTTTTTTTTTTTGCTTCATGTTTGCATATAGCCACCATGGAAATCAGCATGGACATTTCTCAAAAAACTGAAACCACACATTCCATTGACCCACCTATTCTGCTATCTACCGGAAAGAATTGATGACCTCGTATTACAGAGATCCATACACACCCAAGTTTATAGCAGCACAACTCACAACAACTAAATCTTGGAAGCAACCTCTATGTCCATCAGCAGATGAACGCATAAAGAAAATGTGGTGTTTACACACGATGGAGTACTGCTGTGCCATAAAGAAGAACAAACTGGAGTCATGTATAGGAAAATGCATGCACCTTGAGACCATAATATTATATGAAATAAATGATGTTCCTGCCTTGGAGCAGCCAACCATGGACTGAACCCCCTGAGACCACTGGAGCAGCCGACCATGGACCGAACACCCTGAGACCATTGGAGCAGCTGATCATGGACTGAACCCAATGAAAACATTAACCAAAAAAATCTTTCCTCCTTCATGTTGCAGGTATTCAGTGTTGTGTCTCAGTGGCCCAAAAAATGTGACTAATATACTTCTCATCTCCCGTTTACCTGGCCCGAGTCCCTGATTAAGACTGTTTAGGCTGATGTCACAAACAAGCTCTGCCAGTGCCATCTCCTTCACACCCCATCCTGGCATCCCCCTTTGCTGCATTTTAAAGGAACCGATTTCTTTCAAAGGGCTTTGAGAATTGAGCTCCGCTGCTGGATTTCACTCAGTAGCTGCGGATTTTGGCAGCCCCGAGGCACGCTAATCTAAAGCACTCCAGCGAATGTGGCTTTTGTCCCAGCTGCTTAAGAAACCTTGCGGCGTGATGTTCACTTCATACACAGGGAAACTGGAGCCGAGCCACCCTGTGCCTCAAGCCTAGTCAGACTGTGAGAGGAAGCCAGCCGAGAGATGAATCCCAAATCTGTTTTCCCCAGATTAATTCCGAGTGCCTTCCTGTGAGCTGGGGCCCGTGAGAATTCGGGCAGGGCGTGCACGTGTTGTGTTTTCCTCAAGGACACATTGCCCACTGTGTTTGGCTCTTTCTGCCCGACTCTGCTTGCTTCTGATAGCAGCATTCACAGGGCCACGGCTGCTTAGCTCTTGCAACTTGGAATGTGAATGTTGCTCAAAGTTACCGGAAGGCACACAAGAAATTGAGCTTTCTTTGCTAGAATCAGCATTCCTTCTCAAATATTGAGGTCCTGTGGATACGGTCCAGTGTCTCGGTATCTGTGCTGATTTTGACTGAGGATCTCGCAGACACCGAAACCCCTCTCCTGGCCATTCCTAAAGTGCGTTAGCTGCATCTCTCCCTCTCCCCGTCTCTCTCCCCGTACGTTTGCTTCCTTATCTCTCCCCTTACTTCTTTCCATTTCTTGAGATGCGAAACTCAGCTAAGCCCAGCAGATCTGTCTGTCAGATACTGAGATATCCGCAGAAAAGGAAACTGTTTCTGGTGGAAAGAGGTAGAGTCACAAGCGACAGGCGGGCCAGAGGCAGCCACGAAAACCTCTGACCACGCGGACATCACTTGCACATTTCCTACACGCGGCCTCAGCCGTCTCTGAGTATATTGGGGCACTGATCGCAGGACTGCTGTGGGTACTAAAATATACAGGCGCTCCTGTTCCCGTACACTGAGATAGCATATTTGCATGTTGCACCTACATGACCCACGCCCGCTGCATGCTGTAGATCACCTCTAATGGACCTGTAATATGTCCTGCCGTCCGCGTAAGGGCTCTGTAAATCGTTGTGTTACTCTGTTGCTCGGGGAATGAAGGCGTGAGGGAAGTCTGTACGGGTTCAGCACAGGTGCAGTTTTTCAAAATCAAAGAGGGAGGCTGGGGACTGGGGAGGCCGACTTTGCAGAGAGGGAAGCTTGCTGTGTAGAATCCCGAGCGTCAGAGAAATGCCGGTGTGCATCTGATTGTCATTTCCATACCATCATCTCATGGCCAGGGCAATGGTCTTGGACTACGTGTGTCCGATTCAGTTCTCAGAAAGGGTCTGTCTGACCACATCGTGACATGCCAGCAACAGCAGGAGCCTGTCCCAGCCTGTGGAATTCCCCCGAGCACCTAATGTCCAGCACTACACCAAGCTCCCCTTACGTGTCTGTCACTGTGCAAACCAACGTCTTATCAGCAGGACCTGCTGAAAAGAGAGGAGGGGATTTGATGCCCTATCAAGGCGTGAATGTCAAAAAAACATTTGGTTTCCAACAGCAGAAGCTCCAATCTGCTCGGCGGTGAGGTGTGGACTTGGATGGGAATGACCAGAGTCGCAGTTCAGCCAGAGACACCCAGCAACCCGCGTGTCCCAACGGACACGGGGGGCTTCAGCCCTGCAACGCCTCCTCCTCTATGTGACATAAAGCCACCCTTTCTTTTGGCAACGTAAAACCCTGTTTCTGTCAACGATATAGTCTGTCCTTGTGCATGGATCTTTGACCATTTCTGGCCACTTGGAATCCGAGCCATAAAAGAACTCACGGCTAAGTGAGCTGATCTGTGGCCAGCTAAGAGCTCCCTGAGCCACGCTTCCACAGTCATGAAAATGCAGCCACGGGAGAAACTCTGGGCAGACCGACCCGGTCCCCGGAGAGGGATTAGCGCACCTTTGTGTTTGCGCCTCTCCTCCTCTCCAGGTGATTTGTCAACAGTAACTTTTAAACGCCTTCAAGATGTTTATATTATAGTTTTTATTTTTATGAGTCCGTGTTTCATGGCAAGTTGGTGCCTGCACAGAACACGGCTTCATTCTTTTCCTTCTTCGTGGCAGAGTAGTACTCCACTGTGTGTAAACACCACAGTTTCTTCATCCACCTGTTGATGGACATACAGGCTGCTTCCAAGATGTAGCTATTATGAATTCTGGTGCTATAAACAGGGGTTCGCCATACACATGGATCACTGTAACAGGATGTCTTTAACTCTTTCAGGAAGATACCTACAAGGGGAACAGCTGGGTTGAATGGAATTTCTAGCTCTCATTTTTAAATTGTTTTAACCCTTTATACTAATATTTTTCAGGTGTGTTAAGAGCTAGTCATTTTCCACATCAGGTTTTAAACACCAAATGCAAGGTAGAAGCTAAGCTGTGGAAATCATCCCTGCAGAGAGAGAGAGAGAAGGTAGGTTCAGTCTGCAGCTGCCCTAGTGTTCTCCAAGAGAGAACTCAGCTTGGTCACTTTCCCCCCTAAAATATGCAGTTGTCTACTGGGCAGTTCGTCAGCTGTCAGGTGAGACGTGCTTCTCTCCATGTACAAATTGTGAGCCTTGTTTCTGTCAGAAGTGTAGAGCGAGAGCCAGATTTTAGGAACGCGGAAGCTCACTGTGAATTCTGGGAGGGAGGGAGAGACGGCAGCCAGTCATATTAGCATTTAGAAGTAAGGGCCAGCTGGGCGGGGGACGAGGGGGAAAACCAGGTCAGTAGGAACAACACTGAGTGCGGGTGCCCACTGTTCTATGGATCTAGTGTGTCAGCTGGTGGCATGCGCGCTGAACACTTGGTCCGGGCTTGGTGTGACTGAGAAGTAGTGGTCACTTTAAGAGGCGGAGCCTAATAGGAGGAAGTGAGGTCATTGGGGGTGTGGCCTTGAAGGATATATTAGTCTCTCTCTCTCTCTCTCTCTCTCTCTCTCTCTCTGTCTCTGTCTCTCTCTCCCCCCCCTTTTGGTTCCTGACCACAAGTTGAGCAGCTTTGTTCACCACCCACGCCCCCCCATGATGTTCTGCCCCAAATAATTGATCATTGATTGAAAACATGGCTCCAAACAAATCTTTCTTCTTAATTTAACTCTCCCAGGTATTTAACTCCATTAACAGAACGCTAACTCACGCAATGCCCCAATCTAAGAAATGTCTGGAAAGATGATCTTGCTCACTTCTTGGGAAAAACCAAACATCTCTGAATTGAGAGAAGCAATTTAATCCATGAAATTGATTTGCTGGGGTTTTTTTCTACCTTACAGATGGAAATTCCTTTCTTAAGACTCACTGACCAGAACAGACCCAGGGCTAAGGTTTCTGATCACTTCACTCCCCATCAGTAAACTCCAGACAGACTGGATTAAATCAGTTCTGTCTGATTTAATGCTGGGGGCTCAGGCGTTTCAGTTTCTGAACTCCTAGCAGTTGGTAGGTTAGGTGCGTGAAAGACATTTCCTCTTAGTATATTTCAACATATGAAGAGTTAATCAAAATATCACCTCATTGCCTGTGGTGGACACAAACACCACAACAGAGCCAGGGCTAGCCAGGTGGTTTCTGGTAAATTATTTAACATTTAGGAGTTTCCCTACTACTTTAGAAAATATTTCTACATTTCTCCCTTCATCACACAACATTCAAATCTGATCTTTCTCCTAACCTTTAGAAAGAGTTCAAAGCCCTTGGTCCGGTGTGCCACACACCTGCCATGCCAGCACTCAGGATGCAGATGCAGGAGGATCCCCATGATGTTGAGCCCAGCCTGGGCATCAGACTGACTTCAAGGCCAACCTAAGCTATATGTCAAGACCCTGTGTGAAGAAACAAAACCAAAAAAAAAAAAAAAAAAAAAATGGGCAAACAAAGACCAAAGAGTACAGAGCCTTTGATATCATGAACAAGTTTAATTCTTTTCTTTTGCTTCTTTTTTTTCCTCTCTTTTTCTGAAATCAATTTCATGGCATGGTAAAAATAGTTAATATTTGATTCCAGTACATTGAGTTTCACCAAGAGGGTAAATTTCAGTTGTGATTGCAAAAAGCTAAACATCTCAGCCTATGAAAGTGTTGATTGACTAGCTTTAATCCTCCACATCATATGAAAGATTCACCACACCGCTTGGTTCACCATAAATACATAAAAGTGTAATTTGTCAATAAAAACCAGCAAGAGCATGACTCCAAGAAAGCATTTCCGCCTCTCCAGTGAGACAGCAATGAATGAAGCCAGGAAACATGAGGCATCCTGGCTTTCAATGCCAGTGAACCAAGAACATGTGACTATGGCTTCATAATTTTCCCATGAAACCGAGAATGCCAATAAACTCTCAAGAAAAATCGAAAACTGAGGCTGACAGCCAACAAATGAAGCCTTCTTCTTGTGTACTGGCAAGGTTGGGTTGTTGAGCAGAAATTGATAGCTGGCAGCTGGTGCATTTGTCAAACCCTAAATCCAACACCGGCCAAGCGAAGTTCAGGAGAAATTCTGCAGCTCCATCTTTACTGCCCTCCTGTGACTCTGGGAGTCTGAAACCCAAACCCGAAAACCGGGGAAACCTCCCCACCTCTTGTGGATCTGCTTTAACAAGGCTTTGGTACTGCCCACTTCTGTACTTTCATTTCTTCTCTGTGCTGCAAACAGATCCTGAGTGTTTAAAGTTAAAATGTGTTACAGTAAAGACCCATGGCCATGAATCCCCACAAAATCTCCCCCGGCTGTGCACACCCTTCTCCCGCCGTCCTGGCCGCTGTCCGCAGCAGCTCTGGAGTCCTCTTTCCTGAGGGTCTTTAGCTGCGCCATCCCAGCTGCCTCAATGTCCTGAGTGGACTCAGATCGGTGACCTTTCCCAGTCATCCTGACCTTGGGGAGGAGCTGGGAGTCGCATGGTGCCAGCTGCGGTGACTCGGGTGGAGGAGGACACAGCGTCGTGTGTTTCCGAGCTGCCTTTCCGCTGGACGGCGCCCGGCAGAGCAGTCACCGAGTTTTCGACCACACTCGGTGAAGCCCTCAGGAAAGAGGACTCCAGAGCTGCTGCGGAAGTGGCCAGGACGGTGGGAGGAGGGTGTGCACAGACAGGCGAGTATTTTGAGGGGGATTCGTGACCATGGGTCTTTTCCTGTAATAAATGTTAAATATTTACTGTACTGTAATCATACCTCATATATAACCAAAGAACACAGGCCAGGAAGTGGAGGATGCACCTAGCGCCCAAAAATCCCTCCCTCCCTCCTTCCTTCCTTCCTTCCTTCCTTCCTTCTCTTTCCTCCTTGCTTCCTCCTTGCTTCCTCCTGCTTCCTGTGCCACTGGGAATTGAACCCAGCACCTTCACACTGAGCTACATCTCTCTAAGTCTTTTCTAAGTTTTTTTGTTAGTTTGTGGTTTTTGAGACAAAGTCTCACTAAGTTGCTCAGGCTGGGTTCCAACTTGGGACCCTTCTGCCTCGGCCTTCCAGAGTGCTGGGACGACAGGCCTGCCCTACCTTGTTCCTAACCCCGCAGGCATCCCTGCGTGGCCCACAGTGCACTGTCCACAGGGTGGGGGTTTTGTCCCGCTCGGTCCTGCAGCTGGCTGTGCCCTGGGATTCCCATCCCAGCACCATAGCCTGACCAGTCTCTGTATCTCCGGCCCGAGCCAAGGTCAAAGTGCGAAATGTGTTTGCAAATCACAGGCTCCATCCTTTCTACTCCGTGTGCTGTTCAAATCCATTGCACATGAAGGAGATTTCATGACCTTTCTCGGGCACCACGTGGGCTGTGTGCTTGCAAAAATCCAAGCAAAACCAGCTCCAAAGCCACGCCTGGGAAGAACCGCTCGACCTTGTTCTGCTGAGCTTAAACCCAGACACAACATGCGGCTCTGTTTCCCACCTTCAGGACCCCTCAGCATCCAAACTCGAAGATGAGCTTCCAAAGTCTTGCTCTTTTCTCCAGTAAGACAAAGCCCCCTGCTCTGCGTCTTTCATCTTACACGCAGGACAGTCGGTTGATCCCACTTTGATATCTTGTACGTTTTCTCCCTCATTTTCTTTTCTTCATATGTCTTACTAGCAAATGTTTGTGAGATATGATGAATGTTTTCCTTGTGGGTGCATGCACGTAACGCGTCCTAATTCCTCTTTCATCCTCTTCCCTCCATCTCTTCAGGAAGATGTACCTCCCTGTTTCTTGTTATCTTTTATTTTGTTCATTATTTATACTTCCGGTATCTCATAGAAGAGAAACCATGTAATATTTGCGTGTGTGTGTGTGTGTGTGTGTGTGTGTGTGTGTCTAATTTATTTCATTTAACATTATGGTCTCCGGGTGCATCCATTTTCCTACACATGACTCAAGTTTATCCTTCTTCGTGGCAGAGTAGTACTCCATTGTGTGTAAACACCACATTCTTTTTATCCATTCATCTGTTGATGACCATAGAGGCCACTTCCAAGATTCAGCTATTGTGAGTTGTGCTGCTGTAAACATGGGTGTGCATGGATCTCTGTAATATTATTTCTTTAACTCTTTCAAGAAGATACCTAGAAGGGGAATAGCTGAGTCCCACGGAATTTCCAGTTTTGTGTTTTGAGGAATCTCCACGCTGATTTTCATAGTGATTGTACTAGTTCGCATGCCACCAACAATCTGAAGGGTCCCTTTGTGCCATACAGCAGCATTCGCTGTTTTGTGCGTTTACAATGTGGTCATTTTCTCCCTGCACGTTACCAAACCATTGCTTAATTTTGGCCCTGGCAAGCCAAACTGCCGAGCCAAATCGGTACATCAGTTAATCTGGCCCACTGAAATCACATAGGTGGGAGCAGAATGAAAATCCTCCCTTTGTGTGTGGTCCTTTTCTCCCTGAAATCCTACTTGCTGTCATTCACGGCTGGATGCCTATTTCCTGGCCAGCTTTCTTCTTTCCTTGGCTCCAGCCCTGCATTCTGTGAGGGAAGAGGCCGCTGGTGTGTGGTTACCACAGCACGTCTCCTCGGCGCTGTGCTCAGAACACAGGGAATGATCGCAGTGGAGGGCGAGCGGTCTCCCCGAGTGGGAGGGGGCCCCTTGGAGAGGCAGGGCGGTCAGCACCATGCCAGGGCCGCCCCGCTGTCGGGCAGATCCAGGCCCTTTCTCCCGTGGCCCCAGCCATCCCTGTCCCTACGGACATAACGGCTCAGTCACCACGCTGCACAGTTCACTGTTCAATAGGAAGAAACTTCCCGCCTCACTCCAAGTCCGCAGAGTTCCTGACTTGTGCATCACAGGGATGGATTTCCCTCGCGTGTTTGGACTTTGTCAGACGTCAGGGCAGAGAAAAAGAAAAAAAAAAAAAAAGAATTTCAGGTCACCGATCACAGTAACGCACAGCTACTATCAGCAGGGACAACGTCGAAACGTTCCAGTTGGGAGTTTACCGCCAACGTGGACTCAAGGGTTGTGCCCACCTCGGGAATGAATGTGGGTGTCGCTACAATGTTGGGTGGACAAGCGCTGAGGCCCATCCACCGTCATCCTCAGAGGCCCGGACCGTCCAGGAGGCGGCTGGGACCTCTTCAGGAGCCCGGGCACACCGTACTGCAGGCACCAGAGCTGTGGGCTGAGGTGGGACCGGGAAAAGATGCTCCCGAGAGCCTGAGGAGACAGAGCAGGTCTCCAAGGAAAGCTCCCGGGTTGGCTGCAAACCGGGATTCGTCCCCAGTGAGGCGGCTGTGACAGATCATAAAAGTACAACCTCGGGTCACATGGATGGAGCGTTTGGAATCCCCTGTGGGCTTTCGAGGACGACGGTGAGAATAGCAGTGATGATGCTGGTGGCTCTGGTGATGATGGATCACAGTGACCATGACAGCAGCAACCGCGGTGATGCTGATGGCGATGATCCGACAGGGGAAAGACAGCAGAGAGAGAACGCAAGCAACGGAAAAGGAGACGGGAGGCCCAGGGGAAGCTGAGTGTGCCAGACAAGAGGAGAGATGCTGAGAAGTCAGCCCCTCTCCCCACCCCAGGCTTGGAATCGTTTCAGGCCCTCCTGGGAGCCCGGTTCCCAGAATTTGTCTGACCTCACCGGTAGATGGGCATTTCCTCAAGTCAGGAGTGGGTGGGCATCTCCAGTTCTCTGCGGAATGAAGAAAAAGAAGCCCGGGGACCTGTTTGGGTGAGAATATCCCTTGAGCCAGAAACAACTGGCAGAATCCCCCTGGCTATGTTCTCAGGCTAAGTTGTGCCTGCTGTACAGATAGCATCACAGAAGGAAAGCATTCCGTAAGTAGCATCGGTTAAAGCCCAGTCATGAAGACTTTATTCAGGGCTCTGCAGATATCAGGGCCTCTGGAGTTGCCGCTCAGCTCAACTCTGAAGAGAGCATGAGTGAGTGCAGGATTTATAGGCAAGAATTTATAGCCAAGTAGGGCAATGGATGGGGAATTTCTAAGAGACGTCAGGCGTGAGAAGGATTCTGGCTCAGTCAACCGAATGGAATTCTCGTTGAAGACGAGACGGGGGAGGGAGGAAGGTGAGGAATGTGATCAGGTATTGGGGTGATCTTGTATCATTTGGGTAGGGTGGCAGCTGAGGAGTGGGCTCTCTCTCCCACCTTCCCCTTCCTGTCCACCATGATCTCAGCAGTTTCCGGTTCCGCACTCTCTGACCGCCACTGCTCTGAATCCTGGACCCAACCAACCATGGACTGAACCCCAAGTCCCAGACTGAAAATCAACCTGTCCTCCTCTACGTGGGCATTTTTCCAGTGGGATGTAAAGCTCACTGGCACAGGATGTATCGCTACAGGCAGAGGACCCTAGTATTGATGATGTCCGAAGCAGGCTGTAAAGTCAACCCCACAACAGACTTGTTCATAGAAGGGAGTCTGGCCGAAGCCTACATCCCGAGGTCAGAGTAACTCGCACCCAAATTCTGTTCCCACAACTACACCTTCAGACTAGAAGGTCAGTGTTCTAATTACAACCATATCTTTTGTCTCTTCTGTTCCCAATGTGAGAATGCTCTGTCTTGTCCTTTCTGAGCCTTGTTTACATTCATTTCCACAGAAACCACACCTTGTCCTGCCCTTCGTGTAGCTCACATTTACCCCAGTTGATTGCCAATAAAAGACAATGCCTGGGACTGGCCAGTGCCTTCACTGATCGCACCAGCATTGGTCATCCTGGCACATTGCTTTCTCTCTCTTAGTTCTGTCTCTCAGTGTCTTTTCTTATCCTTTTTATATACTGGGCAGGGCACTGGAACCTAACTGCAGGGGTCTCCGGTACATGCTTGCGTAAGTCCAGTATATTCACCACTCATTAACCCATTCCCCTGCTGACGGTCATCTTGGTTGCTTGTGGCATGGGCTCATCAGGGACTGCACTGCTGCCAACTCCGTATTCAGGCTTCACGAGGACAGGCATCTTCACCCTCCGTGTGCAGACACCGTGCAGCAGATGCACCTTCCCTGCCATAAGCATGGATCCACTTCTGTGGCTCTGCATGGCTCCTGGAGTGTTGGTAGGAGCCGTGAGGGGCACCAGAAAGCACACCTTAGCAACGGCCACTGCTGCCTAAGCACCTCAGTCCTCTCTGATCCCGTGAGTCTGTGAGGATGGCTCCCTTCTGAAGGCTGCCCCTCACGGCTCACCACCCTATAAAGGTTCTGACAAGCTCGTATTTACAGATATGTGCGCACTGCATAGTGAGCGAAAAAGAGGCACACAAATCGTACCTGGGGCCCCGGCAGCAGGACAGCGCCGTCCTGACAAATAATGGAAGAGACAGAAATGCTCAGAGTCCTACTGGAACTCTAGCAAGTGGGTTGGCATACAGGATCGGCTCTCACGGATCCATTTGGAGAAAAGAAGGGGAAAAAAACCAGCTGAATGAATCAAATTTCTCATTGCTGGGACAAAATACCCAACACCGATAACCTGCAGGAGGGAAGGCTTAGTTTGGCTCACGGTTTCTGGGGATTCAGTCCATGGTCAGCTGGCTTCGAGGCAGAGATGACATGGTGGATGGCGTGGTGAACAAAGCTGCTGAGTTCATGGTGGTGGGGAAGGAGAGGAGGGGAACAGTGCCAGAGTGAAAGGGGCAGGGACCAGATACAGTCCCAAAGGTCACCTGTCACAACACACCCAGGCACCCCCAGAAGGGTGCTACCCCAAACCCCTGGTGGCTCCCGAAGCCAATCAAGTTGACATGGTGAAAACTGACCTTTGCCCCAGTGAAGCTGATCCTGAAGCTTCTCCAGCTGCGATTTCACGGACGATCATGGGGAAGTTTGGCGTCACTCCCGGGCTGCTGCCTGCATTGCTGAAGTAGGACACAGCACACCTACGACTGCTACCTGTGCGTGCTGCCGAGGACCAGGCACCCCAGCATCTGGTCTTTCCCCGGCTTCTTCTGACATCCTGACGCCTTACCACACGCTTGTTCCCCTCCTCGGCAGATGGAGGGGACGGTGGCCCCTTTCTGTGCTCTTCTCTGACGTCTGTAGCAGGAGGCTGCTCGCGCCCTCATGTTGTTCTCAACTCGAGATGTTCCCATGGTGGATTTTCTTCTGAATGACAGGCTTGTGTGTGGTAAGTGACAACCGCAGACCCTCGCTGTCCCCACAGAGCGTGAGTGCAAACAGAAAGAGCCACAAAGAGGCCAAGGGGCTGTGCCCATCATTCTAAACAGCTCAGAGCTGTTTTGAACTCCAGCAGCAAAAGGTCTGTGGAGAGCAGCAGGCTCGTGGGAGGATCAACAGGGCTGGGGATGTGAGTTCCATGCTCAGCAGGAGAGAACAGAACGGAGGGAAAACCAGTCAACAATTTAGCGCCCAGATGCGCTCTCTGAAAGAACCCCTGGGAAAGCCTGGATGGCCACTGGATCATCGCCTGGAATCCACCTTCTGTCAACTCAGCTGCAAGTCCTGTTTCAGTGCACACACATCCTGCAACGGCATTCGGCGAGCAGAAAATTAAGGCAGAGGCTGAAAGTGGACACTCATAAGCAGAGTGACCGCACAGTCTGCACTGTGCCCTGAGCACTTGGAAAACCAGCTGGGTATGAACGGGGGCTTTTAGGTCCAACAGAAGCTCCTTGACCGTGCATCGGCCAGCTTCCCTACCGCTGGGACAGAAAACTTCCCCGGGTGTGATGGCCATTTCTTCTCGGCTTGGTCCACCAGGAATTCACGGGCTCAAAGTGCCGGTCGGGTCTCCCCAGCTTCACACTACTCAGCACGCTTTTTAATACGCCTGGATCTTCCTTTAGCCACCATATGTCTCAAGAACTCTTCCCCAGAGGATCGTCCATCACGGCCTTAGGACATTAGTGTCTTTCTCACTCCGGGTCACACAGTGAGAAGCCAGGAGCTCCCTTGCCCAGGAAGGGAGGCTGTGTTTGACAGAGGACAGGGATTACACCCAACTCTCCACCCGCAGCTTCCCCTTGGCCTGGTGTCTTGGACAGCAACAGAGCCCCATTCTGAGAGCCTGAATTCTGAATTCACAAAGGCGAATGGGCGATGTTATCTCCGGGGGCGGGTGGGTGTCATCTCACCCTAGCAGAGCCCAGGGGCCCCGAATACCTAGTGCCCCCTTGCGGGGACATTTGCAGTCCCGACTCCTTTGATTCATGTTTGACCTCGGGGCAAAGCGTTGCACTGTGACTGCGTTCCTACCCCTTCCTGTCTCTCTCCCTTTGACTTAATGTTTTAGGTGACAAACAATACTCATAGGTGTGTTTGGGAATGACGGGCGGTCCTGACATGTGGGCACGTGATGGGACGATTAAATCCCAGCACAGTGAACATAGCCATGCACACTGCCCACTCCTTCTCTCTGTTGCGTGAGGGTTTGAAATCTATTCCCTAAGCAACCTTGAAAGAGGAAATAGATAACTGCAGGTTCCATGTCGTACAAGGAAAAAAACTCTTCAATTTATTCGTCTTGTTTTACAGAAATCCTTTAACCAACATCCTCTGAAACACCCCCATCCCAAATTGCTGGTGAGCACTACTCCACCCACCTCCTCCTCCACCTCCTCCTCCTCCATCTCCTCCTCCTCCATCTCCTCCTCCTCCACCTCCTCCTCCTCCATCTCCTCCTCCTCCATCTCCTCCTCCATTTCCTCCTCCTCCATCTCCTCCTCCTCCATCTCCTCCTCCTCCTCCATCTCCTCCTCCTCCATCTCCTCCTCCTCCTCCATCTCCTCCTCCTCCATCTCCTCCTCCTCCTCCATCTCCTCCTCCTCCATCTCCTCCTCCTCCATCTCCTCCTCCATCTCCTCCTCCTCCATCTCCTCCTCCTCCTCCATCTCCTCCTCCTCCATCTCCTCCTCCATTTCCTCCTCCTCCATCTCCTGCTCCTCCATCTCCTCCATCTCCTCCTCCTCCATCTCCTCCTCCTCCATCTCCTCCTCCTCCATCTCCTCCTCCTCCTCCATCTCCTCCTCCTCCATCTCCTCCTCCTCCTCCATCTCCTCCTCCATCTCCTCCTCCTCCATCTCCTCCTCCTCCTCCATCTCCTCCTCCTCCATCTCCTCCTCCATTTCCTCCTCCTCCATCTCCTCCATCTCCTCCTCCTCCTCCATCTCCTCCTCCTCCATCTCCTCCTCCTCCTCCATCTCCTCCTCCTCCTCCATCTCCTCCTCCTCCATCTCCTCCTCCTCCATCTCCTCCATCTCCTCCTCCTCCTCCATCTCCTCCTCCATCTCCTCCTCCTCCTCCATCTCCTCCTCCTCCATCTCCTCCTCCATCTCCTCCTCCTCCATCTCCTCCTCCATCTCCCCCTCCTCCATCTCCTCCTCCTCCATCTCCTCCATCTCCTCCTCCTCCTCCATCTCCTCCTCCATCTCCTCCTCCTCCATCTCCTCCTCCTCCATCTCCTCCTCCTCCTCCAACTCCTCCTCCTCCATCTCCTCCTCCTCCATCTCCTCCATCTCCTCCTCCTCCTCCTCCAACTCCTCCTCCTCCATCTCCTCCTCCTCCATCTCCTCCTCCTCCTCCTCCATCTCCTCCTCCTCCAACTCCTCCTCCTCCATCTCCTCCTCCTCCATCTCCTCCTCCTCCATCTCCTCCTCCTCCTCCAACTCCTCCTCCTCCATCTCCTCCTCCTCCATCTCCTCCTCCTCCTCCATCTCCTCCTCCTCCATCTCCTCCTCCATCTCCTCCTCCTCCATCTCCTCCTCCATCTCCCCCTCCTCCATCTCCTCCTCCTCCATCTCCTCCATCTCCTCCTCCTCCTCCATCTCCTCCTCCTCCTCCATCTCCTCCTCCCTCTCCTCCTCCTCCATCTCCTCCTCCTCCATCTCCTCCTCCATCTTCTCCTCCTCCATCTCCTCCATCTCCTCCTCCTCCTCCATCTCCTCCTCCTCCATCTCCTCCTCCATCTCCTCCTCCTCCATCTCCTCCTCCATCTCCCCCTCCTCCATCTCCTCCTCCTCCATCTCCTCCATCTCCTCCTCCTCCTCCATCTCCTCCTCCTCCTTCTCCTCCTCCCTCTCCTCCTCCATCTCCTCCTCCTCCATCTCCTCCTCCATCTTCTCCTCCTCCATCTCCTCCATCTCCTCCTCCTCCTCCATCTCCTCCTCCTCCTCCATCTCCTCCTCCTCCATCTCCTCCTCCATCTCCTCCTCCTCCTCCATCTCCTCCTCCTCCTCCATCTCCTCCTCCTCCATCTCCTCCTCCATCTTCTCCTCCTCCATCTCCTCCATCTCCTCCTCCTCCTCCATCTCCTCCTCCTCCATCTCCTCCTCCATCTCCTCCTCCTCCATCTCCTCCTCCATCTCCCCCTCCTCCATCTCCTCCTCCTCCATCTCCTCCATCTCCTCCTCCTCCTCCATCTCCTCCTCCTCCATCTCCTCCTCCATCTCCTCCTCCTCCATCTCCTCCTCCATCTCCCCCTCCTCCATCTCCTCCTCCTCCATCTCCTCCATCTCCTCCATCTCCTCCTCCTCCTCCATCTCCTCCTCCCTCTCCTCCTCCTCCATCTCCTCCTCCTCCTCCATCTCCTTCTCCTCCATTTCCTCCTCCTCCATCTCCTCCTCCTCCATCTCCTCCTCCATCTCCTCCTCCTCCTCCATCTCCTCCTCCTCCTCCATCTCCTCCTCCATCTCCTCCTCCTCCATCTCCTCCTCCATCTCCCCCTCCTCCATCTCCTCCTCCTCCTTCTTATCCTCTTTCTCCTCTTTTTCCTCCTTCTACTCTTCCTGTTCCTCCTCTCCTTCTCCCCCTCTTCTGATTTCCCATCCCATTTCATATAGACTTTGAGGAAAACCCCCATCCCCCATGTGCAGTTTAAACACTGATTCTGAGCCAAGTGTGGTGGAGAGCACTTACCCTCCAGCACTCTGGGAGGCTGAGGCAGGAGGATCACAAGTTCCAGCCCTGCCCAGCCTGGGCAATTTACCAAATTAGGGAGACATTGTCTCAAAATGAAAACATGAGCAACAGACAGGGGTTTTGGCTCAGTGTAGAGGCTCTGAGTTGCATCCCTAGTCCTGCAAGAGCAAGTTTGGCTCTGTAAGGCTCCGTGCAGGATGAAGAAAATCACCCATGGACATGACTCGGAAAGTAGAGCTAACAAGGCGCCGTGTATACATTTGGCTTGCTGTTACTGCTTGATTTTTTTAACGTGTGATTTCTTTCCTGTTGAGAGAGGTCGAAGTCTTTGCTCCCGAGAGACGACTGGGGTCAGGTGATCATATGGTGAATTAACTAACTGTAGGGAACCAAGAGTCCTTGAGTGCTGGGATGAGGGGGCACAGGGCAGGGAGACAGACCCAGGACCGGGGCGACTGAGGGCAACTTCCAAAGAGACCCAGGCTTCCAGGCCAGAGAGGAGAGGCAGGGCGAGCATGTGGGGCATCTGGGGTGCCACTGTGACACTCATGCTGTCCGCAGCCCTGGGACAATGTGGAAATTTCCAGTGCAGCAACTGCCTGTGCTCTGCGCCTGGGAAATGCTGCGTGTCTACTCTGTCTTCTTGGACGAGCTCAGAGTTATCTGGACGGCATCCTAGATGCCTGAAAAGAATCCCAGCCACCATCCAAATTGAACTGGGGGTGTCTGGCCCATTTTCCAAGCCCTGGGCCCTGGCCCATCTGCTCCCCAAACAAGCAATCGTTCCCAGACAGACAAAGGAGCTAGCGCAGGGTTTCTGGGGTACTCACAAAACGCAAGCTGCGGTGGGAGGTCACGTCCGTGTCCTCCAGTGTACGGAAAAAGCTCCCCGGAACATTGCTCGGGGTTTTCTGTGGCTGCTGGTGGTTTGATTGAGTCTCCGCAGATCCCTGACCCTGATGTTTGTGTTGAATCAATAATCCTCACCCCTCAGAGACAAAGCCCTCGAGTCCTCCGATGGAGGGGCTTCCCTGGCCCTGTACAGCAGACACCGAGTTTCTGAGTCCAGGCTCTGGCTCTTGACAATTCCTTCCCTTCGTTTCCTTCACAAATGTCTGCAGAAGCATTGTACGCACCAGATTCCCAGCGAGAGATCTGGAGACGCGGGGGACTGACTCGGGCTGGGTGTAGAGTGAGGAGTAGGTTTCTCACAGTTCTGCAGCCAACAGCCTGGGCTCTTCCGTTCGCCCCAGCACAGAGCTGCACACGGACGCTGCTCATCCTCGGGCCAAGGACAAAGCCAAGCACGGAGAGCAAACCTTTTGGTCCGGCCTCAACCTGCGCACAGGAGGACGGACTGGGGTCCAAGGAGACAGAGCCGCGCATGGAGGTCCCGGACATCACTGAGGCTGCAAACAATGCCATTTTGATTGTTGCTGTTCATCAGAGCAGTGCTTCCTGTTACGTTGGGCATCCAGGCCCAGCTCGGATGTTGGATCCGGAGCACAGCCTTCCTGGGAAAGGTGAGTCGCTCTGTACCGCACCTTACCCCGAAGGTCTGGAACTGCCCGCCATAACCATAGGAAGCCGGATGGCACTTGCTGACCCTCCTGCCTGCTTGGATCCAGGCTCTGCACTTCTAAAATTTAGCCCCGTGGAGGCTGATCTGACCCAAGCCACTTAGCAAGATGATAATTTTCCAATCAATCGTCACATGCGTGATCAGACTAGCGAGACCCCCTCGATCTGGCACGAGGGTTGCTTTACCCTTTATCTTCGCCTCTTTGAGTTATTTTTTCCCTCCCTCCCTGGAGAATGAATCCAGGACCTTGACACAGAAATACACCCCCAACCATGCCTGCCTTGCAAGCGCAAGGTTCTGAGTTCCATCCCCCATACCAAAAAGAAGAAAGATAGAGAGAGAGAGAAAGAAAGAAAAAGAGAGAGAGAGAGAGAAAGAAGGAAGGAAGGAAGGAAGGAAAGAAAGAAAGAAAGAAAGAAAGAAAGAAAGAAAGAAAGAAAGAAAGAAAGAAAGAAAAAGAAAGAAAGAAAAACACCCCCAGCCTTTTCTGATATTTTAATGAGGATCTTTCTCAGTTACTAAGTTGGCCAGACTGGCTCTGCACTTTCAATCCAGTTTTCATTGACTCTTGTTTTGAACTCAAAATACAGCTGATGACCAAGGGGAAGAAGTAAATAAGAGTAGGTAAATTTATAAATTATACACATATACTGTTAGGATTAGATATATAAATCTGAATATACATATATGCAGGCATATATACATAAGTGCAAATTTATACTTGGAGATACTAACAGGCAGATACACATAATCAGATGCATAAATATATATGTGGTGTGTGTGTGTGTGTGTGTTCATCTGTGTGCAAAGGTAAATTAAGAAAATCCATTCCCTGCCTGGGAAACAGGTGCATGTTATTGACAATTGGATTCAATGAGAATTAATTTCGAGAGTGCTTTGCCAATTTCTTCCCCAGCCTGTTCTGTAAGTCCACATAACAATCCTGGTGGTGCTTTCTGTTCCCAACCCCAAACGATCCACCTCCCAAGATCTGTCAGTAGAAGTCTGAGATCCATCACCCCACTGTAGCCGCGGAAGGATGGACTGGGACTTCTACTTTCCACTAATCCCCTCCTTGGTTTATAACTATTTCATTTTTTGGTACCGGGGACGAACTCGGGACCTTGTGCGTGTGAGGCAGGTAGTGGAACCACTGAGCTCCATCCCTGGCCCTGTAACTATTTTCTAATCCTTCTTTCCTGGCCTAATTTTCATGCCAATATGCTGCTCACTTTTAAAGCAAAACTGGGGGGAAACTGGGCACAGGTACAAGAACAAGACAAGAAGAAACAGTACGAGAGGACTTCCATTTCAATAAGCATGTCATACACCAGAAGGACAAGTGGAAATGTCCTAGGAATACCAGCCCTTCTGATGTCCCAGCCCCCATTCATTTATTCTACATTTTTTGCAGTACTAGGAATGGAACCCAGGGCCTCTGCATTGAGCTCTAGATCCAGTCCTCTTTTTATTTTAATTATTTTTTATTTTGAGACAGGGTCTCACTCAGTCACTAAGTTGCCCAAGGTAGGCTCAAACGTAGGATCCTCCTGCCTCAGCCTCCAAGAATGCTAGGATTCCACAGCTCATCTCCTCTGAAAAATTCATGTCACAGTTTTTCAAGACTTCTCCCTTTGGTGTGGCAGTCAGAGAGGGTCCCCAGTTGAAGCTACAAATGTTGACCTCGGAGTAGAGGAGAGCAGAATAGTGCAGAGCTGGGGCAGAGGGTGGGAGGACAATGGGCATGCAAATACAGTTGGATAGAGGGGTGAGTTCGTGATGGCTCATCCTCCTTAGTGACCTTACTGAATCGGGAGATGCCTACGAGAGTAGTGAAGTGCAAATCTGGGGATGTCTGTGAGGCTCTTTCCAGAGATGTTTGTCATGTGGGACAGCAGACTTATTGGGAGACCCACCTGGACTGGCAATGGCACCACCCAACAGGCTGGGGGCCAGATAGAATTAACACCAAAGAATGAGAAAGTCTAGTGCCATGGGCTTTCTGCTTCTGCTTCCTGGCCACCATGATGTGAACATCTTTCCCCCTTCACTGTCCCTATCCACAATGATGTTCCTGCCTTGGAGCAGCCGACCATGGACTGAACCCTCTGAGACCACTGGAGCAGCCAACCATGAACTGAACCCTCTGAGACCATTGGAGCAGCCGACCATGGACTGAACCCTCTGAGACCGTAAGCTGTAGGAGGTGGGGTCTGGTTGGAAGTGGTCACTGGGGTGTGACCTGGAAAGATGACTTGTCCCTGGCTCCTCCCTTCTCTCTCTGCTTTCTGGCCTGATGTGAGAGTCTTTCCTCCTCCATGCCCATCCACCATGATGCTCCTGCCTGGGAGCAGATGACTGTGGACTGAATCCCTGAAATTGCAAGGCCCTGGGGCTAGGGATTTAGCTCAGTGGTTCCACCACCTGCCTCACAAGCACAAGGTCCCGAGTTTGATCTCTGATAAAAAAAGAAAGAAAAGAAAAGAAAGAAAGAAAGAAAGAAAGAAAGAAATTGCGAGCCAAAATAAAATTTTCCTACTTTAAGTTTTTTTTAATCTCAGATATTTTGTCACAGGGTTGCAAAGATATGCAACACAAAGTTCTGTAGCACATAAGATAAACAGTAATCGATTGTACCATAATCTATTGTGCATTCCATGAATGACTGGTAGATTAAAGCAAACTGTAAAACTACAAACACTAACGCTTAAAAAGCAGAGGGTGTTATGAATTATCCTGATTTGATAAATACCTAGGATATACTCAATGAGATTAAAATATCCAGCAAAAGTTGAAATTTTAAAGTGATTACAGTAAAAGACCCATTGTCCATGAATATCCCTCAAACACTCCCTGCTGCAACAAACACACTCATCCCATCATTCTTGCTTATATTCTGCAGCAGCTCTGGGGTCCTCTTTCCTGAGGGCATCACCAGGTGTGGTCACAAACACGGTGACTGCTCTGCCGGGCGCCGTCCAGGGGAAAGGCAGCTCGGAAACACACGGCCCTGTGTCCTCCTCCACCCGAGTCACCGCAGCTGGCACCGTGCGACTCCTGGCTCCCCCCCAAGGTCAGGATGACCGGGAAAGGTCACCGTTTTGAGTCCACTCGGGACATCGAAGCAGCCGGGATGGTGCAGCTAAAGACCCCCAGGAAGGAGGACTCCAGAGCTGCTGCGGACAGCGGCCAGGACGGCGGGAGGAGGGTGTGCACAGCCAGGGGGGATTCTGAGGGGATTCATGGCCATGTGGCTTTTTACTGGAGTACATTTTTAAATGAAACACCACTTTTTAGATCACACCTTATGCATTTATTGAAGTGTCAGGCTGCTCCCCATAATATGTGCAAACAAATAAAAGAAATAATGCCATCTTTCTTGGACAGCGTGAGGAAGTTGCATGTGGGCCCCTCTTTTTCTGCACGGATCTTGGACATTGGTTGAGGCCCATTCATATGGACCGCAGAGTATGATGGGAAATTTGTGGAGTTGATTGATCAATGGTCACCTCATGTCCATCCAAGACTCTTAGACCATCTGACCCTGCTTAAACATCAAAAGAGGCACTAACACCTACTAAGCTGAATCCCGTGCCAGGGGATGTGGAGCTAGCTGATGTGACTTTCAGGCCAGCAGATGTACGAACAAAGGTAAGCCTATGTAAAGTCACCAAACAATGCAGCAAGTACGAATCCTACCACAGCAGATTGTAGGATACCAGAACAGCGGTCAGGGGAGTTCTTTACCCATAAATGTAAGAACAACAAGCAATAGGTCACGCCTGTTGGGATGGCTGCTACTTTAGAAATCCAGAAAAATACAAGTGCTGGTCAGGATATGCAAAAATCAACTCACTGATATGTTGGTGCCGGGAAGATAAAGTAGTACAGTCCTTGTCGCAATGAACACAGCAGATCCGTGAAGAAATTTAAGGTGGAATTGCCGTGTGACCCAGCAGTTCTACTTTGGGATAGGGATCCAGAAAGTAACCGAAAACAAAGTCTAGAAGAGATATTTGCACAAGTCTGTTCACTGGAAAATTATTCCAAAAAGTCCTCAAAGCTGAAAGCCATTCAAGAGCCCATCAAAATGTGAACAGATAGCCAGGGATTTAGCTCAGGGGTGCCGACGCCTGCCTCACAAGCGCAAGGTCCCAAGTTCAATCCTGCATGCAAATGAAAAATGTGAAGAGATGTACAGAATGTAGCCATCCACGCAATGGGCTGTTATTCCAGTTGAGCACAACAGGAACTGATGCTTCCTGTAACACGCACGCATCCTGGAGTCATTCCTGAGGGAGGCCACTACAGGCCGAGTGTTCGCCCGCAGGAAGCCCCCAGAGTAGGGAAAATCCAGCCAGCACGGTGGTTCCTGGAGTCTGAGCTACTGTTCCACAGGGACAGGGTTCGAGTCTGGGCAGACACAACGTGTCTGGAGGTGAACAGCGGTGACAGAAAGACCGCAACATGATGAATGTATTTCACACCCCGAAGCGTGAACTGAAAAGCGGTCAAGATAAAGCTCCTGTGCCATACTTCACAATGAAGGGACTGGGGAGGGACCCGGCCCATGGCCTGCCCGGCAGAGCCCTGCCCGGGGAAGCCGGGGTTGGACGGTGTCCGTCAGGCCAATGAGCTGATTATCACTCTTTCGGCTCGGGGGCATTGGACAGAAAGGGCTCCTCGCTGGACAGGGAGCCAGGGAGAGAGGACAGGCTGGCAGCTGGTAAGGAACGGAAAGTAAAGGAGCTTCCAACAGGAGGCGGGAACGTGCACCTTAAACCCAGCGCCAGGGTGCACTCTCTCTTAAGGAAAAACTTAGGAATCGCTACTCTTGAAAACAAGGCTTATGGATGTTTTGTTTTAATACAAAGTAGAGAAATCCAATTCCCTGAAAACAGCATTCCACTCTGGCAGTCAGACTCAGACTTTGATGTAGCCCATCTGCTCAAAGACAAAACGTTTTTATTTGTAGCTGACACATAACCGTGACGTGCTATGGGGTGTGGTGTGATATGTGGATGTGTACAGATTGTATAAGCATCGAATGGGGGTATTTAGAATATCCTTCTCTTCGAGCGTTTGTCATTGGTTTGTTCTGGGGATGTTCAAAATCCTCTTTTTCTAGCAGGTTTGAGGTATACGACATAATATTATTTGCTGTACCTAACAATATTGTTCACTGGTGCATAATAATGTAAAAATTTAATATATTGTGGAGTAGTATGTGGTTTTCCAACACAGATGCATTGCTTGAATCACAGGATTCAAAGGTATAATAGATAATGTGAAATAGGAAGAAAAGGGGCAAAGGGGAAGGGGAAGTGGGAGGGGAAGGGGAAAGGAAAGAAGGGAATGGAATTAATAAGAGAAAAGGAAAACTGAAAACAAAGCTTTGTAAATAGGGGGGGATGGAGGGGTTGAAGGGAGGGCAGGGGAATGGGGGAAAAATAGGAACCAAGAGAGATTATGTAAAGGTGCAAATTTCCAATGATGAATGTCATTATATTGTATACCTAAAATGTACCAATGAAATTAATGAATAAACAAAACATGCCCAATTCCTCAAATATCTGTCATTTTTAATGGCAAGCACATTCAAAATCCTTTCTCCTAGCTTTTTGAAATATGTAGTGCATTGTCAGCGGCTCAAGTCGTGCACTATACCCTACCACATCTTAAAGAGGGTCTTGCTCCTGCCTCAGGATACCTTCGACTCGTGCTTCTCCCATGCATGAATGAGATCGTGAGGTATTTCCCTTCTGAGGCCTGGACTAATTAGTGGAACCTTTGTAAAGGAAGGTGAGGCATCAGATAGACATTTCCACGTTGGTCCCGAAGAGGGAATCAACTTGTCATGTTGCATGGAGCTATGATGGGAGCCCCTGGAAAGCCAGACTCTAGGGACTGGATCCTTGGTCAACATTCAGCAAGAAAGGAGGGACCTCAGTCCTACACCACAGTAGAGTGCGTTCTGCTGCTAATAAATGGGCTTGGTAGGGCCTCGACTGACAGGCAATGGTACAAGCCCAGCAGATTCTTTGGTTGTATCTTCTGCAGGCCCTGAAAGGGGAATGCAGTTCACACACACCTGGATACCTGACTCACAGCCTCTGCGGATAGCATGTTTGTGTCGTATTAAGCTGCCAACTTTTGGAGAGATTTGTCATGCAGCAGTAGCTAACTGATACAATGCTCTGTCCTGGGGCAAAGCGTTGCTCCACTGGGGAAGCCCAGAGAGTTACCTCCCTTCCGCAGCCTCCTACTGAGCTCTTTAAATCAGCAATGTCTCACCCCAGATGGGGTCTCCCAGGTCCACGCAGCTGGAATATAAGGAAACGCTCAACTCTGCCCCTCGGTGGCTGAGACAGTGCCTTGAGCCATTTTGTGTCACTGTCACAAAGCAGCAGAGCCTGGGGAGGGCATAAAGAATAGAGAAGTCTTTCCTTTCAGGAGCAAAACAATCTGAAGAGACCCCTCAGGAGAGAAGATGAAAGATGCCTCCTGTCATTTGTCACTAGGGAATTGCACACAGCAGGAATAAGGAGAGGCCACCATTCCTCTACCACGATGGCCCAAACCCTAAATCACTGGCCACGCTGAATGCTGGAAAAGCCACACCCAGGAGTGTCTGGGCAGCACCTAGCTGTGAACCACGATATTTTCCCAACTGTCATTCGGCCAGGCGTAGTGGTGGACAGCTGGGATCCCAGTAATCTGGGAGGCTGAGGCAGGGCGATCGACACGTTCAAGCCCAGCCTGGGCAGCATAGTGATTGGGAAGACACAGACACAGACACACACACACACACACACACACACACACCCCATGAAAAGGGGCTGAGCATGAACCACATGCAAAGTCCCTGGGTTTGATCTGCAGCTCTGGGAAAGAAAAAATAAAGAGATAGAGAGAGAAAGGGAGAGAGAGAGAGGAAGGAAGGGAGGGAGTCATTTGTAGCTGGTAGGATTGCAAAATGTTACAGTAAATTGGGAACAGGGTTTGTCAGTTTCCTATAAAACTGAGCACAATTTATCACAGCATTCAGCACTTAGAGTTTGCAGTATTTATGCAAAGATGCTGAAAGCTTATGCCCACACAAAAACTTACACAGGGCCCTTTCTGCAGCTTTTTTCATAAAAGCCCAAACTTGGAAGCCACCAAAATGTTCTTCAGGGAGCCCACGAATAAATAAGCTACCCAGGCAATGGATTTGCCATTTCTTGCTAAAAAAGAAAAGGGCTTTCAAGCCACAGAATGACACAGAGCTGCCATAATGCCTATTTCCAAGTTAAGAAAAGGCCACCTGAGGAGGCTCCATGCTGAACCACCAAATCTGTGTCACCCTGGAAAAGGCAAATCTATGCACACTGTGGAAAGATTAGTATTACCATGGTTAGCAGGGAGAGAGGAAGAGCAGAAAGGATTTTTAGTGCAGTGCCAGCATTTTGTATGGTAATGTAATCGTGCGTACACATTATACACTCTTCCAAACCCATACCTCCAGGACTGGGCACCAAGCCCTGCTGTGTGTCAGCTGCCCAGCTGTGGGATTGCATGTGGCAGCCCCGATGGACTGAGACAGGGACAGACCAGTGCAGGGGACCTCAGCCTCCAGGACTGGGCACCAAGCCCTGCTGTCTGTTGATTGCTTAAGGCAATTGCATATGGCGGCCCCGATGTAATAATACCTATTCACACAGAATGATCCCTTCTACCCTTTAGGAGGATGTCTTAGTGTATTCTCCATTACTATAACACCTGGCTAACTGTGGATTTTGGGTGATAAAAATGGGTCAGTATAGATTTACTGGTTATCATGAAGGTCCCAAGCACACTGGGGATGTTGGTGATGTGGAAGCTGTGTATGCATGTGCAGGATCCACACGTGTGTCAGAACTCTGTGCTTTGTGCTCAATTCTGTGACCCTCATCACACTTTCCTAAAGATAAAGTCTATGGCACTGAGAGTGAGAACACAAACAAGTACGGCCATGATGGAAATCAGTATGGAGATTTGTCAAAAGAAAAAAGGAAAAGTAGAGCAGCCATTTGATGTAGCGATATCACTCCTTGGTATACACCTAAAGGAATTAAAATCAGTATACTACAGAGATACCTGCACACTGATGTTCATTACAGCACAACTTGTAATAGCTAAGGCATAGAACCAGCCTAGGGGCCCTTGAACAGGTGAATGGATAAAGCAATGTTAGCGTCTGTACACGGTGGCATAGTATGCAGCCATGAAGAAGAACAAAATCCTGCCATTTGTAAGGAAATGGATGGATCTGGAGACCATCACGTTGAACAAAATGAGCAAGACTCAGAAAGACAAATATTGCGTGTTCTCCCTAACATGTGGGATCTCCAGGGTGTGACAAAAGAGAAGGGAGAAAATGAGTATGAAAGAGGAAGGCATAAAAGGGGGGGCTGAGGGGAATAGATGGGATCACAATATATTATATGCACTGAAATCCTCCCAAAATACAGAAACAGGGGGGAGCCTGGGGACTGGGGGACAACAACAGAGGAACGGGAAGGATGGAGGCATGTTGCATTCATGCATGAATGCACCACCAAGAAACCCACAAATCTGTAAAACCAATACACATTAAAAAAATATAAGAAGAATGATGATGCTCTAAATATACCACAATGCTCCGGAAACTCCCCTGTCCCACAAAAAACAACCCAGAATGACCAGTTCCAAAAGCTGACAGCACCATAAGGTTCAGAGCCCCTTTGTCCACACAGCAGGGTGGGGAAGCTGCTTACGGTAAACCTGCCCTCCACGCTCATCTGCTCATCCCCAGCAGCTGTGGGCTGGAAGTTAATCGGTAAATCAGGGCGTCTCCTCCCTGTCAGAAGACACTGTCCACTCAGAAGGAACTTGTGATCCTCCAGCCGCAATGGAACACCAACCGCTGTGGACTCCGACTCACGGGCCCCGCCTGGACTTTGGGACTAAGAGAAATCATCTTAGCAGGAACCCGGAGCATGGAAGAAAGGCTGCAAGGCTCCATTCCCATCCGGAGCGGAGACAGGGAGTGGTTTTCCTGTCAGCTTGCAGAAAGGAAACCGGAAGGCAGACACACTGTGACTTCTGCTTGTGGCCCATTCAGAAAGCCTGTTTCCTCCTCAGTGGGGAATGCAGGAATGGTAGGTGGAAAGAGAAAAGGCCGGAAATGTGAGCTGCTCCTGCTACAGCCGCCCTGGGCTAACCTGACTGTCACTGCAAGAAGAGGAACGGCAGGCAGCAGGGCCGGCCTGGTTGACACCCCAGGGTGCTGATTTTAATAGACTCACAGGCCCTGTTCCCAGGCAGAAGGCTGCAAGAAGGCCACACCGCCAACTGGACATCGCACACGAAGCCTTCTGACGGGGGACTGTGACCGGCTCCTCTCTGCTAACTCTGCCCCAGCGTACCCTGTGAGAAACCCAGGCTCCATGTCCTACCCGGGACCTCTTCAGACTCAACACCTCCTTCTGGGATGAGGGATGTCACCAACGCCATCCGAGAAATGCGAGTTAAAACAATGCTGAGATTCCACCTCACCCCAGAAAGAACGGCTGTCACCAAGAAAGCAAAGGATAACGAAGGCTGGCCAGGCTGCCAGGGAGAAGGAAACTCTACATTGTTGGTGGGGACATAAACTGGTGCAGCTGCCATGGGAACCAGCATGGAGAGTCCTCAAAATACTAAAACTAGAAATTCCATTCAACCCATCTGTTCCCCTTCTGGGTATCTTCCCAACAGTTAAGAGTCGTCATATCACAGGGATCCATGCACACCCGTGTTTATAGCAGCACAAATTCGTCATTGCTAATCTCGGAAGTGGCCTCTATGCTCATCAAGAGATGAATGGATGGAGAAAATGTGGTGTTGACAGGCAGTGGAGTACTACTCTGCCATGAAGAAGGATGAACTTGAGTCACGTGCAGGAAAATGGATGCCCCTTGAGACCAGGATGGTAAGTGAGATAATTCAGACACACGCGCCTCCATATCACGTGGTTTCTCTTATATGAGAAACCCTAAATGTAAGTAAAGGGAAAAATAAAAGTCAGAGAGGGGGAGACAGGGAGAGAGATATTTTGCAAAAGGGGAGGGACCGAGAGACAGAGGGTGGGGTGGGTGTGCGGTGCCCACATCCCGCCCTGTCCTGGTGACGCTGGGTCCCAGTCCGCTCACCAGTATGCTCTCTGCCCCGGAAGGTGGATACCCAAGACCCAGGAGTGGGTGGGGTTCGGTCCTCCGTCCACCTCGAAGTGCAGGAGCCTTGGCATTTCGGCCCCAGTAGCAGGCGCACTCCAACATCGCTTGGCTTTCTCCAACTTCGCAGCCTCGCACCTGGGTCCCAGCCTCCGAGGATGTCCCCCAAACAGAAAACACCACACACCTTCCAAATGGGCCTACGCCCGTCTCCCCATTCACCCCACTCGCTCCGCTACCGTGCAGTTTGAGGACTTGGAACCCACTGAGTCATTTCCATCCTCACGTGCTCTTCGTCTTGGCGGACAGAGGACCTGGTCCATCTGGGAAAGCCCTGGGCCCAGTCTCCGGCTTGCTGGGCCGCCGGGGTGACTGACACCATAGTGAAGACAAATCCTCAGCAGCGCGCACCAAGGGCACCTGCAGCCTGAACCACTCTGAGCTAGGGGAAGTTGTCTGCTCCGCACGCGGTCCCTCACCTCCTCTTTTGTCACAGCAGCAGATGGTGCACGAATACACAGCCCACCTGTCCATGCTCAGCACGCTCGCTGTGAGCAGGAAGTGTCTCGAGAGCTCATCCCATGGCCTCCCAGGGCCTCCTCACACGAGGTACGGGAATGTTCGCCACAGAGCTCTGAGAGCCACCCATCTGCACTTCTCCTCAGAGGATGGCTCCCCATGCTGTCTTCCTGGGTCCTGCTTGGCCCTCGGGGACTCCATGCCAGAGTGGAGACTTGGTCCTCCTCCTCCTTCTCCTCCTCCTTCTCCTCCTCCTTCTCCTCCTCCTCCATCTCCTCCTCCATCTCCTCCTCCATCTATTCCTCCTCCACCTCCTCCTTCTCCTCCATTTCCTCCTCCTCCACCTCCTCCTCCTCCATCTCCTCCTCCTCCATCTCCTCCTCCATCTCCTCCTCCTCCATCTCCTCCTCCATCTATTCCTCCTCCACCTCCTCCTCCATCTCCTCCTCCTTCTCCTCCTCCATCTCCTCCTCCATCTATTCCTCCTCCACCTCCTCCTTCTCCTCCATTTCCTCCTCCTCCACCTCCTCCTCCTCCATCTCCTCCTCCTCCTCCTCCATCTCCTCCTCCTCCGTCTCCTCCTCCATCTCCTCCTCCATCTATTCCTCCTCCACCTCCTCCTCCTCCATCTCCTCCTCCTCCATCTCCTCCTCCTCCTCCTCCATCTCCTCCTCCTCCATCTCCTCCTCCATCTCCTCCTCCTCCATTTCCTCCTCCTCCACCTCCTCCTCCTCCATCTCCTCCTCCATCTCCTCCTCCTCCATCTCCTCCTCTTCTTCCATCTCCTCTTCCTCCTTCTCCTCCTCCTCCATCTCCACTCTTTTCCTCTTAAAATGACTCCTGGGCTCTCCAACAGGGACTGGTCAGTGTCACTCTCCAAGAGCATCGCTGAAGGAACCAATGGAGCCAAAGTAGAGAACATGTGGAGCTACCTGGGTCGCCGATGGTAAAACAAAGCAGAAGACAAAGTAGAGCTGTTGAAAGGGGAGAGGAGAGTTTTATTCGCTCAACTCCCTGTCTCCATCAGTGTCACCATCTGTGCCTGCAAGTCATCTCATGCATCAGCCACTGTCGACCCATCATGTGATCCACCTATGAAGGGATCTATCCATCCACCCAACCCCTATCTGTGTCTATTTAGCAATCATTCAATCCATCTGTCTACCATCTGTCACGCTCTACATCCATCCATGTATCGATCAACCATCTAATGTGTCTACTATCTGTCATTTACTCTATCATGGTATGTATCTACAAACCATTTAATCTATCCATTTATTCCTCATCTATTTAGCAACTATCTAGTCCATCCATCTATATACATTATCCAATTTAATCTCTCCATCCATTTCCCTATCAACTCATCTTATCTCATTTACTTATCTTCTATCTACCTACTACCTACCTTCTATCTACCATCTATCTCTCATATATATATATGCTCACACCATTTAACCCACCCAATCTTCTATTGATCATCTATCAGCAATCATTTAACCCATCCATTCATCTATATATCATCTAATTTAATCCATCCATCCATCCATCTGCTTGTCATTTTATCTAATCTATCTTCAAATCACTGAAGTCATCCATCTACCTATCTATCATCTATCTATCCAGAAATTATCTAATCCATCCATCTATACATCATCTAATCTATTCATTCATCCATCCATCCTTGTTGTCTCTCATATTTATCTCAGTTTGACCTACCTATGTATCTACCTGTCTATCTATCTATCTATGTATCTTCAAGTCATTTCAGTCATCCATCTACCTACCCATCATCTGTCTAGAAATCATCTAATCCATCCATCTATTTATCCATACATCCATCTATCCTTGTTGTCTCTCCTATTTATCTCGGTTTGATCTATCTATCTATCATCTATCTATGTGTCTATTTACCATCCATCTAATGCTTCTATCTATCCAGGATTCATAACCTTTACAAGATCTGGCAGACATTTCATCATCCATCACACAAAACAAACTGCTGAGATCAAAGTGTTCCATACAAAAACATAAAAACATAACTGCTATGTTTAAAATATGGATGTAAGGACTTTGCACTGTCAGGAATCAAGTTTTAGAGAAGTTGGTTTTTTTCCAAAAAGAACAAAATGTTTCCAGCACACAGAGAGAAGTATAAAATGGTGGGAGGAAAAAGAAAGACAGATAGCAGGGTAGAAACTTGAGCAAGCCCCCCAAACTACCTAATAAAAAGTAGGAATTTCCACTTAGGAAGATGCAGTAGAGAGGTTGGAAGCGATCATAATGGAGATGATAGAAGGTGAACACCCTAAGCTAAGAAAATTTTCATGAAAATGGGTGCATACTGAATTACCTGTGAGAAATGGACAGAGTGCTAATTGTGGATAAAGTCTGAGAAAACTGCCAGACAAGAAACAAGTAAAGAAAACCCTACAGCTATTCGAGGGAAAACAAAATCAACAGCTGTACCAATACCAGTTTGGAGTCATTTCACCTCAGGTACAAGAAATACAGAGTGACAATAGGTTATCCAGGTAAGGCATGGGAAAGACAAATCTTTATTAGGAATTCCACAGCAAGGTCATCGTGGAATTATCTAGTTTCCCTTCAAAATGTCTTTAAAATAGATCACAATATGACTTGTACAAATAAGCGTTGTGTGTGTTTTGTGGTACTAGGGATTTAATTCAAGATTTTTACACTGAGCTACATCCCTAGTCACAGTTGTTTTTGTTTTGTTTGCTTGTTTTTATGAGACAGGGTCTCGCTGAGTTACTAAGTTGCACGGGCTGGGTTGGAACTTGCGACCCTCCTGCCTCAGCCTTCCAGAGTGATTACAGGCATGCACCGCCACACCCAGCCCAGTTAAGTACTTTTCACTTGGTGACCACACAGCGCTGCAGACCCCAGAAAGCACCTTCTCAAGTCAGTGTGTGCACCTCACCGCCGAATGTGGGAGCCGTCTAAAGCACACTATTTTTGTCTTGGCTCGTTATTGCACTGGGGGAAGTTGGAGCCATGTAAAGAGAGCTTGGATCTTAGTCGGTACTTCAAAAAGCATCACAAACCAGCAGCAAAACGCATCGTGATTTTTCAGTCTTGCAGAAATCAGGGCACTACTGCCAACTTCCCCCTGCCTTGAGCTCCATCAAAGCGACGAAGTGGGAACAAAACATCTTCAATAGGATTTTCTAAGTACTGGTGAACAATTTCCATTTTCCTTCCTGAGGGACGAAACCAACATTAGTTGATTTTTAATTTGTGTGACATTTTCCTAGATGAGTGCTCGATAACTGGAGAGAAATTCTCCCAACCTCACATTTTGCCATTGAAGACTCTCTAAAGAACGGAACCATTTTGTAAAATCCTCTTCGCAGGTAGACACCGTGGAAAACGCCCTTCCGTGAGGAGGAGGATCTTTCTACGAAGGGGTAGTTAAAGAAGTAGGCAGATGGGGCCAGGGATTTAGCTCAGTGGTTCCAGTGCCTGCCTCGCAAGCGCAAGGTCCCGAGTTTGATTCCCGGTACAAAAAAAAAAAAAAAAGAAGAAGTAGGCCGGTGTGCATCTGCTGAAATGCTTGCTACTCGTGATTTTTGGAAAGGGAAGACAGTTCTTTGAGTTCGTGGGAGATCCTGATTAATGTCTTGAGATGGTTTGGGGTTAGTACAGACCCAGAGGTAAGGGCCAGCGCAGGGTACTCACTCACACCTGTGGAGAACTGTTGAATCAGAACCTGGTGAGTGAGTGAGTGTGTGTGGCAGAGAGAGAGACAGAGATGCAGTCCACATGTCTCCTGCTGGGTTTAATGGAATTTCTAGCTTTAGTGTCTTGAGGAATGTCCACGCTGATCTCCAGGGATTGTACTAGTGCACATTTCCAACAAAAATATAGCAGGGTTCCTTTCCCTCCCATCCTCGCTAGCATCTGTCATTATTTGATTTCTTGATGATTATCTGCTCTCAAGGAGAAACTGAGTCATCCGAGGGGCAATGGATGCACCCTGAGACCATGATTCCGAGTGAAATAAGTCAGACGCACGAGCTCTGGTATCACATGCCTTCTCTTAATGAGAACCCCGGAGTATAAATAAGGAGCAAAATGAAAGACAGACGACAGGAGACGAGGAGATGGATCTTTCTCAAAGGGGCAGGCAACCGAGACATGGAGGCAGAGGAGGCGAAGGAGGTGCAGAGAGGATGAAGCCGTGTTCTATGCACGCACCAGCTCCACGCAAAGAGTGTGATCATTGCCGGCTGCAAACACGGGCAGAGGGGCCCGGGAGCCCCATCTTCAGAGATAAAGCAGACAGCAGAGGGGCTTGGGGACACATTAGCTTCCAGAAGCGCGGCTGAGCACCTCCAGCTTCAGTTCCAGGTCGGTTACCCATGTGGCTGCACCACACACAGGCTAGGCACGGGGTTCACCTCGAAGCCACACCCCAGCCCTTTCTATTTTCCCGAACAGTGCCTTGAAAGTTACCCACATGGGCCCTGACCTCTTTCATTTCTTAGTCGATTGATTTTCACGTACTGCACGTTTGCCGTGCACAATGACGGGCGTTCGCCGTGGGGAGTTTGAACCTGTCCATCTTAGATCTCAGTCCTGTGCTCCGCATGCCTCTCCCCGCGTCCTGCCCTCTCCCCTCCCCGTTTACTAAAGCTACTTCGGCCTTCTGCATCCTGGGGAAGGCAGGTGTGGACCACCATGCAGCAGCTGCCGATTGCTTTTTTCATTTCAAGAAATGGACGACACAAAGAAACCGTATTTCTTGCTGACTTTGCTTAGAGAGAAAAGAAGAAAATGGTTTCTGGATCCTACAAAACTTAGGTTTTGTGCACGTGTGCGCGCGCGTGCGCGCGCGCGCGCGTGTGTGTGTGTGTGTGTGTGTGTGTGTGTGTGTCCACGCAGGGTTCCTGACACATATGGAAGAAGAGAAGTGTGGTGATGAAAACCCAAGTGTGCCAATCCACATTTTCCTCTGTCAGAAATATTGTTTCT
Organism: Heterocephalus glaber; assembly: GCF_053883595.1. Taxonomy (NCBI): domain Eukaryota; kingdom Metazoa; phylum Chordata; class Mammalia; order Rodentia; family Bathyergidae; genus Heterocephalus; species Heterocephalus glaber. Next base: position 6,458,114 of record NW_028258189.1, read on the forward strand.
AAGTCGAGCATGATGGTGCACGCCTGTCGTCCCAGTACTCGGGAGGCTGATGCAGGAGGATCTCCACAAGTTCAAGGCCAGCCTGAACTGCATAGCCAGACCCTGTCTCACAAAAAAAGGGAAAATCTAAAAAAAAAAAAAAGAAATATCATTTCTAAATGCTCATTCCCTGGAGCAATAAGGAACAATTTCTTTCCTTGGGAATCGAAAGCATTGAAACGAGGACGCCAATCATTCCATGTTAAGTAAGATTTCGATTGGGAAATCACTAGGAAAATACTTTGAAGCAATGACGTATTTAGAACAAATCCTTCGTCTTCCAGTCAGAATTTTAAAATGATCGCATTTAAAAATCCCACCCAGCCTGCGAGTCCCTTGTTCGGAATGCCCAGGAAAGCCCAGGAGCAATGGGATATCTTGGGGTTCATTCTTTCCTATTTCCTCAAAGCAGCCACGGAACCCTGAGGCACAAAGCAAAGGCCCCCAGGGCTTCCAGCCAGGCCCTCCCGGCCTTCAAATCACCAAGAATTAAACAGTGTCAGGTGTCTGCACTGCTTTCCATGGCCTGAGATGTTCTCAGTAGATAGCCTTCAAAACCCCAGTGGCTCACCAGGAGTGTGGATTACAGCAAGAAATCGAGTAACTGCCCAGGTGATAAATCATGGTTAAATGGACTGGGTCGCCCCTTCCAAGTGACATTTCAAATGACCATGTGAAGGACAGCAATGCGAACATTCACATAAACAGGTAGATTCCTCAGAGATGTGGAGATTAAATTCTTCAAAGAGGGCAACTATTGCTGGGAGGGCATTGTTACGACCACATTTCAGAAGACGCTGCTGGTACATAGTTACTTGCAAATCTTGCTTTTAGAAATTTGCATCTGTTAATGAAGATGATTTAAAGAGGGAACCCAGGGGTTAAAAAAGATGAATGTAATGCATAGGCCTCTACTGGCCCAGTCAAATCAGCTGTTCCAGAAATCATGAAGGATTTGTACTCATACTCTAAATTTCAGAGTAGAGACACCTGAATTTGGCTAACTGAACCTTAACACTCTTGGGCTAAATGACAGCCTCAAGTTTGACATTCTCACCTGCACTTGGATCCAGAGAGTTGTGTGTTTCTTTGTCCATTCAGGTTGTGACAAAAAACAAAATACACAGCCCGGGCAGCTGACAGACAGCAGAGCTTGGTGCCCAGTCCTGGAGGCTGAGGTCCACTGCACTGGTCTCTCCCTGTCTCAGTCCATTGGGGCCGCCATATGCAATCCCATAGCCCGGGTGGCCAACACACAGCAGAGCTTGGTGCCCAGTCCTGGAGGCTGAGGTCCGAGGTCCAGGCGTGGCAGAGCCCGTGTCTGGTGAGGCTGCTTCCCGGGTCACAGGCGGCGCCTTCACTGTGTCCTCACCTGGTGGAAGGCAGGGGCTCTCTGGGGTCTGTGAGGAGGACACGGATCCCATCCATGCGGCTCCACCCTCAGGACTTCAGCACCTCCCAGGGCCTCAGTCCTGACATCACCTTGGGGTGACGATTCAACTTGTACAATTTGGGGGTTGGAGGACAGACACACATTCGTTCCATAGCACTATGACTCATGAGATGTTTAAATTTGCATGCACACAACCCGTATATAGTTATCATCTCATGCATAAAACTGTCATCCTAGCCACATAGCTGTAATTCCCTATTTTTCATATGTCATTCTTAAGTCTACAAGGTCAGTAAGGCTCTGACAGTCCCAGAATGTGCTCATGTTAGCAGAAGACTCCAGAGTGATTCCAGCGTAGGTTACCCAAGGCTGAAAGCTACAGTGGCTTCCGTTCACCATATTGAGGTTAATCATAAGAAACAGAGTAATATAAAATCAGTATGCTTTCTACTGATTTCTGCAGTTACCAAATATTGCACATAAAACTGCAATGTGCAGATATGCCTTTAATTGTTATTTTTCCCGCACGCATTTTCTACAGGAATGCAAACAGGAATGCAAACAGAAGAGCCCACTGCATTGTCCCAGTTTTTCACATGTACAAAGAAGATTGTTTGACCTTTTGTTTGCATACAGTGGTGTGAACATCATACTCGTAGAAAAACTATTTTTCCTGTCTCGATGCTTCACAAGTCTAATGATTTGCTGCTAGGTCTGGAAGCTGCAGGGTCACTCGTCTTCGTTATAATGAGAGTGGAGTGGAGGCTGGCAAATGGGTTACGGCGACCCCGGGCAGGTAGTGTCAGTCTCGGAAGGAAGAGAGGACACAAATCCTCTCTGATCGCCCCCACAAGCTCAGAAGTGAGCTTCGCGTGAAATCAACAGCACGGGGATCAATAGGTCAGTTCAGTACCTTGGGATAAGGACTCGTTTTGTGGAGGGGAGTTGTCAGAATTCCTGCAGGTGTAACTCGATCGTCTCCTTCCGTGCACTAAGGACCATTTAGGGACAGCCCGTGTCACGCTGCCCAGACGCGTCCACCTCTCTTCAGCCTCCTTGTGTCCCCAAAGGACCTCCTTGCGAGTGCTCCAGCACCCCTGGACCGAAAGGCTTGGGACCAGAAGTGTTTGGGGCTTCAGATGTTTTGCAGATGGTGGAACACGTGCGGGCACGTAACACGATGCCTTGGGGATGGGACCCAAGGCTACACCTGAAGTTCATTTATGTTCCCTCTTTCTGTTTTAGTTTTTCTAAAGTTTTTATGAGTCCGTGTTTGCAGAACATAATGTTTACTTTACATCCACCGTGTGGAGTTGGTGCGTGCACCGAACACATCTTGATTCCTTTTTTCATCCACATTCTCCCCTCCCACCTCTCGGTCCCCTTCCCATTTCCAAAAGGTCTCTCTCCCTACTTCCTATTATCTTTCTTTCACTCTGCTCTTTATCTATATTTTGGGTTTCTCATACAAGAAAAACCATGCAATATTTAAGCTTGTGTGTCCATTTTATTTCACTTAACTTTATAGTCTCATGGTGCATCTGTCTGCCTACACGAGTCAAGTTTCTCCTTCTTCGTGGCAGAGTAATACTCCATTGTGTGTAAAGACCACATTTCCTTTATCCATTAATCTATACACCCGAATGTCTTTCTGGCTGGATTAAAGATTAAAGATGAAAAATAAAGCCAGCAAAATTATCAGTGGGTAGCTTATCTGCAAGGGGCGTACATGTGAGCGTTCTATCATATTCGCGCTTCTCAACGCACCGAAGGCCAAGTCTAAATCACAAGCTGTTGGCCCAATTGGAGTAGAAACAGCAACCCAACCTCCATGCTGCTGAAGGACTCTAATGCACTCTTGCTACACCAGGGATTCTCCACTGGGACTCCCGACCCTTCACCCCAAGGACATGAGACCATGTAGAGATGATTTTCAGTAGTTGACACTGGAAGCTGTGTGTGTTACCTGCACCTAGTTGGTATGGAGACCAGAGATGCTGACCACTGTCCCACAGGGCACAGTGCAGGCCTTGTGCAAGGAGAAGGGATCCAGCCCTGAATGCCAGGAACAGTGAGCTTGAGGAACTGTCCTAGGCACAAGAGACACTATCTATCTATGTATCTATGTATCTGTGTAACTATGCATCTATGTAACTATGTTTCTATCTGTGTATCTATGTATCTATGTGTCTGTGTAACTATGTATCTGAGTCTATGTATCTATGTATCTGGGTATCTATGTGTCTATGTAACTATGTACCTGAGTCTATGTATCTATGTGTCTGTGTAACTATATGTCTATGTAACTATGTATCTATCTGTGTATATATGTATCTGTGGGTCTGTGTAACTATATATCTGAGTCTATGTATCTATGTGTCTGTGTAACTATGTGTCTGTGTAACTATGTATCTATCTATGTATCTATGTGTCTGTGTAACTATGTGTCTATGTAACTATGTATCTATCTATGTATCTATGTGTCTGTGTAACTATGTGTCTATGTAACTATTTATCTATCTGTGTATCTATGTATCTATGTGTCTGTGTAACTATGTATCTGAGTCTATGTATCTATGTATCTGGGTATCTATGTGTCTATGTAACTATGTATCTGAGTCTATGTATCTATGTGTCTGTGTAACTATGTGTCTACGTAACTATGTATCTATCTATGTACCTATGTATCTGTGTAACTATGCATCTATGTAACTATGTATCTATCTGTGTATCTATGTATCTATGTGTCTGTGTAACTATGTATCTGAGTCTATGTATCTATGTATCTGGGTATCTATGGGTCTATGTAACTATGTATCTGAGTCTATGTAACTATGCATCTGAGTCTATGTATCTATGTATCTTGGTATCTATGTGTCTATGTAACTATGTATCTGAGTCTGTGCATCTATGTGTCTGTGTAACTATGTGTCTATGTAACTATGTATCTATGTACCTATGTATCTGTGTAACTATGTGTCTATGTAACTATGTATCTATGAGCCTATGTATCTATGTGTCTGTGTAACTATGTATCTAGCTATCCATCTCTGTATCTAACTATGTATCTAGCTATGCATCTACACATCTATGTACTATGTATCTGTAATCTATGTATGTATTACCTATGGATCTATCTTTCATTCTTTCTTTTTATCTATCGACCTAGCTATCCATTTCTTTCTTTTTTCTACTATCCTTTATCAATTATTTATCTCCATATATATTACCTATATCTATCATCCACTTGTTATCTATAGCTACATCATCCATTTTTCTCAACATTGTAATTTATATCTATCTGTCATCTTTCTGTATTACTTATATTTATCTATCACTTATCCATCCATGCATCTATTTTTTATTTATCTATCATCCACCATTAATCTATCATCTCTCATCCATTCATCCATTCATTTATGTATTTACCTATCGAATACCTATCTATCATCCACCCATTTAGCTTTTTATCATTTACCTATCTTTCTACTATCTGTATCTACCATCTACACGTCACCTATTTCTCTCTATATCTCTGTCACGCCCAGCTCTCTGATTCTATTATTCCATCTGTCCATGTATGTGTTTTTTTATCAGCTATCCTCTGCCTATCACGTGGTTCACAACTCGGGATAACTTGTCCAGGATGGGACGTGTGGTGATGTTTGGGGGCACTTTTGGTGGGGCTGCTCCCAGTCCCTGGAGGTGGAACCCAGAGACGCTGCTCCACATCCTACAGTGCCCAGCACAGCCCCACGGAGAACCCCTGGCCCCAGGTGCCCAAGGGCTGAGGAGCCAGGCCCTACCTCACAATCTTCCGCAGGGCTGCTAATGCTCAGCATAGAGCGCATCACTGGCTTTCTCAGAAGCAGATGGTATCACACCCAAGAGCCTCATCCTCCTGCTGTGTCAGGACCCAGTTCTCCACACAGTGAGAGGGTCCAGTGGGAGGCTGACCTGAGGGCCTCTGCCTTGGCAGGCTCTCTGTCACCATGAGGTCAGCAGTGTCCTCCAGCTGGGCCTCTCTTCTCGCTCATGATAAGAACCCATGAACGTTTCAGGAGCAGGAGCAGCAGGAAAGCAACCTCAGCTGTCCCCTGAGGCCATGTCGCCAGGGTAGGGGGCATCCAGCATGAAAGTGAGTGCCTCCTCTGCACAGCTGCCTGAGGCTTACACACAATCACTAAGTGAGGGGACTCCGTTGACCCCGGGAGCATGCAGTAAAGAGGTCTTCAGAGGCATCGGGAACACTGAGCAGACTGACCCTGAGGCGGCACACAGCAGGCCTCCGTGAGGACAGGGAATGTAGAGAGCAGCGACCTACAGCTGCTGGGGCTCGGCGACCCTTTGTCCTCCACACAGCAGACTTGCGAGCTGTCCGGGAGTCAAGGGAAAGAGCACACCTGTGTCTGCAGGATTGCTGACACGGCCGGCGTGCAGAACAACTTGGCGCATGGGGCTGCGGGGCCTGGTGAGTCCCTCGGGACCCAGCAGGGTCACAACCTTCGCCTGCCGGACCTCACTCTGCAGCGAAATCCGCTCATCATACTCGCGCCACAAGTGTCCTGGCCGTTGGGGAACGAGTGGCTGTGGCTTCCAACCACCATTACAAGGACAGGGGGCAGGGTAGGGGATTTAGCTCCGTGGTTCTGCTGCCTGACTCGAAAGTGCAAGGTCCCAAGTTCGATCCCCGGGACCAAAAAAAAAAAAAAAAAGACTACTCTGTCAAAGTATTTTGGGCCAGGGATTTAGCGCAGTGGTTCTGCTGCCTGCCCTGCAAACTCAAGGACCCGAGTTCGATCCCCAGTACCAAAAAAAAAAACCCACAAGGACAGGAGGCTACAGGTGAGAATACGGGTCCTCACGCCAAGAATTCACAAAACGGACAGCAAAGTGATTGCTAAGAAGACAGAATAAAAACGTCTACGCGCACGCACCAGCCTCCTGTGATGAATGTACTCCGTACGTACTGCAAATGTGCTAATTTAAAAGGTTTCTTTTTTATTTATTTTTGAGACAGGGTCTCGCTATGTAGCCCAGGCTACATTGATCATGATGATCCTCCTGCCTCAGCCTCCCGAGTGCTGGGAAGACAGGCATGAGCCACCACGCCTGTCTGAAATATTTCTATCTAAAAAAAAGAAAATACTTATTTGACAAGTAGATAAAATTGAAAACGAATTTATCTGATGGGGAGGGAAACAGCAAAGCCAAGAGCTGCTTCCTCAAAATATCTAAGGGAAGTGGGAGGGGTAAGGGAAAGGAAAGAAGGGAAAGAAATAAATATGAGAAAAGGAAACAATGGAAACAAAGTCTTTGTAGATAGGAAAGGGTGGAGGGGGTGAAGGAAGGGCAGGGGAAGGGGGAAAAAATAAGAACCAAGATATATCATGTAAAGGTACAAGTTCCCAATGATGAATGTCATCGAATTGTATACCTAAAATGGACCAATAAAGTTCAAGAACTAAAAAATCTAATCAAATGGATGCATGTTAGGGTAGGACAACTAATAAGTATAAAAGATATGAGGACACAGTATTATTGAAAGAATGGAAGCATCGGTAAATTGTAGAAAGATATGAAGGGCCGTTTGATAAAACTCTGACTTCTAATAAATTTGAAAACAGCTGGAAAGTGGTGAATTTCTAGGGAAAAGTTACTGCCAAATTGACAGAAAGACTTACAACCTGCAAGTTATCTGCGAGCCAGTAAGTATATTGAGTCACTGCTTAAAACCTCCCCACAAGAAAGAGAGCTCCAGGAATATGGAATTCAGATCTTATACAAAATGTTCAGTCATTAAAATATGTAGGGAAAGTTCTCAATTTGTTCCATGGGCTCGGAATTAAGCTTTATCAGAAACCCACAGGCATCTGAGAAAGAAAATCAAGTCTCCATCTCACTCCTGAACACAGAGGTAAAATTTCCAAACCAAAACACATGGAAGACCACAAATCCAAACATTTACAAATTTAATTGAGCAATGTATGTATTTTTTTAAAAAAAGAAGAGCCTGGTGTGGTGGTGCACACCTGTAATCCCAGGACTCGGGAGGCTGAGGCGGGAGGGTCACCGTGAGTTCGAGGCAAGCCTGGGCTACATAGTGAGTTCAGACCCAGCCTGAACTACAAAGGGAGACTCTGCCTCAAAAATTAAAAGAAAAAAAAAGAAGAAGAGAGAAAATCCTAGCGAGGTTGAATCTATCCCAGAATGCAAGGTGGCACTCATATTCAAAAATGGAATCATAGGATCCAGTATGTTAATAGGGAGAAAATTACATGTTTGAGGCTGCAGATACAAGACTGCATGGACCAACTATTTGTGATTGGAGTTTATTGTTCCTCCTTTTATTTACCAAGGCAGAGCCAGGACAGTGCAAGAAAAATAAAGGTAAGACAGGATGGACTTGGGAGGAAGAACCCAAAAGCCTCACCCACAGGCAATGCGACTGTCCAAAGGAAAAGCAGAATAATCTACAGAGAAATGATCAGAATTCATGCTCCCGAATTAAACACCGCTCCAGCATGGGACTGACAGAGGAAGCAACAGCAGCTGCATTTTCCATGTGAATCATGGTTAGAAAGTCCAAAATCATTGTTTATTGTTCATTTTACTTCTTGTGTCCCTCTTGGGGGGTCATACGACCTTCTCCACTGGACACCAGCTGAGCCAAGCTAGCAGAAGAATTTCAGAATTTCCAACAAAAGGCTCCACTTGCATTTGTGGAATAAAGAAACGTGGCTGTGGCATTTTTCACATACGAGGCATTCTCAGATTGGATTTGCTAGTATTTGGTTAGGAGTTTTTAAAAACTGTGTGTAATCAATGAAATCAATCAGCAATATTTTTTTCCAATTTAGGTATCAAAGTAATGCTAGCCTCAAAAAAAGGCTTTGAAGATTATTTACTTCCGCTGAGCTTTCTGGACACGCTGCTGAATGCTCAGAAATTCGTCTAACTTGCTGACTAGAACTGGGTTAAAAGTTTCCTAGCATGGTGATTACAAATTTTTTTTGTTTTGCTTTGATGTGCCATTCGCTTGTTTGATTTTGCAGGGATACTTCTGTAATTATTTTGTGAATTCCTTTATTAATTATAAAGGATTTTTAAGAGAATTTTTTAAAAGAATGCATGCGTTTAAAAAAAAAAGAATGACACATAAATTCGCAACAAGACTGAAACATAAAAATGAATTCAACAAAGTCTGAGTAGTGCGTTAGACAGAAGAGTACTCAGCTCCATATCTGCATTTGTGAATGAATCCCACTGCCACAGTGGGAGGAATGCTTTCTACAAATAATTAAATAAAAAGGAAAAGGAAACTCACATTGAATTTAGAAGTCACTTATTAGTTGCTGACAAAACATGTACCGGCTTTAAATGTCAACCTAATAAGCATAAAAGAAGACCAATTAGGCACAATTCTCCAAACGCAAATAGAGTCCTCTGGGCTCTGCATGCTCAGATTCAAATAAATGTGGCTCCAAACTATTTGGAGGAGATCACATCCCTACGGAATCCATACAGATTTGTTTTCTTGCTTTGTCCCTGAAACAATGCAACGTGACTTGCATGGCCTCTGTAGTGAGTTCGGGATTGTAAGTCATTCAGGAGCAATGCAAGTGGGCAGGACGAGGCTGCATGCGTTCTACACAGACTCTTACCGGAGGGACTTCTATGCTTTACTGGTCATAGATTTTGCAGGATAATGGACAGCATCAAAACATAAATCAAACAACGCCACTCTACCCAGAGCCCCAGACTGACCGACTTTGTCCATAGCCTCCGGGCAGGAAGAGGGGCTTTTCATTCTCTGCTGCCATCACATTTCCTTCCAGCTCGGCGAACAGGCCCAGATTCTCCTCCGAGATTTGCCAGGCGGCAGCTGAGGCTCCTGGTGCCTTCAGGAGGATTCACAGATCTGCTCTCAGCCTTCTCTCTCTGTTCTTCCTTTCTCCTTCTCCTTGCTTCTCTTTTTCCTCTCTGTATTTATTTTATTTTATTTTATTTTATTTTATTTTATTTTATTTTATTTTATTTTATTGGCAGTACTGGGGAATAAACTTGGCCCTTTGCAAGGAGCTACATGCCCAGCTACCCCCTCCTTTTATTTTTTATTTTGAGACATGGTCGCTCTGAGTCCCCAAGTCTGAGTCATCTCCCAGGCTGGGCTGGAACTTGACATCCTGCTGCCTCAGCCTCACAGGGTGCTGGCAGTATTTTCTCGCTGCCGGAAGATGTGGCCAAGTGACTGGATTCCAACCAATGCAACCTAAAGAGAAGTCACAGAAATACATGCAGGAAGACAGGGCCACATGTCTGGGTTCCAACTTACGAATCCTAAGCTGGACCATGAACAGCTCCAGTCAAGCTCTGAGGAAGGCGGCTACACAGGAGGAAGTGAGCAGTGGGCGGGTACCATTTCATCTCATTGACAGCTCTTCCACCAATCACATCACTGTCTGACCTCACAGCAAAAGATTTAGGTTGTGAATTCCTCATGATAATCTCACACCGGCTGATCTCTGGGGGAGCTGAGGCAGGGACACTAGCACTGGGGAGAAGTTGCAAACACAGGTGAGCATCAGCAGACAGGTCGGATGCACACACCACAATAAATTAACTCCTTGCAGATTCACATCAAACACGTTATAGAGATCCACCCATGTTAATAGCAGCACAACCCATAATAGCTAAGTCTTGCAAGAACCCTCTATGTCCATCAGTAGATGAATGCATAAAGAAAATGTAGTATTTGCACAGGGTGGAGTACTATGCTGTCGTGAAGAAGAATAAATGAGTCATTTGTAGGAAAATGGATGCAACTTGAGACTATACTGCTGAGTGAAATAAGTCAGACACACAAGCTTCAATATCGCATAGTTTCTCCTATGTGAGAAACCCAACGTATAAGCAAAGAGCAAAATAAAGAATAGATAATAAGAAGTAGAGAGATCTTTGTCAAATAGGAAAGTGATGAAGAGATGGAGGGAGGGAGAGTGAGGGAATGGAAAGGGGTAGGAAATGCAAGAAATTGAAGACAAAATAGAAATAGAGCTTGGGCACCTGAGAAGGCATCCAAGAGTTGGAAGAAGCAGGGAGCAATGGGAGGGGAGCGGGGTAAAAAAAGAGCTATGTGTTATGAACAGCCACCCACTGGGGGCCTAGTGGGCAGAAGTGAGGGCACTGGCAATGTGGTCTTGAAGAGGATACTGGGACCCTCTTCTCTTCCTGCCTTTCTGTTTCCTTCCCAACCTCCACAGGGTGAGCGTCTTTCCTCCTCCACACCCGTGCACCATGATGCTCCTGCCTTGGAGCAGCCGACCATGGACTGAACCCTCTGAGACCATTGGAGCAGCTGACCATGGACTGAACCTCCCGAGACCACTGGAGCAGCCGACCATGGACTGAATCCTCTGAGACCACTGGAGCAGCCGACCATGGACTGAACCCTCTGAGACCACTGGAGCAGCTGACCATGGACTGAACCCCCTGAGCCCATTGGAGCAGCCGACCATGGATTGAACACCCTGAGCCCATTGGAGCAGCCAACCATGGACTGAACCCTCTGAGACCATTGGAGCAGCCGACCAGGGACTGAACCCTCTGAGACCATTGGAGCTGCCGACCATGGACTGAACCCATGAGCCCAAATAAACCTCTCCTTCTTTAAGTTGTTTTTATCAAGGATTTTGTCAAAGCACAGAAAACTCAAACAGCAGTCAAAAATTCAAGTCAAAAAACACTCAGTGTTGTATAACCAATGTACAATACTCAGAAAAGCACTCTAAATTGTTTTTTTTGTTAATTGAGACAGGGTCTCTCTACATATTCTGCCCTGGCCTTGAACTCACTGTGCAGCCCAAGGCTGGCCTATAACTCTTGCTGATCCTCCTGCCTCAGCCTCCCAAGTATTGAGATTACAGGCGTGCACCACCACACACAGCAAAAAGCATTCTAAATTGTTACAGCTTCTCATCAATAACCTCATATACAGACAATATTTATCATGGTTAAATATATGATATTTACATGTGTGTCACATGTACAGAAAATATATATACACACAGTCTAGTACACAGAGCTTGCATTATGAACATGTGTGTTATATGTTCATATCCACATAGGTGTGCACCTAGCTCTGTGTCCATATACCTACATTTATGCACATATTTACACCCACATGCACACTCCCAGGTCCAAGTCACATTTCCTGTTAGTTCATTTATTCGAGTTCCAGAGGCAGAACAGGCGCTTTGCTTACCTCAGATTATGTTTTTGAAAGTGAACGTATCCTCGTATCATACTGTAACGTGTATCATGTTGCAGAATAATTCCAAATTACACAATAAGAATACTGCAGAACAAATGAGTCCCTGGTAATTCACTCTGAGTCCTGAAATACAGGGACTCAAGCAGAAGAATGAGCATTATAAGGATGTGATGATGACCAGGACACCAGGTGGCTCTTCCTCGTGAAGGGTGCATAGTTTGTGAGTGACAGGCTCCTCGCCAAATCATGCAAGAGGGGCCTCGGACTCGGGAAAAGCGAATCTGGCGAGATAAGTGTAATTGCTCTTCTGCTAGAAATGCAAGATGAGTCAGAGCACACTGGCGCTTTCTTGGGGCTTTGTCAGTGATGTTGACACCAGCTGTAAAAGTTAAAATGTAAAATAAGTTCACATCTGCTGCTGACTACTCACTAGAACAAACGCACCCCCTACTGAAAATGGGACATGGTATCAAAAAGATACGAGTGTGGCTGTACCTGGCCTGAGTCAAATCATTAATTCATGGCTTTGAGGCTGATTTGTGTCTCCCGAGTTCCTCTGCAAAAGTCCTGACGCTCAGGACCTGTCGTGCAGCCGTGTCCAGACCGGATGTTTGTGGATTGACTCTCTAATCCCCAGGACCAGTGAGGACATTTAAAATGACTTCACGTTTGTGGTCCCTTAACAAACAAACATCGGTGTATGTTGAGACAGGTCTCACTGTGTGGGCTCCAAAACAAAACATTTCTGTGACTTTCAAGAAGATGAGGATTTCTGATGCCTCCTGGGGTGGCGGAAGCCAACAGCAGTGCCGGGATGGAGATTTACACCTGGGATGAACGGGGCTGAGCCTGATGTGGGTCAGAACTCGGCCGTGAAGACAACAGAATATTATGGAAAGGAGCAGAGACGGCTCCGGAGAGACCAGGAAAGACACACTTTCGTGAGGTGAGAACATTTTCTGGAGGTTTTGAACAGGACCAAGGAAAAGCCCTGCTCCTGCACGGTGAGTTCACATCCAGTGGCGACGGTCACAAATCCCCAAAATCCAAGGGGCGGATTCAAGATGGCCAATGGGAAACCAGCCCCGTGTGGAGAACGTGGCATCGATCAGTGGGCACAGATTTATTTTCATAATCATCGGCCCACCCTCGAGGGAGTCAACTGGAAAGCTATTTCTCTCCGACATCCTACACTCGCGGAGTTTATAGATGCTCATGAACATGCTGCCTAAGGCATGGATCTTTGGCCGTAACATTGGGTACGTGGACAGATGCTTGAAAACCTTTCCATCAGCAAAGCACGCCTTGAATAATAGGCAGTCCTTTGTGTCGTGGAATAGTACACAGTCAAAAAAATTGAGCATGGTGGTGCATTCCTCTGAATCCAGTACTCTGAGAGGCTGAGGCAGGAGGACCCCAAGTTCCAGCCCAGCTTGGGCACCTTAGAGACTCAGCAAGACACTGTCTGGGAATGGAGCTGAGAGCTGAAGGCCCTGGGTTCCATTGCCAGAACCAGTGTAAGAAGCGAGGGCTTTCTGTCTGGATTTGCTACACTCCGGTCTGTGAGCCTGGCAGATTTTCTTGTGTTTTCGCGGAGCCCATTCTGACGTAACACGCTGTGGACCGAGGTGCTCGCTGAAGGAGGGGATGAGGTCCTGGGATTTGTGTACAACGAATCGGGGTGGCTCCCACCTTGGCCAGGTGGACAAACCACCTGGTCCAGAGGGTCTGGAAGGCTGGGTGTGGAAAACACCGCTCCCGTCACTCACCAAGTCAGGAGCCCCGGTGATTAATAAAGTGGACGCTGCAGAGCTGGCCCTCTTCCCAGCATTGGTTACTGGCTGATTTCTGGATAGCAGCCATTCTTTCGGGGGTGAGGTGGAATCTCAGGGTTGTTTTCATCTGCATCTCTCGAATGACCAGTGATGTTGAACATTTTTTCATGTATTTATTTGCTATTTCTACTTCTTTGTCTGAGAAATGTCTGTTCATTTCGGATGCTCGTTTTTGGATTGGGTCTTTCAATTTGGGAGGTCTGATTTTTTTTTGAGATCTTTATATGTTCTAGATAGTAGTCCTTTGTCTGAAGAACAGCTGGTAAAAATAAATTCTTTTTTCCCACACTGTCAGTTTGTCTCTTCACTCTGTCGGTGATTTGTTTTGCTATGCAAAAGCCTTTTAAAAAGATGCCATCTCAGTTGTTGATTCTTTGTACTACTTCCCATGCAATTGGGGTTTTGTTCATAATGACTGTACCTACGCCTATGTCTTCAAGAAAGAATTAAAAGCATCATACCACAGTACGATATATGCACATATATGCACACCCATGTTTATAGCAGCACAATTTGTAATAGTTATATCTTGGAAACAGCACAAATGCGCATCCACTGGTGGACGCATAAAGAAGATGTGGGGTTTTTTTTAAACAATGGAGTACTAGTCTGCCATAAAAAAGGGTAAACTTGAGACATTTCTAGCTAAATAGATCCACCTTGAGACCATAGTCTTAAGTGAAATAAATCAGACACACATGTGTAAATACCACATTGTATCTCTGGTGTGAGCAACTGAAAGGGTAACTGAGGACCAACATGTATCCTAGATATTGTGAAACAGGAAGAAAAGGTCCAAAGGCACAGGGGAAGTAGGGAAGGGAGAAAAGGAAAGGAAGGGATGGAAAAGGAAAAAATGAGAAAACCAAGAAAAAAATGGAAAGAAAGCTTTGTAAATAAGGAGGGAAGAGGGGATGACAGGAGGGAGGGGAATGAAGAAAAAGGAGAAGGCTATATCGTGCACAACGGACGCGTGCAAATTCCCTATGATTGATATATATATATATATATATAATCACATATATGATTTATATATAAATTGTACTGATAAACTTAATTCTCTCCCCCTCTCCCTCGCTCTCTCTCCCTCTCTCTCTCTGACTATACCTTCACTTCCTCAGTTAGTGAAGCATTTCACCAATCTTTGCACTGTGCCTTGTTCCCCGGAAAGTACATAAGGAACCACAGGCAGAAATATTCAGGCTTCTCCACCGGCGTAAGAGACGAGGAGAAAACCTAGGGGAATCAGAGGACTGGAGCAGGACAGACTTAAAAAGAAAGAGAGCAGGGCTGGGGATGTAGCTCAGGGGTTCCGGCGCCTGCCTCCCAAGCGCAAGGTCCCGAGTTCAATTCCTGGTACCAAAAAAAAAGAAAGAAAACAAAGAAACAAGTCAGGAATAAGCAGACACTTCCTGTTGAACTGAAAAGTGTCCCTGACAAGTGGGGCTGATGTGCGACAGCTAAAACCTGCAGGTGGAAGCTCATTTGGAAAGGGATGAAATTAAGGATCTGGGGACGTGGCTGTCTGGGGTCGGGTGACCCTGAATCCAAGAGCAGTGTCCTCAGGAGAGACAGAAGAGGAGACCCAGACACAGGGGAGAAGCCAGGTGGAGACGGAGGAGGACACTGGAGCGATGGAGCCACAGCCCAGGGCCACCTGGAGCCCCGGAGGAGGCAGAGGCAGGAGGGTCTCCCTGGAGCTTCCAGCAGGAATCAATCTTGACCGTCTCTTGGTTTTGGAACTGGACTTTGGGGACAGAAAGAAGCTGAGCCGTATTTATCAGTGGGCTTTGTCATTCGGCCAACCACTCATGAGGCAGAGAAGGGACTTCACAGGTCTGGATAGGCTTTCTGTAGAAAGGCAGGGACATAATGAGTCTCCTGGAAGTCATGACCGGAAGTGGGGTTTCTGTCATAAGATATTTCTCGGAAGAGGAAGGCCAGGGTCGCTGTTGTGTGTGTTGATGCTTCCCAGGGTCTTTCCTCAGCACCTTGGCCTCTCTGCCTCAGCCCACCTTCTTCTTGGACATGTCCTTCTTCATGGAGGGCGGGGCCAGCTCTGTTCCCACACACCAAGCTCCACCTCGACAGGGGCTTCGCTCTGCAATTGTAGGAAAGCACAGATCATGCATCCAACTTCTGCAGCCAGAGTGACACTTCGATGTCTCCATCATCCCATCACCCTACATAACCCCCTCCCTATGTTCACCCCTAAAGTAATGATGTCAGGACTGGGGCCCTGAGGGTGGAGCCGCATGGATGGGATCCGCATCCTCCTCACAGAACCCAGAGAGCTCCCCGCCTTCCACCAGGTGACGACACAGAGAGAAGGCGCCACCTGTGACCCAGGAAGCAGCCTCACCAGACACGGGCTCTGCCATGCCTGGACCTTGGACCTCAGCCTCCAGGATTGGGCACCAAGCTCTGCTGTGTGTCAGCCACCCGGGCTGTGGGATTGCATATGGCGGCCCCGATGGACTGAGACCCAGTGGCATCCGTAAACCACTCCAGGCCACAGTGAGTTAGACAGTCATAGAGACTAAAAGTCTTTGCAAAATCCAGAGATGGTCCAGCTTAGGTCCTTTGAATCTGAGGCCGCATCCCTTCCATGTGCCTCCTACCAGCTCCCAGCAGGCCGTTCCTTCCATCTTTCCCAGGTCCTCCATCAGCGCGAGTCTGTCTGTGTGTGTGTTTTGTTGTGGTTGTTGGTTTTTTTTTTTCCTTTTTGTACTGGTAATCGAACTTGGGACCTGGTAGGCGATGGCACCACTGAGCTGCATCTCCAGCCCTTGTCTCTGTGTGTTTTAATCTTCTCTTCTTCTAATAACTCTTCCATTCGTCTCCTGTGTCCAGGAAATCTGAGCTCGACAATGCTGAACCATCCTCAGCAGAACATCATGATACGGAGATAATAAGACTAGTCCTCTCTTTCTCATTGCTTTGTGTGGCATTCAATTTGCTTTCTAATCTTTTTACTATTCCGATAAAACTGCCAAAGACAATGGTCATTTTACGTCATGTTCATCAAGTTCATTCATTGCATTCCTGGGCCAATAGTGTAACAGATGTCTCATGCCCTGGATCAATATTTTCAATTATGGTATTTGAGGATCTTTAGTCGCTACAAGGAGAACAATTTGCTGCATCCGGCGGAAAACGCTCTGCCAAAACTCATTAAATTTGCTTCAAAAAGGCATCCTTTTTGAAGTGTTCACTGGGGGCAAGGACAGCCAGTGCCTGACAATTTGATTTCTCTGTTTGTCAGAAATCGGAGGCCGCTGGGAGTTTTCTTCTGACGTCTGCATCTGACCTTTGAGCTCACATCGTTCCGTGTGCATGGCAGAGCCGCTTCAGGTGCTGTGGGGTACGAAAGGTTCAGGGAAGACATGTCCTGCACGCTTGGTGCCAGGCCTGTCGGAGAAGCATCAGCAGAAAACCCAGCCTCTTCACTGGATGGCCTTGACCGGGTTGATGAAGAACCCAACACCAAGACCAGTTGAGATGACCCAAGAAGGGTGGAAAAGTGATGCAGCCGCAGATAACTGGCCAGAGCTGCTGGACAGTGGATTCTATCCAGGATGTGGGGGCAGCTCTTGGCTCCAATTCGCATTCCACCAGGTTGGATTTGGGCCCCGGGGTGTCGGCCACTGGCCTCCAAGGTCGGAGCAGTCACTGTGGTATCCACATTCCAGTCCTCATGGCTTTTCTCAACACTGATGGAACAGCCCTAATCCGACATGCTCGGGACCAGATGTGCTTAGAGTCTTGGATTTGTCTTCGGGATTTTGGAATATGTGCATGCACTCAGTGAGCTGTCTTGGGGATGGTAACCAGGTCTAAAAACAAAATTCATTTCTGCTTCATAGGCACTTTATATACACGTAGCCCAAAGGTGATTTTATGCAATATTTTAAGTCATGTTGTGCATAAAACAAAACGTGGAACTGTAAAATTTTCCACTTGCACCATCCTGTTACCATTTAGAAAGTTTCAGGTTTGGAAACCTTTTAGATTTTGGAGTTTGAGAGGCAAAGGGGAGCTCTTCCAGTGGACACCAGGTAACAGGTTCAGCATATTTTATTTGTGTCTCACAGCTACTCCATGTGCCTTCTTCTGGTATTGAGGCAATCAAATATCAAAGTTTCTCCAATGCTTTCCTTTAAAAAAAAAAATGTCGGCAAAGGTGTGTGATGTTTAAATGTAAAAGAGAAAATTCAGGAAGGTTGCTGGTGTTAATTCTGCACTGAGTTCACAAGTAGAAAAACATTGCTCTACTAAGGGAAACAAAGAGTAATGTCACAGTGATGGTACCGTTTGTTAAGCCAGGAATCCACAGCGAAGAGAGTACAGGAAAAAAGCAATCAGCATACACCAAGCAGAGCCACCCCGTGGTGGCCCAGGGCCCATGGTAGATACCACACCCACAGATGCGCCTGTCCCTGATGCAGACCAGCACAGCATTTGCGTAGAACTTCCACACATGTCCCTGCATGCCTTAAGCCATCGCCACGTGGCCTCTAATACCCAGGAGAACGTAGGTGCCATATAAATAGCTCTTGCACTGCGTCATCGAAGATGTAATAGCAAGAAGAAAAGCCTGCTCCTCTTCAGCTCAGCTACCATATTCCCAAATATTTGACATCTAAGTCAGATGGGCTCCTCTGATGTTTTACTTGTCATGGCTTAAGGGGAGCAGGGAGCATGTGATTCCCTACTGAGGTAGACTTCGGATCAAGGAATCAGGAAACACTTCAGATACTTCCTGGTCTCCGCCTCTGGGAGAATCCAAGAAAGGTAGAGATGAAAATGTAACAGGGGGAATAGCATATCGAACATTTATCACCAGGAAATCAAATAATAACAAAAACTGGCAAGACTGCAGAGAAAACAGAGCCTTTCTACACAGTGCGTGGGAGTGTGACCCGGTAAGACCAGTATGGAAATCATTATGGAGAGTCCTCAAAAAACATTAAAACTAGAAATTCCACTTGACCCAGCTGTTCCCCTTCTAGGTATCTTCCTGAAAGAGTTAAAGTAACCATACTACAGGGATCCACACACACCCGTGTGTTTAGCAGCACAACTCACAATAGCTACATATTGGGAGCAGCCTCTATGCCCATCCACAGAAGAACAGATAGAGAAAATGTGGTGTTTACACACTGTGGAGTACTACTCTGCCATGAAGAAGGATAAAGTCATGTCATCCAAGGAAAGTGAATGCATCTCAAGACCCTAAACTTACGTGAAGTAAGTTAGACACATAGGCCTCAGTATCACGTGGCTTCTCGTATATGAGAAGCCCAAAGTATAAGTAAAGAGCAAAATGACAGAGGATAGGAAATAGGGAGACAGATCTTTAGCAAATGGGCTGGGGACCGACAGACAGAGGGAAGGGGATGGGAAAGAAAAAGGAATTAAAATGTGTTCTGTCCCTGCCCCAACTTTCCATGAGAAATGTGATCATCGTGGACTGCAAACACGTACTAATAAAAATAAGGATTGGAAACTCAATCAATAGATTCCTCTGCCCCTCCAAGAGGTGACGGACCGATATTTGGGTGCATCTAATCACGCGGCTTTGAGAAAAGAACCCTTGCTATCACCGCTTTCCTCCTTGGAGGAAGTCTCAAATCCACTTATTCTCTGAGGCTCCGAGGCTGAGCCTTGTGCATCGTTGGAAAGTCAGAGAACAGAGCGAGAAGCCAGTGGTGGGTGGAGAGAAACAGGCCCTTGAACCCTCGGAAAGAATGGAAGCTGTTATCATGGGAGCCTGACTTGGTTCTCTAGAGAGACCTGCTGCTAGGCGGTGAAACCAGGGCTTTCACACTGAGCTCCGTCCCCAGCCCTGTTTAACTTTTTATTGGAAGACAAGGTCTCCCTAAGTGGCTAAAGTCACCCAGGCGGGGCTGGCATTATAGAGCACACCACCACTCCCAGCTCCTTTTTGATTGTTGTTATGGGGAAGTGCAGTAGCTAAGCCATGCACCTGGTGGAAGGCAGGATGTAGCTACAAAATCCGGGGAGGAAAGCGAGCTCTGAAGGGTGTTACTCCTGTAGGCAGGACCTCAAGGGTGGCCCCAGATAAACTACCAAAGTGGCTCTACAGGCGGGAAATCACTCCTGTCATCCCAGAACTCTGGGAGGCTGAGCCAGGAGGATCTCAAGTTGAAGCCCAGACTGGGCAACTTGATAATAGCTAAACCTTGGAAGTGTCCTCTATGTCCATCAACAAGTGAATGGATAAAGCAAATGTGTTTACACGCAGTGGAGTACTATGCTGCCATAAAGAAGGATAAACTTCAGTCTTTGTAGGAAAATGGATATAGCTTGACACCATAATGTTAATTGCAGTAAATAAGACACACAAGCTTCAATATTGCATGGCTTCTTTTATATTTGAAAAGCAAAGTAAAAATAAAGAGCAAAGCAGAAGATAGATAACAGGAAGTAGAGAGATAGATCTTTCTTAAAAAAGAAAAGGACCCAGACATGGAGGGAGGGGAGGTGAAAGGGATGCAAAAGGAATAAAGCCAAGTTCTGTTCATGCACCGACTGCACACAAGGAACGTGATCATTGTGTCCTGGAAGCATGGGCTCATAAAAATAAATGTGAAAATGCACATTTGACAAGGGTCAGGATGTTGCTCAGTGTAAATGGCCCTGGGTTCCATCCTCAGTATCAGGAAGAAAGAAAGAAGAGGAAGGGGCAGAGGCAGAAGAGAGAGAGAGAGAGAGAGAAGGAAAATGCCAACACATGAGCCAGGCAAGCTCAGCTCCGTGGTGCACTGAGCCACACCCTCCCTGCTAGGTGTTGAGTGCCCAGGACTCAGTCTCTGCCCAGGGTCCCTGGCTCAGCAGCGGGACCTGCTCGCCAGTGCTGACCTCTCGCTGTCCACAGTCTCAGCAGCTCATGGGCCGCAGAAGAAGCATCTGGAGCCCAGCACCCATGGGTGCCCTGTGCTGCCCCAGGGAGAGGACGGAGAGGCAGACAGTGCACATGGCAGAGGGCATCACCAGGGAGCGGGTCACCCAGGGTCCTTCTGAAGTGGCCACGTGGGGCCAGGGCTCCTGGACCCCAGCACTTGTCAGTGGGCTCAACCACAGAGTGGGGCTGCCTCATGGCTACAGAGCTCCTGTCTGCTGGGCAGCAGTACTGCTACTGTTACTCCTTACTGCTATTGTTGCTGTTACTGTTACTGTTAAGGTTACTGTTACGGTTCCTGCTGCTGATACTCCTTGAGGTTACTGTTACTCCTCACTGTCACAGCTACAGTTACTGCTACTGTTACTCCTTACTGTTACTGTTACTAAGGTTACTGTTAATGGTACTGTTACTCCTTACTGTTACTCCTTACTGTTACTGTTAAGGTTACTGTTACTGCTACTGTTACTCCTCACTGTTAAGGTTCCTGCTGCTGTTACTCCTTGCTGTTGCTCCTTACTGTTATTCCTTACTGTTACTGCTACAGTTACTGCTACTGTTACTCCTTACTGTTAAGGTTCCTGCTACTGTTACTCCTTGCTGTTACTGTTACTCCTTACTGCTACTGCTACTGTTAAGGTTACTGCTACTCTTACTCCTTACTGTTACTCCTTACTGTCTACTGTTACTGTTAAGGTTACTGTTAATGGTACTGTTACTCCTTACTGTTACTGCTACAGTTATTGCTACTGTTACTGTTATTCCTTATTGTTATTGTTACTGCTACTGTTACTGCTTACTGCTATTGTTACTCCTTACTGTTAAGGTTACTGCTGCTGTTACTCCTTGCTGTTACTCCTTGCTGTTACTTCTTATTGCTACTGTTACTCCTTACTGTTACTGCTACTGTTATGCCTTATTGCCACTGTTATTCCTTACTGTTATTGTTAGTCCTACAAAAAATGACACTCCCAGTTCCTGCCCTGCACCCATAGATATTTCCTGAGTAATAACCCACTTCTGTCTCCCAGATACCCAGAAAGGAGCATTTCTGGCCATTACCCTTCCCTTGCATACTGAGAAACAGGAGCACTGAGGGTCTGAGAAACTGTCCCTCGTCCCCTAGCAGGGAGAGAGGTGTGGAGCCTGGGAGCATCCCGAGGGCTCTTTCCAGAGACTGATTCCACCACCTCCTTCTTTCCTGGCCACACGAGGTTCCCATATGGGGCTGGAGGTACGGCTCAGTGCTGAGAGCTTACATAGCATGCACGAGGCCTTGGACGCCATTCCCAGGACAAGAAAATAAAAAAGATTTGCAATGTGAACACACTTTGTTGGCCCTCACTCCCTGGGAAGTCCAGCTGGGTACCACAGTGCTGGCCACCGTGACGCTGAGAACCCAGCTGCCCAGGTGCCACCACCCTCAAGGCTCTGCTTTCTCCAAATCCACCTCCCCACTGGACATCCCCTCCCTTGATGCTGGACACTGTTCAGTTGCACACCTTCCCGATCCACTCCCTTCCATGAATGAAGCCGTCTTCAGAAGCAGTTGCCCCAAGCACTGAACTCACAAGAGCGAAGAAGAGAAAACACAAATGGTCCAGGGATGTGTTAGGGTAAGAACAGTGGTTTCCAAGGGCAACGCTGCTGGACATCAAGTTTTATCACCATCAATGCACTGCCCAATGCACAGGAATATGGCTAAGTAAAGTTCTTGCATTGCTTCTCTCTCCCGCAGCCATTGCAAAATTAAAAACAAAAAACCAGCAATTTGGGCACATACAAAACAAAGTGTTTTCAAATTTCCAAAGGCATCCCTAATTGGATTCTTGGTAGGCATTCAGCCTTAAATCTGATTTACAAAAGTATTCCTTGGGAGCTTAATTACAAATGCCCGTGACAGGATGTAGTCTTGAAATTTCCCATTTCTTTTTCTTTTTTGAAATTTGAATCCCCAGAAACTCAAAAGCAAACAGAGAGCGTGCATGTGTGGCTTTGATTATGTCGACAGCTAAATCAAGCTACTTGTCGGTTTTAATGAGTGGAAGTTTAGCTTTTATAGAAAAAAAATACCATTTGGAAAAAGAACTGGAGTCAGAAAATTATCGCTGGTAAGGAGCAATAAATGTCTCAAATTTGCCACATGAAAACAGATGTTATGATAGATAAATCAAACCTTTTTTCTCCTGCTCAGTAGATAAAGGTGCAATTTATCACATAGGTGTTGGAAAGCATAGGAATAACAGAGACACTTTCCACTGCCAAGACACATTTTTGGGTATCATTTGTGACATCAAGTCAGTGTACTTTAAAAAATGAATTCCCATATTTTGTAGGTTCTTTGTGAAATCGATTTTGATTACATTTTTAGAGTCAGGTGTACGCACAAAGAAAAGCAAAGAATAGGGCCAGGGATTTAGCTCAGTGGCACAGTGCCTGCCTTGCAAGTGCCAGGTCCTGAGTTCGATCCCCAGTACCAAAAATAAAATAAAATAAAGAAAAAACATAGAATAGATATGAGCGATATACTTCAACTTCATAGTAATAATTACCTCTGTGGAAAGGATGGATGAAGATTGAATTGGAGGACTTCAAATATGTTACACACACACACACACTCATTTTTGCTCCAACTATTCAAATATATTTTGTAACACAGTGTTCAAATTTAACTCTCTGCTATCAAGATCTGCTAGGTCTAAAATTTCAAGTCAAGATGTGTATTGTCACATGCATACTTACAAAGAAAAGAAAATAGAAGAATTCATTCTCTGACTCTTGAACAACTCACTTTGAAAATATCAAACTACCTAGACAATTCACTGGGAGATTTTCTTAGAAAACAGACCTGATTTGATACAGAACCTTTTTTTCTACCCCTAAAAGATGCTGGCTTTCTGTATCAGTCAGCTACAACGGAGGTAATGCCACATAACAAATAAACCTAAATCTCAATTCCCTCTAATAATAAGTATGCATTGCTGATTTATCTTTCACATGTATAAGCCTGTCAGTTAGATCATATTGACATGATCTGCCCCAGGCTAGATGGAAATCTATGCTTTGGGGTTGGATTTATATCTCCTCTTTATGTTTTTTTTATGACTTGGGGACCCTGGAGTGTCCCAGAACTCATTTCCTAATGTTGAGGTTCAGATGTACAGAGGGAAAACCAAACCATGGAAGTCTGTCTTGGCTCTGCTTACAACACCTTTTGCAACATCCTGTAATCAGGTGCAAACTGAACACGGATCCAAAGTCAGTGCAGTTGGGAGGTGTGTGTCAGCTTTCTGCCGCTATAACAAAAACACCAGTGATGATCGACATAAAGGCTTGTTCCCCTAGACATTTCAGCCCCATGGTACTCAATTGGCTTCATTACTTACGAGCCTGTGTTGAGGCAGAGCCGAAAGAGAGGGAGAGGAAGGAACTGGACACCAACTGTCTTCTTCCCGGAAGAGCCCTCCCTGGGCTCCTTCCTTCAGCTGTACCTCAGCCCCTACACCTGAACACACACAGGTCTGACCATGCATTCAGATCACCACATCCAAGATCCTTTGGACTTTTGTCTTCCATCTGAGTTGGGCAAGTGGGAGGGATCAGAAGGAACTGAGAGAACCACCCCTAAAGGTGGAAGGTATTTCCACTGCAGATCCTTCTCAGTTCGGCACCTTGAATGTTTAGTCATGAATTTGCTTGGTTCTGTGTCCTCTTGCGTGGTCCCTCTTCCATCACTACAGCTCTTGCTCTTCGTGAAGCCCCGTCCCATCTCAACTGTATTCTCACTTGGCTCTCAACCTCAGTTTGGGGAGACCATCTTTGTGTCTCTGGACTCTAGAAGCCTCCACATTCTTTGTGAGTTTCCTGAATTCTTCCTGTTGATCTGGACAGATTCTAAAGAATCCTAAATGGGTACATCATCCACTTACGGACAAGTCTGACTGATCCTTCCACCAGGTGAGGACACAGAGAAGGCACCACCTGGGACCTGGGAAGCAGCCTCACCAGACATGGGCTCTGCCACATCTGGACCTCGGACCTCAGCCTCCAGGACTGGGCACCAAGCTCTGCTGTGTGTCAGCCGCCTGGGCTGTGGGATTGCATATGGCGGCCCCAATGGACTGAGACAGGGACAGACTAGTGCAGTGGACCTCAGCCCCCAGGACTGGGCACCAAGCTCTGCAATCCATCTGGGGATTGCATGTGGTGGTCTCAGTGACTATGACCCCCTCAAGTGCCTGTGTCTGTGAAGAGTTTTTCAAAGACTGTTTCTAAACCACTTTGTGCTTGGCATTAGGAGGGACAACAAGAGGCAAGGTTATTTTTCCCCATTTAGTGTGAAGTTCCACATAACAACCCATAATAACAAATCTCCCTCAGCATCGCTTTTTCTCCCTGTGATATGGAGATTCAAGCTCACACTTTCAGACTCCATGAATACCAGGTGTGGGGAGAGGTCATTCTTCCTGGTGGGAACAGGACACAGGATGTCAATTTTCTCTCATCCAACAACAATCCTTCTGTTATGAACCCTTGGTCTCCCTCAAGGCCCTCAGGAACGCCACTGTTGTGGCATATGAATATAGTGGAATAGTATACAGCATCAAAAAGGCGTACAGTGTGACCACACACAAGTCACAGATGCATGTCACAACCCTGGACAGAGGGCAGACACAATGTCGAATGAGTCAACTTAGAAAGGTTCAGAAATGGAAAAAGAAAACCTGATGAATGAGGGTTAGGGACCAAAGAGAATGACCGAGAGGAGCAATCGTGGTTGGAGATGTTGACACCCACCTGCCAGTGACTGATGAAACAACCACACAAATCCCTCAGGGCGTCAGGGAGACTTACTGTGGGCACCGTCTGGGCCTAACTTCTTTGGCAGGTGGAACCCTCGAAGACAGCACACATACTTATTTCAGATGGGCCAGATGCTGGCTCATTAAGGCAGTCTCAGTAAAGTTGAGTCATCGGTAGGGAGACAGGGTTTATTCTGTAAGAAACCCATGGTATAATAACGAGCAAAATGAAAAGTAGAGAACAGGAAGCAGGGAGACAGAGCTTTCTCAAGGGGGAAGGGATCAAGAGATGGAGGGCAGGGGAAGGGATGAAAAAGAGCAGTGAAGCTCTGTTCTTTCCAGGCACCGACTCCACACAAAGAATGCAGACATCACTGCAAATACGTGCCAGTAAAATTTAAAAGTAGGTCAGTGAAGAGGGATGGACTCCTAGAAAGGCGTCACCTCGCCGATACAGGGTCAACTCAGAAATTGTGAGCTCGGAGACACTAGGAAAACTTACCAGGTAAGCCAAGCCCAGATGGCACCTTGCTGAGTAACTGTTGCCCTGAGGGTCGTCCACAGGGTGGATTAGGGTGCGTTTCCCATCGGACAACGCTACTAAGATGCCAGGAACGAGGGGAAGGGAGAGGCCACTGCTTCTTTAAGGGGAACAAAGTAGTAGAATCAGTGACCTCAGACTCAACCTCAGACGCCGAAAGGAAACCCGAGGGAAATTAAATCCGAAATAGGTGAAGAAGAATAATTATAAGAGCAGAAATCAACGGAATACGAGGCAGGTCAAGAAGAAAGAAAATTCACAAAGCAGTTTTTGGGGGTAGCATTCGGTTCGTTAAAAGAATCGGCAAAACTAACAAACCCTTAAGTAGACAAATAGAGAAAAATGCAAATAATCATTCCTCACTCACAGGACCCATAGGCTGATGAACTGCTACTACTTTATTCTGGTCCCCAGCAATGCAACACTGGCTAAAGCATCACTACCTTTTCATTTCTCTTCACTCTTATAATCGCATTTTACACCCTTGTTCCTGGAAACTACCTTCTCGCCAGTGAGCATCTGCTCCCACAAATCCACCTTCACACATCTGCACCCAAAGAGCCGTTAAATTAAAAAGGCACTTCCGCCCAGCGTCCTTAACATCAAAAGAAAAATGTAAGGCTAAGTGGGAACGTGCGGTGCGTACATTGTTTTCTTCCTTATCATTTCCACAGACCCTGTTGTGTTTTCCTGGGTGTCTTGCTTTGTGAGGCTTTATCTAGGAGCTGCAGCCCCTCAGGCAGAGCACATGAAGTAAAAATAATAATAATAATTCCATGGGTGAAGACGTTACCCGCCTGAGTGTAAAACTGTAAGAAGGAGATGGAAAAGCCCACCTTTCTGTGGATTTTTTTTTTCTTAACTTCGGTGTGTGCAGCACGAGGGACAAAACCAGCACATTTCAACTGCATTTCAAAGGCAGGAGATAGATCACACGGCTCCATTAGCACCAGAGCGAGGCAGACAGATGTTTTCTCTCTCACTCCCTCAAGCTTCCAAGGAAGGCCATTCCTCCAGAGTTCGGGGTGCATCTTCAACTTCACCTAGGGGACTTCGGAGCTGGTGAAGTATGCTGCACCAATATGCAGGTTCAGGTCACAGCCCAAGAGGACGTCCACCTGACACCATGATCAATGCAACTCCTGGTGTCCAGAGCTGAAACTGCCCCTGTCCCCTGCCCCCAGGACCTCGCTGGCTACTGATTCTGTCTCCCAGCAAGACCTCCAGGCCAAAGGCCAAAGGCAGCTCCCAAAGTATCCTGGATGCCAATCTATCAGCCTTCTGGTCTACCCAGTGTTCCCATCTACCAGACCCCCTATTTCCAAATAAAGTCTCATTTGCAAATTCCCTCCAGCCACCCCCTCCCACCATGACACTTCTGCCTTGCAGCCAGCTGACTGTGAGCAGATTGATCCGATGAAACCATGAGCTATAACAAACCTCTCCTCCTTTACCTTGGCAATGACAGGTCTCCTGTCTCAGCGTGGAAAGTGACTGATTCAGATTGCTAAAAGTAGTGACCTTCCACGACATCAAGTCAGTGACAAACACACTTCCTGTCACCTGAGACACAGACAGTTCTCTCCCTGGCTTCCCTTCCTCACCTCAGATAAATGGGATGATCCTGGAACGGCATGGTTTTCCATATGCACCTACTGAGCCGGTGGGAGGACCCCAACAGGCAAGGGCAGGATGCTCTTCCAGGGAAGCTGGGTCGATTCGGGCCATTTCGCTGTCAGACAAGCTTTATTTTTATCTTGGTGTCTGCTTCACAATTTGCAGCTTCAACGATTATCAGGATTTGTTGGGCTGGTAATCGTCAGAGATGAAAAACTGCGCCCTTGTGAAAATACTTACTTTTTTAGCTGACCGGCTGAAAGTGCAGGAATTCATCATGTACATGTTATTTAATTCACTTTATCAGCAGACTTTGATGTGATAACGTATTGTATCATGGCACCTGAATGTGTGTTGTAGAGTTGCTATGATAACCTGATCAATATGTGCCTTTTGAAGGAGGGATTTTAAATACCAATACCTAAGTACAACCCTCACACGGAGAATAACGCTGAAAACTCAATCCTACGCCATGAACTGAGGAGGATTTCAACTCTTAGGTACATAAACCAGACACAGGAATACTTTTGAGTTTGGCAGTGACGTTCTAACAGAGAACCGCAGGCCGAGGGGATTAAACAATAGACATGCAGTCTCCACGGTTCTGGAAGCTGGAAGCTGGAGATTAAAGTATCTGCAGGGCCGGTTCCCTGCATAGAGGCCATGGACAGAATCCTCCTGGTCACTCCCAGCT